>NC_052086.1:82823140-83185122 GCF_015852505.1 Tachyglossus aculeatus | reverse complement strand
TGTTTGAAGCACTGTTTTAAACATTGGAGGGAATACAAGGTGATCAGGTTGCCCCCTGTGGGGTCACAGTCTTAATCCCCATTTTACAGATGAGGTAACTGAGGGCACAGAGAAGTTAAGTGATTGTCCAAAGTCACACAGCTGACAAGTGGCAAAGCCAAAATTAGAACTCATGAGCTCTGACACCCAAGCCCGGGACCTTCCCACTGAGCCACGCTGCTTCTCCAGGAAGCGAAGAAGTTACGTGACTTGCTCAAGGTCCCACAGCAGACAAGTGGTGGATTCAGAATTAGATCCCAGGTCCTCTTAATTTACATCCTGGTGTTCTAGCCATTAGACCATGCTGCTTTGGTGTGACCAAATAGATTAGGGGATGCTGAAGGACATTCTCGACTGTGAGCCCGTTGTGGGCAGAGATTGTCTGTCTTTGATGCTAAATTGTATTAATTAATTAATTCATTCATTCAATCGTATTTATTGAGCGCTTACTGTGTGTAGAATACTGTACTAAGCGCTTGGGAAGTACACGTTGGCAACATATAGAGACAGTCCCTACCCAACAGCGGGCTCACAGTCTAGAAGGGGGAGACAGACAACAAAACAAACTATATTAACAAAATAAAATAAATAGAATAAATATGTACAAGTAAAATAGAGTAATAAATATGTACAAACATATATACATATATACAAGTGTTGTGGGGAGGGGAAGGAGGTAAGGCGGGGGGATGGGGAGGGAGAGGAGGGGAGAGTCTCCTGGCCATGCTCCCGGCTCCACCCCTCCCCGCGTGCGTGGCTCACTTCCCAAGGGCTTAGTACAGTGCTCTGCACACAGTAAGTGCTCAGTAAATATGATGGAATGAATTAATGGAAACGAGCGATGGGAGTCACAAGCAAGAAAACCTTTATTTTACCCCATAATACACCCTCTTGCACCACATCTTTCTGATGGCACTTTTCATCTCTGTATTTTCAGCGTATAAATGAGAAGGTTGAACATGGGAACAATTATGGTGTAAAACACAGCTAGTACTTTGTCCGCCATGAAAGTGGTGGCTGGACGTACATAGATGAAGATGCAGGGCCCAAATAATAAGGCCACCACAGTGATATATGAACCGCTGGTGGACAGGGCTTTGAGCTGACTGTGAGGGGAGCATGTTCTTATGAAAACTAATACGAATTTGTAAGAAATAGGCAGCACCGCAAAGATGAACAGGGTGATCATTCCTGTGTTAGCCAGCACCAACAGGCCTACAACAGAAGTGTCGGTGCAGGCGAGTTTCAGCAGGGGATTCACATAAAAAAAAGTGATCGATCTGATTAGGCCCACAGAAGGACAACTGGAGGGTGAGGATTGACTGAGCCATCAAATGCACAAATGTTACGACAAAGGCGAGAATGAGCATGCTGTTACACGCCTTCTGGTTCATGACGACCGTACATTGCAGTGGCTTGCAGATGGCCACGAAACGATCATAAGCCATCCACACCAGGATGAAGATCTCAACACCGCCAAAGAAGTGAGAAGCAAAAAAGCTGGGTCATACAGCAGGGGAAGGGAATGGTCCTCCTCTCCACCATCAAGTCAGCGATGAGTTTAGGGGAGATGGTGGAGGTGTAGCAGAGATGTGTAGCAGGACAAGTAGCAGTTGTAGCAGGACAAGTAACTGAGGAAGAAATACATCAGCTGATTGATTAGGTGGCTGAACCGGATGGTGAGGAGAATGAGCAGATTTCCCATCACAATGCCAATGAAAAGGAACAGAAACAGCCCAAAACAGATAACCGGCACTATAAGATTGAGGGAAAGTCCCAAGAGAATAAATTCTGAACTATGGTTCTAGTTTACCACGAAGTCAGCAAAGGCTCTTCCTGGAAGTTGTGTCTTTGTCTGAAATGATAAATTATTGAAACACAGTCGATAAGACAAAACATCCATATCTTCACTATAGCTCTCAAGGGTTCTCTCACATGAACCAAGTCTGATCATACATCTTTACTCTTGAAGTCTGCCCTTTTATTTGTGATTTTTATTCATATCAAAGACATTGATAGGCATTGTTTTCTTCAGTCAGGTAAGCATCTGATGGAAGGAGTTCGATGTAGAAATAAAGGAGCAGAATTTTCAAGTTAAGCAGGATTGCTTCAACTGTTCACTGAAGACACTTATAAGAAGAAAGAACTGATGTCTCTAGGCTCAGGAAGGAACAGGATTCTTATCCTGGCTCTTCCACTGGATCTGCGTGACCTTGAGCAAGTCACTTAACTTCTCTGTGCCTCAGTTACATCACCTGTAAAGTGGGGATTAAGTTTGTTAGTCCCATGTGGGACACAGACTCTGACCAACTTGATTAGCTTGTATCTACCCCAATGTCCAAGTTCAGTGCCTGAAGCATAGTAAGCGCTTAACAAATGCCATTAGAAAAAAGAAAAAAAAGAAGATAAACTCTGACCCCACTACCAGGCATCAAACTTGGAAAAATCATCTTGTAGACAGTATACTACTGATTGTCTACCTGCCAGGTGAGGGGCAAATTACCTTCGCATGATAACATATAAACACAAGGGAGATATTTGAACATTCTAATGGGGATAGCTCCTCACTGCTTCCCTTACTTCAATATCATATTTTTCAAACTCCATGGATATGCACATTATTGCCTCCATCATTCTGAAAGCTACCTTTCCCAGTTTTTGTCTTCAACAGGTTTTCCATTTATCTTAACGGCAGCCATCTCCCTAATCCGAGTTTCTTTTTTTTTCTGGGTCCTAAATCCTCATATCATGGTTTCAATTGCAGAAGAAGGTACCACTGAGAACAATGCCCCCTTTCTGTCAATGAAAAATATGATCTCAAATAAACCCCAGCCATTGAGCAATTCCAGGACCCCTCAACTCGTTTCAAAGACCTCAGCCTGATGACGTAGTTCCTTAGCAGTATTTTGCACCAGTATTAATGCACTAAGCAATGTAAAGATGATTTTCTAGTCATCTTTTTTAAGTGCTTACTGTGTGCCAAGCACACTACTGCTAGTGTACATATAAAATAATCATTTTAGACATAGTCTAGATTCCACATGGGGCTCAGAGTCTCAATTTCCATTTTACAGATGACGTAACTGAGGAACACAGAAAGAAGTTAACTGACTTGCTCAGGTCACACAGCAGGAAGGTGGCAGAAACAGGATTAGAATCCAAATCCTCTGACTACTAGTCTTGTGGTCTTTCCTCTCCCTCCCATTTGAAATTATTTCTGCTGCCCTCCTATGTCTGAAAATAGTTTTCAAATCCCCTTCTGTGCCTCATCTACCAGCAAGGAGGGACTGAAGCAATTGTACGGGTAGAATCCACTGAGAACCCTGCTTTGCACAGAAACATTTAGTAGAAACTATTTCTGCTAAAATCCACATCTGCCATCGCTGCACAGCGTACGTCAAGGATGTAACTCCCTCTCTCTAGAAGCTTACAATTAATTTTAACATCAACTGAAGGCCGTAATTAGCTTTCCATCCCGTTATTCCATTTCTTGAAAATATTTCATTTGAAATGGCATAGGATAGTGGATGGATGTATTAAATAAAGGCTTTGAGGTGGAGAAAAGGATGTTTACTGTCTGGTAAACAGTAAGAATTCTCCTTTCCCCTGAGCCTAGGAGAAAACCTGGGTTGATTGTACAGAGAAAAGTTGGTGGATAGAATAAGCGAAATGTAGGAGGGGAAGACAGGACATGTGGACATCCATTTCATCTGCCTGATTTTCCCTCCAAACGCGGCTTCCAACACCACACCTTTTTCATGGCCGTTTTCATCTCTCTGTTCCTCAACGTGTAGATGAGGGGGTTGAACATGGGGGCAATGATGGTGTATAACAGAGTAAACACTTTATCTTCAGGGAAGGTCTGGGATGGCCGAAGGTAAATGAAGATGCAGGGCAAGAAAAACAATGTCACCACGGTGATGTGGGAAGCGCAGGTGGAGAGGGCTTTGCGACGTCCTTCCAAAGAGTGGGTCCTCAGATGGGCTAAAATGGTGATGTAAGAGGTGACCAAAACAGCAAAAGTAACTAACACAATAGTTCCTGAACTGGTGAGTACTAAAAATCCAGTCACGTAAGTATCTGAGCAAGCCAGTTTCAGGAGAGGGTAAATATCGCACAAGTAGTGATCAATCTTATTAGGGCCACAGAAGGGCAAAAAAATGACAAGGAGCCACTCGTTCGTGGAATGGAGAAATGCTCCTCCCCAGCACACTGCAATCACTGTGACACATCGCTGCTTGTTCATGACGACCATATAGTGTAAGGGTTTGCAGATGGCAACATAGCGATCGTAGGCCATCCCCACGAGAATGGAGATCTCGGCCACACCAAATAAGTGCACTGCGAACAGCTGTATCATGCAGTGGCCGAAGGAGATCGTTTTCTTCTCTGACAGCAAATCTCTGACCAGTTTGGGAGTCACTGTAGAAGTGAAGCAGACGTCCATGAGGGACAAGTGGCAGAGGAAGAAATACATGGGCTGTTTGATGAGGGAACTGCCTCTGACGGTGATGAGGATGATGAGATTCCCTATGAGGATTGCAATGTAACAGGAGAGGAACAGCCCAACGAAGAATATCTGCAAATTTCTATCACTAGAGAGACCTAAAAGAACAAATTCTGTGACGTTGTTCCTATTTTCCATCTTGGGAATGACGAATATTCACCTGAAATGACTACAAAATTAAACATCTGTAAATAACATTTAGAAAATTTCAGTGACCAGATCATTAGACATAATTGAATGTCACTTACAATACTGTGTCAATGTATATGAAAACACTGTAAGAGAAACTTCAAATCTTTTCTGGGTATACATCCCTTTGATTTATATTGAGATGATAAAATATATTTTTATTCATTAAAAGCTCACCAGGAGCCAGGCATTGTGTTAAGTACCAGAATATAGGCTGATCGGATAGGAAACAGTCCTTCTTCCATGTAGGACTCACCATCTAAGAAGAGGTAGAGGGAAAATGTTATCCTCATTTGGCAATGGAGAAAACTGAGGCACAAGAGAAGCAGCCTGGCCTAATGGAAATAGCACAGGCCTGGGAGTCACAAGATTTGGGTTCTAATTCCAGCTCTCCCACCTGCCTGCTGTATGACTTTGACCAACTCATTTAACAACTCTGTGCCGCAGTTTCTACATCTGTATAATATGGATTAAATTCTTCCTCCCTCCTACTTAGATTCAGTGCCCCCATTCTATTATGTTATTTACCAAGTGCTTACTATGTGCCAGGCAGTGATCAAAGCACTGAGAACAGTGCTAATCAGGTTGGGCAGTATCTGTGTCCCACATGTTGACATGTTGAAGCAGCCCAGTGTAGTGGAGAAAGGCTGGGATTGGAAGTCAGAGGTAGTGGGTTCTCATCCCAGCATCTGCCACTTGTCAGGTTTGCGACTTTGGACAAGTCGCTTAAATTCTCTGTGCCTCAGTTAACTCACCTGTAAAATGGGGCTTAGGACTGTGAGCCACACTGTCCTAAGTCCTAAGTTGTGTGGTACAACTTGATTACTTTGTATCTTCTCCAGGGTTTAGAAGAACAGTTGTTGGCACGTAATAAGCACTTAAAAAGTTATTGTTATTATTATTATTATGTTAAGTGATTTGCCCAAGGTCAAGCAATAGACAAGGGGTGGAGCCAGGATTAGAACCCTGGTCCTTCTGACACTCAGGCCCATGTTTTATCCACTAGGTCATACTGCTTGTCTGTATTGATTACCTTTTATCTATCCTAATACTTCGTAGAGTGCTTAGCACATAAGACTTAACGAATAGAATAATAAAAATAATAACAGAAATAATTATCCTGAATGTATTCCTGTGTATAACACAGAGCAAATGCTTAACAAATACCATAACTATTAGGAAACAAGCAATCAATCCTATTTATTGAGCACTTACTATGTGCAGAGCATTGGAGAGTACAATATAACAGAGGTGATAGACACATTCATTCATTCATTCAATCGTATTTATTGAATGCTTACTGTGTGCAGAGCACTCAGTTAAGCACTTGGGAAGTACATGAAGGCAACCTATAGAGACGGTCCCTACCCAACAACGGGCTCACAGTCTAGAAGGGGGAGACAGACAACAAAACAAAACATGCAGACAGGTGTCAAAACCACCAGAATAAATAGCACTGTAGCCATATGTACATCATTAGTATAATACATAGTGTAGTAAATATGTGCAAAGAAAATAAATGGAGTAATGAATATGTACAAATATATACAGGTGCTGTAGGGCAGAGTGGAGGGCGATGGATAGGGGAGGAGGAGAGAAAAAAGGGGGTTTAGTCTGGGAAGGCCTCCTGGAGGAGGTGAGTTCTCAGTAGGGCTTTGAAGGGAAGAACAGAGCTAGTTTGGCAGATGTGTGGAGGATGGACATTCCAGGCCAGGGGAAGGACGAGGGCCAGGGGTCTAAGGCGGGACGGGCAAGAACGAGGCACAGTGAGGAGGTTAGCAGCAGAGGAGCAGAGAGTGCAGGCTGGGCTGCAGAAGATGAGAAGGGAGGTGAGGTAGGAGGGCCTTGAAGCCGAGAGTGAGGAGTTTTTCCTGGATTCCTAGGTTGACAGGCAAACTGGAGAATTTTGAGGAGGTGAGTGATATATACAGAGCCTTTCTGTACAACGATAATCCACGTAGCAGAATGAAGTATAGACTGAAGCGGGAAGAGACAGGAGGATGGGAGATCAGAGAGGAGGCTGATGCAGGAATCCAGTCGGGATAGGATGAGAGATTGAACCAACAAGGTACCGGTTTGGTTGGAGAGGAAAAGACAGATGTTGGTGATGTTGTGGAGATGAGAAGGGCAGATTTTGGTGACGGATTAGATGTGTGGGTTGAATGAGAGAGTGGGGTCAAGGATGACACCAAGGTCGCAGGCTTGTGAGATGGGAAGGATGGTAGTGCCATCTACAGTGACGGGAAAGTCAGGGAGATGACAGGGTTTGGGAGGGAAAATAAGGAGTTCAGTCTTGGATGTGTTGAGTTTTTTAGATGTTAGGCAGACATCCAGATGGAGGTGATACGAACCTGGAGGGAGGCAAAGAGAGCAGGGGTGGAGATGTAGATTTGGGGGTCATCAGCGTAGATATGATAGTTGAAGCCGTGGAAGTGAATGAGTGATAGAGAACAGAAGGAGACCAAGAACTGACCCTTAAGGAACCCCTACAGAATGGGTATGGAAGGGGGAGGAGGAGGAGCCCACGACGTAGACTGAGAATGAACAGCGAAAAAGATGAGGAGAACAGGAGAACCTGTGAAGCCAAGGTTGGATAGAATGTTGAGAAGAAGGGGGTGGTCCATAGTGTTGAACAACAGCTGTGAGGTCGAGGAGGATTAGGATAGAGTTGGAGCCATCGGATTTGGCAAGAAGGAGGTTACTGGTGACCCTTGAGAGGGCAGTTTCAGTGGATTGTAGGGGACGGAAGCCAGATTGGAGGGGGACCAGGAGAGAGTTGGAATTGAGGAATTCGAGGCAGCGACTGTAGACGATTCATTCTAGGAGTTTGGAAAGGAAGGGTAGGAGGGAGATAGGGCGATCACTAGAAGGGGCAATGGGTCAAGAAAGGGTATTTTTAGGATGGGGAGATGTGGGCATGTTTAAAGGCAGAGGAGAGGAACCAGTGGAAAATGAGAAGCTGAAATGGAAGTTAAGGAGGGGAGGAGGGAAGGGGCGAGAGCTTTCAGAGCATGAGAGGGAATGGGGTCTTAAGCACAGGTGGATGGAGTGGCACTTGAGAGGAGGGAGGAGATTATTATTAAAATCAGAATTAAGAGATCAAGTGGCTTGTCCAAGATCACCCAGAAGTCCAGGAGCAGAAACTGATAATAAGAATAATAATAACAATAATAATTATGGTTCTTGTTAGGCACTTACTATGTGCCAAGCAATGTTGTAAGCTCTGGGGCAAATACAATTTAATGAAGTTGAACATAGTTTCTGTCCCACAAGAGGTTCTCACTCTTAATTCCAATTTTATAGATGAGGTATCTGAGGTACAGAGAAGTGAAGTGATTTGTCAAAGGTCACACAGCAGCTATGTGGTAGAGCTGGGATTAGAACCCAGGCTGTCTGACTCCCAGGCCTATGCTCAGTCCACTAGTCCATGCTGATTCCCACATGCAGGTCTGTCACTCCCAGTCCTATCATCTTTCCACTGGGCTATAGTGCCCAGCAATAGATATATTCCTCTTGAGATCATATCTGTCGCATAAGGATGTTTCAGAATTCAAACAATCTAATTTCCTTTTCTGATAAAACCCAATCTCCTTTGAATACACGCCATATCGTGGCAGTAGAGTTTGTGTAAAATGATGAAGCTTAGAGCTTAGAGTAAGAGAGCTATTCTCTCGTTGGGCTTACCCATAATGGGAAGGTCTAAGCCAAAGCATCAGACAAGTTGCTTCACCTGCTCTGGGCAGCAGCAGTACGGGAAAGAAGGCAATAGAAAAGGAGGTCTATATTTTTGACCAAGAAAAATCTCTGGAATACAAACCAGAACAAGTACAGATGAAAATGTGATGTTCTGGGGAAGAAGTGTCCAAGGAGTCACCATGGGTCAGTAATGACTGAAAGGCATTAGACAACAACAATTCATGGGATTCCTTTAAGGACCACCTGATTAGAACCACGAAATCACATGAGGGTATATAGTCTAGTTTTAAACAGTACTGGAGATTTGCCAAAAGAGAAATGGTGGGCTAAAAAAAATGAATTTTATGTCTCACAACATTTCAGAATTAAGACTGTGACTTTGGTGAAGACCAAAATTCACAATCCATGCTCAATTGTCCAAGTAGAGTCAGCTAATTCCAATAGGGCCTTGCAATCTGGCTTCCTTTTTATATTAAAACGACAAGGGATCTGCATAGGAAAAGTCCATGAATCAAAGAATGAGAACTGGGAAATTAAGAGAAAAGTCTGTTGTTATAAAAAAGAAAAAAAAACACTTTACCCCTTTGTTAGTCTTCCCACAGTGATGAATTTCTGTATGCTTAGATCTTTATGTCCAGTCACGGGAAACAAAAGTCTTTTCAGAGCTGCATCCGGACAGAACTCAAGTCTCAGTGGAAATCCAACCTTCACATTGGATGGAGGCAGTTTCCAAAACAGTGGAGTTACTGAATCTCGAATTATCTCTGGTTTCCCAAGAGTGAAATTTATATCCTTGGGGCTGACTGAGACATGCAACCTCACCCACCTATATCTGAGCTCAGAGGGGAAAAAAAAGAATGACAACTACAATATTTTCCCCCTCGACCCAGCAAATGCTTGGTGGAGAACTAACTTTGGAAAAAATCTTTGCTTAGAAAACCCAGCTGTTAAAGCTAAATATTTTAAAGGTCCGGGGACTCTGCCAGCTCCCAGAGGCCCTGAAGATCTTCCTTATCAGAGGTGGGGGTGGAAGAAACCCAGGAACTATTCTTCATAATGTTGAAAACAGGTTTGAGTTCAGCTTTGTAGGCACTGCTATTAATTCTGTAACTTTGTCCATATTTTCGATTGTAATTTAACCATTTGTCAATTATTTTCTTTTATCCAGATTATAACCTCTCAACTATCCAGTCATTTCATTTGCACTCACAGCTAGCCATAAACCTTAGAAACTATTAAATAACTTAAAGACTCATTTAACCATTTTTCCATTTTCTTTTTCATCCAATTGAAAAATATTCTGTACCTTTCACTGGCAATCGATTGTACGTTCCTTGAGCCCAGGGATCATGTCTTTTATCTTTTTTATATTCCTTCAAGGGCTTAGGTTTGTGCTCTGCATGCAGGCAATACTCAGGAAATACTATATATTGATTGTTTACAGAAAGCATACGATAACCCTAATGGTCAGCAGACAGGATAAATGTTCATTCACCTTTAAATCTCAAACTATTTCATTCTACTAGTTGTCTACAGAATTATACAGTTATGGAAACATTGAAGAAACTCACAAATTATATAGCTAAGGTGTCTTGTTTAAAGAGAAGCTGGTAAAAATGCCCTGTGGAAATAATGAATTATACATCATCCACATGCATTGAAATTCAGGTTTACCTAGTTCTAAATCATGGAAGAAGTCTTTGCAGGTGGTCCTTAAATTTTTTCAGAATCAAAGAATCAACTGGAAATTTACTCATAGAGTTCGTGTCTCCCACCTTAGCACAGCCCACCTCAGCTTGTGGAGCGAAGAGCAGGTCATAAACATACAGACCAGCCATGAGTGGAGAAGGTCTCCTACATGAGGCCCTCCCTGAATAAGCTCTCTCTTCATTTACTTTCCCCACCCTTCGCTCTGCAATGACACTGCAGTTGGCTGTGTACCTCTTAAAAACTTTGGTTTTCACCCCAGCCCCCATCATTTAAAGTACTCCTCCTTATGCTCTGTTTCCCCAGCAGTAATTGATTTTAATGTCTATCTCGCCCTTTAAACTGTCAGCTCACTGAGGGTAGGGATAATGTCTACTAATTCTGTTGTATTGCACTTTCCCAAGCGCTTTGTAAACTGCTCCAATAGCTTAATGCAGTGGTTTGCACACAGTAAATGCTCAATAAATACGACTCAATGAAGCCCCTTGTGGTCAGGGATTGACTCTGTTCCTGTAGTGTACTTTCCAAGTGCTTAGTACAGTGCTCTGTAGACAGTAAGCTTTCAATAAATACAATTGAATGAAATGAATTTATGCTCTACACATGGTAAGTGCTCAATAAACACAATTGACTGACTGATTGATTGATTAAAATCCTCCCTTCCCGAGCTCAAGTATTGTGGTACTATCACCCAGCACTATTTTTCCAAGGTAATAATAAGAATCATTGTGGTACTTGTTAAACGCTGACTATGTGCCGAACACCGTTCCAAGAGCTGGGATAGATAAAATTTAATCTGGCTGGACTCAGTCCCTGTCCAACATAGGACTCACACTCACACTCACCATTTGACACAGGTCACAGAGGCACAGAGATGTTAAGTGACTTGCCCAGAGTCACACAGCAGATAGGTACGGTGCTGGGATTAGAACCCAGATCCTTCTGTCTCCCAGGCCCATGTTCTAACCACTAAGCCATGCTCCAGTGCTCCGGGTCTCAGAGGGAAATAAAGACGTCTCTCATACCCTCCTACATTCCTGTCCCTTTTGTAAAGGTTCTCTACAGTTAATGGAGGTCAGGGAGAAGTAATAGTTGGAAATGTGACATTTGTTAAGTGCTCACTATAGGCCAAACATTTTACTGAACATCAGAGTAGACAGAAAATAATCAGCTCAGACACAGTCCCTGTCCCTTATAAGGACTCACATTCAAAGTAGGAAGGAGAACTAGACTGTAAGCCCAATGTTGGGAAGGGACTGTCTCTATATGTTGCCAATTTGTACTTCCCAAGCGCTTAGTACAGTGCTCTGCACATAGTAAGTGCTCAATAAATACGATTGATTGATTGATTGATTGAGAACAGGTATTGAATTCCCATTTTACAGATGAGGAAATAGAAGCACAGAGATGTGCCAAAGGTCACATGGCAAGCAAGTAATCTTTATTTTTATTATTATTATCGTAGGGGTTATTCATTCATTCATTCGTTCACTCGTATTTATTGAGCACTTACTGTGTGCAGACCACTGTACTAAGCGCTTGAGAAGTACAAGTTGGCAACATATAGAGACGGTCCCTACCCAACAGTGGGCTCACAGTTTAGAAGGGGGAGAAGGGGTTATGTGTTTACTCTATGGATACAAGCCAACGCGTGCTACTTAAGGAAAGCTGGGGTTGACATTCTATTCCAAGTCTCTCTTAGGATCTAAATCCAACTTGAAATCGAGGCCAAATTCCAACCTGAGTCCTAGTTTGAGTCATAGTCCTAACTCTAGTGGCCTGGCCTAGAAGATATAACAAGGACCTGGGAATCAGAAGGAACTGGATTCTTATCCTAGGTAGGGACCGTCTATATCTTTTGCCAAATTGTACCTTCTAAATGCTTAGTCCAGTGCTCTGCACACAGTGAGTGCTCAATAAATGCGACTGAATGTGTTTGATCTTGAGCAAGTGACTCAATTTCTCTGTGCCTCAGTTACATGACCTGTAAAATGGGACATGGACTCTGTCCAGCTTGATTAGCTTGTATCTACCCCAGTGCTCAAGTATAGTGCCTGACAGATAGTAAGCACTTAACAAATACCTTTAGAAAAAAGACAAAAAGTAGAAAAAGTCTGACCCTACTACCATGCTTCAGCTTGCAAAAATCATCTTTTAGACAGTACACTACTGACTGTCTACATGCCAAGTGAGGGGCAAATTGCCTTCCACATTATAACATAAAGCTGCAACAAAGATATCTGAACATTCTCGTGGGAATAGCTCCTTACTGCTTCTCTTACTTCTACATCATATTTTTCAAACTCCATAGATACACACATTATTGTCTCCATCATTCTGAAAGCTACTTTTCCCAGTATTTATCTTCCATTCTAGTAGGTTTTCTATTTTATCTTGATTAACGGCAGCCATCTCCCTATTCTGAGTTTCTTTTTCTTTCGAGTCCTAAATACTCACGTCATAGTTTCAACTGCAGAACATACCACAAAGAACACTAACCTCTTTCCTTGAATGAAAAATATGTTCTCAAATAAATCCCTTCCACTGAGCAATTCCAGGACTACCCAATTTGTTTTAAAGAGCTCAGCCTAATGAATAAGTCCCTTAACAATAGTATGGCCCAATAACATGCATTAAGCAACGTAAAGATAATTTTAATAATCTTTTTTAAATGCTTACTGTGTGCCAGATACTGAACTAAGCGCTGGGGTAGAAATAAGATAAGCATTTTGGACACAGTCTAGATTGCACATGGGGCTCAGAGTCTCCATTTCCATTTCACAGAGGAGGTGACTGAGGCACACATAAAAAAAGTTAAGTGACAGGTGCAAGGTCACACAGGATGCAGGTGGTAGAAATGGGATTGGAACCCAAATCCTCAGACTACTAGCCTTGTGCTCCTTCCCCTAAGCACACTACTTCTCATTGAAAATCATAAATGCTGCCCCCTCCATGTCTGAAAATAGTTTTCAAACTCCGTTCTGTGCCTCATCTATCAGCAAGGAGGAACTGAGGCAACTGTATGTGTAGAACCCACTGAAAACCCTGCTTTGCAAAGAAGCATTTAATAGAAACTATATGACTAAAACCCACATCTGCGATTGCTGCACGGCACACATCAAAGATGTACCTGTCTCTCCCTTGATGCTTACAATTAATTTCAACATCAACTGAAGACATTAATAAGCTTTCCATTCCATTAAGCAGGGAGATAGTCCTTTTCTTGAAAATATTTTATTTGAAATGGCAAAGGATAATGGATGGCTGTATTAAATATAGGCATTGAGGTGGAGGCAAGGATGTTTACAGTCTGATAAACAGTAAGAGTTCTCGTTTCCCCTGAGCCTAGGAGAAAACCTGGGTTGATTGTACACAGAAGAGTTAGGTAGATAAAATAAACCGAATGCAGGAGGGGAAGGCAGGAGATGTGGACATCTATTTCACCTGCCTGATTTTCCCTTCAAACACGGCTTCCAACACCATACATTCCTTATGGCCGTTTTCATCTCTCTGTTCCTCAGCGTGTAGATGAGGGGGTTGAACATGGGGGCGATGATGGTGTAAAACAGAGCAAACACATTATCCTCAGGGAAGTTCTGGGCTGGGCAGAGGTAAATGAAGATGGAGGGCAAGAAAAGCAATGCCACCACGGTGATGTGGGAAGCGCAGGTGGAGAGGGCTTTTGGATGTCCTTCCGAAGAGTGGATCTTCAGACTGGCTAAAATTGTGATGTAAGAGAAGACCAAGACTGCAAAAGTAGCCAACGCAATAGTTCCTGAACTGGCGAGGACTAGAAATCCAGTCATATAGGTATCTGAGCAAGCCAGTTCCAGGAGAAGGTAAACATTGCAGAAATAGTGAACAATCCTATTAGGGCCACAGAAGGGCAAAAAAATGACAAGGAGCCACTGGAAGATGGAATGGAGAAATGCACCTCCCCAGCACATTGCAACTATTGTGGCACACCGCTTCTTTTTCATGATTCAATCGTATTTATTGAGTGCTTACTGTGTACAGAGCACTGTACTAAGTGCCTGAGAAGTACAAGTTGGCAACATATACAGATGGTCCCTACCCAACAGGAGGCTTACGGACTAGAAGGGGCAGACAGACAACAAAACAAATCATAGTAACAAAATAAAATAAATAGAGTAAATATGTTGAAGTGAAATAAATAGAGTAATAAGTATGTACAAACATATATACATATATACAGATGCTGTGGGTAGGGGAAGGAGGTAAGGTGGGGGGATGGGGAGGGGGGAGAGGAAGGAGGGGGCTCAGTCTGGGAAGGCCTCCTGGAGGAGGTGAGCTCTCAGTAGGGCTTTGAAGGGAGGAAGAGAGCTAGCTTAGCCGATGTGCGGAGGCACGGCATTCCAGGCCAGGGGGAGGACGTGGGCCGGGGGTTGATGGCGGGACAGGCGAGAACGAGACACAGTGAGGAGGTTAGCAGCAGAGGAGCGGAGGGTGCGGGGTGGGTTGTAGAAGGAAAGAAGGGAGGTGTGGTAGGAAGGGGCGAGGTGATGGAGAGCCTTGAAGCCGAGAGTGAGAAGATTTTGCCTGATGCCTAGGTTGATTGGTAGCCACTGGAGATTTTTAAGGAGGGGAGTAACATGCCCAGAGCGTTTCTGCACAAAGACGATCCGGACAGCAGCGTGCAGTATAGATTGAAGTGGGGAGAGACAGGAGGACTGGAGATCAGAGAGGAGGCTGATGCAGTAATCCAGTCGGGATAGGATGAGAGATTAAACCAGCAGGGTAGTGGTTTGGATGGAGAGGAAATGACATATCTTGGCGATGTTGCGGAGGTGAGACCAGCAGGTTTTGGTTACGGATTGGATGTGAGGGGTGAACGAGAGTGCGGATTCGAGGATGACACCAAGGTTGCGGGCTTGTGAAACGGGAAGGATGGTAGTGCCATCAACAGTGATGGGAAAGTCAGGGAGAGGGCAGGGTTTGGGAGGGAAAATAAGGAATTCAGTCTTGGACATATGGAGTTTTAGATGGCGGGCACACATCCAGATGGAGATGTCTTGAAGGCAGGAGGCAACACGAGCTTCAAGGGAGGTAGAGAGAGCAGGGGCAGAGATGTAGATTTGGGTGTCATCATCGTACAGATAGTTGATAGTTGATAGTTGAAGCCGTGGGACCGAATGAGTTCACCAAGGGAGTGAGTGTAGATAGAGAACAGCAGGGGACCAAGAACTGATCCTTGAGGAACCCCTACAGTAAGGGGATGGGAGGCGGAGGAGAAGCTCTCTAAAGAGATTGAGAATGAACGGCCAAAGGGATAAGAGGACAACCGGAGAGGACAGAGTCTGTGAAGCCAAGGTTGGATAGTGTGTTGAGGAGAAGAGGGTGGTCCACAGCGTCGAAGACAGCTGAGAGGTCGCGGAGGTTTAGGATAGAGTCGGAACCGTTGGATTTGGCCATCAGGAGGTCATTGGTGACCTTTGAGAGGGCAGTTTCCCTGAATGTAGGGGATGGAAGCCAGATTGGAGGGGGTCGAGGAGAGAGTTGGCGTTACAAAATTCGAGGCAGCGCGTGTAGACGACTCGTTCAAGGAGTTTGGAAAGGAATGGTAGGAGGGAGATGAGCGATAACTAGAAGGGGAGGTGTAGTCAAGAGAGGGGTTTTTTAGGATGGGGAGACGTGGGCATGTTTGGAGGCAGAGGGGAAAGAACCAGTGGAGAGTGAGCGGTTGAAGATGGAAGTTAAGGAGGGGAGGAGGGAAGGGGCGAGAGATTTCATAAATTGAGAGGGAATGGGGTCAGAAGCACAGTTGGCTGCATTAGCACTTGAGTGGAGGGAGGAGATCTCATCTGAGGATACTGCTGGGAAGGATGGGAGAGTAGCAGAGAGGGTTGAGAGCCGGGGGGTTGGAGAAGGGGGAGGAGTGTCTTTGGGGAGCTCAGACCTGATGGAGTTAATTTTACTAATGAAATAGGAGGCCAGATCGTTGGGGGTGAAGGAAGGAGGAGGGGGAGGAACAGGGGGCCTGAGAAGGGAGTTAAATGTACCGAAAAGCTGACGGGGTGATGGACATGTGTGTCAATTAGGGAGGAGAAATAGTTTTGTCTGGCAGAGGAGAGGGCAGAGTTAAGGCAGGAAAGGCTAAACTTCAAGAGAACGAGGTTGGCTTGGTGTTTAGACTTTCGCCAGTAGCGTTCAGCAGCTCGAGCATAAGAGCGAAGGAGGCGGACAGTGGCAGTGATCCAGGGCTGTGGGATAGTGGTAGGAGAGCGGCGAAGGGAAAGGGGAGCGAGGGATGCCGAGCTGAGTAGAGAGGGTAGAGGTGAGAGCAGTAATCTGATAATCAAGTTTCAGTAGAGAGGATAGGGAGGCGAGGTGGGGTGTGAGGCGCTCAGAAAGATGGATGGGTAGAGAGAGCGGAGGTCTCTGTGACGTAGTAATATAGATTTTCGGGGAGAGGAGTGTGAGTAAGGATGCAGGTGAGAAGGTTATGATAAGAGAGAGAGATTTCAGAGTTGGTGAGGGTGGAGATAGTGCAGCGGTAGGAAATGATGAGGTCGAGGGTGTGACCAAATTGGTGAGTAGGTGAGGAAGGATGGAGCAGGAGGTTGGCAGCGTCAAGGAGAGACAGAAGGCCGGCGGCAGAGGAGTCACCAGGGGTATCCATGTGGATGTTGAAGTCTCCGAGGATCAGAGTGGGCATGGAAAAGGTGAGAAGGAAGGTGAGGAAGGGGTCAAAATCGTTAAAGAAGTTGGAGGTGGGGCTGGGGGGGTGGTAGATAACGGCTACAGAATTTGGAGGGGGTGGTAGAGGCGAATAATGTGGGCTTCAAAGGAAGGGAAGGAAAGGGAAGGGGGTGGTTTTGTTCTCTGTCTCCCCCTTCTAGACTGTGAGTCCACTGTTGGGTAGGGACTGTCTCTATATGTTGCCAACTTGTACTTCCTAAGCGTTTAGTACAGTGCTCTGCACACAGTAAGTGCTCAATAAATACGATTAATTGATTGATTCATTGAGGGACAATGCAAAAGAGACATTGTGGGGCGAGAAGAAAACCGGCACCTCCTACTTTTCGGTGAGTCTTGGGGAGTGGGAGTAGAAGAGGCCTCCACTGAAGAGAGCAGCAGAAGAGACTGTGGTCTGGAGACAGCTATGTTTCAGTTAGGGCGAGGAGTAGAGAGCTGGAAAGGAATAGGTCCTGGATGAAAGGGAGCTTACCTATAATGGAGCAGGGTTCCAGAGACCATACCTGGCAGCAGCTGCGGAGGGAGGGGAGAGAGTGGAGGGAGGAGAAAGAGTGCGAGGGGTGGGGAGGGTTTGTATTGAGATGAGCTGGCGGGGGCCTAGGCTTGGAGAATGGGAAGAAGGGTGGTGATGAGAAAGGAGAACTGGGATGGGGTGGGGGTGGGGAGGAAGGGAGGGAGGGGGCTGGGAGGGAGGAGTTGAGGGTTGTCGCTGGTACAGAGGGATCCTGGGTAGGGGGTGAGTGGGAGGGGTGGTGGTGGGGGAAAGGGAGGGAAAAAGCTGGGTGGAAGAGGGGAAGGGGAAGGTGAGGAATGGGAATGGCATTTGGGAGCAGGGGAATTGATAGTTCATGATGAGGTCAGCAAGGTAAATGACAGCACAGCAGGAGGTTAACAATTGAAATGTAGAAGCAATAACACTGTAGCAATGATATAAGTAGGTGATGGCATCACAGAGGGTAGTTAACAATTAACAAGCTATGGCAATAATAAAATAGGCAGATGATGTCATAAGGAGCAGAAAACAACTACTATGTGATGGCAAAAAATAAGCAGATGACATCGCAGACAGCAGTTAACAATTAACATGCGATGGCAGTAAAATAAGCAGGTGATGACATCATCGAGAGACGTTAGCAATTAATATTCGATGGGAATAATAAAATAAGCAGACGATGACATCACAGAGAGCAGTTAACAATTAACACGCAGAAGGGACCATGAATTGTCCATAGGTCAGTCAAATCAGGTTAAAGACGTTAATGGAAAGCGTAGTCCAGGGGCTCTTGGCAAATTTGTCTCGGAGGTGGAGGAGGATGGAGTCCTATATATGGCAGCTCTGGAGTAGGACAGAACTGTTAAGGGGGGTCAGGGACCGGAGATGCCTGGGGAGAGGAGTGAACAGCCAAATAGCATGGGAGGGCTGACTAGGTGCTAATGAGGTTGTCGTTAAAGTAACTTGGTGATAACAAGAGCCTTTTTCCCGAGGGAGGGGAAATCAGTCAGGTCCGGACCGGGAAGGGGGAAGTGGGGGGCTCCTCAAAGATGGTCCCTTAAGTGGTGGTGGTCGGGGGGACCCAAGCAGGGGGACACAATGATCCACGGACCAACAAGGGTATACAATGAACCATGAACAAGCAGGGGGACACAATGTTTCACGATCTAGCAGCAGGACACAATGTCCCACGATCCCAGTTGGCTACTTGGACAGAGTGGAGGTGGCTTCGAGGGGTGACAGTAGCGATGATGGGGGGGGGGGGCCCATCCCAGGGGCCTCGGTGTGGTCGGGCAGGGATGCAGAGGCCCGGGTGGGGGACGGCCACGGAACCGGCAGCGGGGCATAAGCGCCCGATAAGCGCAGGTTGCTCAGGGACGACTCCATGGAGGAAATCTGGAACCTTGCCCCATCTCTATTGATATTTGTTAAGCATTTACTATATGACAAGCACTGTACTAAGCATTGGGAAAATGGGAGCTAATCAGGTTGGACACAGTTCGCGTGCCACATGAAGCTCAAAGCATTAATTCCCATTTTACAAATGAGGTGACCGAGGCACAGAAAAGTTAAGTGATTTGTCCAAGTTCACATAGTTGAGAAGTGTTGGAGCTGGTATTAGAACCTACTCCCAGGCCCGTTCTCTATCCAGTACTATCAGAAGTATCAAAACCAAACAAATTAACAATAATAATAATAATTGTATTTGTATGTGTACTAGCAGAACCAAACAAAACAACAATAATAATGATTAGTGTTGTATTTGTTAAGTACTTCCTATATGCCAGTGCCTTTTGGGGTTGGAGCTAATGTTTTTATTTTCAATCCAGAAACTTTCTCTCATGCACTTAATTTGCATTTTAGTTAACCGTTTGACTGCTGCCACCATTTCGTTTCAGTCTTCTGTCTCTGAGCTCTGAGTGAGGCCAAAATATTATAAGGAGAGATTTTCTCCCTTGCCCATCGGTCTTACTGGAAACAGTCATTGGGTGCCACACAGCTGACAGGTAAGTTCTGGGTAGGAGGCATTTATGGAGTTGATGAGTTAATTTCTTCAAATATATCAAAGATAATCTTGGATTCTTTTCTCTCCCAGTTTATTGAATTACTATATTTTCTTTTGGTAAACCCATCTAGAAGATGCAGAGTACCAAGGGCAATATATATCCAGTCTTTATCCTTCCCAAATCTTCTCCTCCACCTAACTTCCCATCACAACTGACAGCACAGATACCCTCCCCGTTTCAAACGCCCACAATTGTGGGTTTATCCTTTATTCCTTTCTCATTCCCCATAGTCAATGTATTGCCAAATCCTCCTTAAGAGAACCCTTCCCCCATATGTCCATGTTTCTAGAGGAAGGCAGGAGGAAAGTGTGAGTTACGGTGTGAATGCAGGAGAGGTGAGATCAAGGCACAGTGAAAATCAAACAATCACATTAATTGGTGCTTATGTTGTGCAGAGCACTTTAATCAATCAATCAATCAATCAATCGTATTTATTGAGCACTTACTGTGTGCAGAGCACTGTACTAAGCGCTTGGGAAGTACAAGCTGGCAACATATAGAGACAGTCCCTACCCAACAGTGGGCTCACAGTCTAGAAGGGGGAGACAGAGAACAAAACCAAACATACTAACAAAATAAAATAAATAGAATAGATAGGTACAAGTAAAATAAATAAATAAATAAATAAATAAATAGAGTAATAAATATGTACAAACATATATACATATATACAGGTGCTGTGGAGAAGGGAAAGAGGTAAGATGGGGGGATAGAGAGAGGGACGAGGGGGAGAGGAAGGAAGGGGCTCAGTCTGGGAATGCCTCCTGGAGGAGATGAGCTCTCAGTAGGGCCTTGAAGGGAGGAAGAGAGCTAGCTTTACTAAGCAAAGAGTTGGAGTCCGAGGTCAGGGGTTCAAATCCCGGCTCCAACACTTGTCAGCTGTGTGACTTTTGGCAGGTCACTTCACTTCTCTGGGCCACAGTGACCTCATCTGGAAAATGGGGATGGAGACTGTGAGCCCCCCGGGGGACAACCTGATCACCTTGTGACCTCCCCAGCGCTTAGAACGGTGCTTAGCACATAGTAAGTGTTTAACAATACTATCATTATTATTATAGAAGCAGCATGGCTCAGTGGAAAGAGCATGGGCTTTGGAGTCAGAGGTCATGGGTTCAAATCCCGGCTCCGCCACTTGTCAGCTGTGTGACTTTGGGCGAGTCACTTCACTTCTCTGGGCCTCAGTTACTTCATCTGTAAAATGGGGATTAAGACTGTGAGCCCCTGTGGGAAAACCTGGTCACCTTGTAACCTCCCCTAGCACTTAGAACAGTGCTTTGCACATAGTAAGCGCTTAATAAATGCCATCATTATTATTATTATTGTAACCTCCCCTAGCGCTTAGAACAGTGCTTTGCACCTAGTAAGCGCTTAATAAATGCCATCATTATTATTGTAACCTCCCCTAGCGCTTAGAACAGTGCTTTGCACATAGTAAGTGCTTAATAAATGCCATGATTATTATTATTATATAAGGGAGTCGGTAGTCACATTCTCTGCCCACAGATAGCTTACAGTCTGGGGGGGAGGACAGACATTAGTATACATAAAAAATTATAGATACGTATACAAGTCATGAAAGGCTGAGGGTGGGGTAAGTAAACGTTGTGAATCCAAGTGCAAGGGTGATGCAGAAAATGAGAGGGAGTCGGGAAAATGAGGTTTTAGTCAAGGAAGGCCTCTTGCACGAGACGTGAGTTTAATAAGTCTTGAAGGTGGGGAAAGTGGCAGTCTGTAGTATATAAAGGAGGAGGAAGTTCCAGGCCAGAGGCAGGATGTGGGCGAGTGTTCAGTGGTGAGATAGACGAGATCAAAGCACAGTAAATAGGTTGGTGTGACAGGATCAAAGTGTGCGTGCTGGGCTCTAGTAGGAAATCAGGGAGGTACGATAGGAGGGGACAAGGTGGTTAAGTGATCAAAATCCAATGGTAAGGAGGTCATGAGAAGGTAGAGAAGCAGCATGGCACAGTGGAAAGAGCACGGGCTTTGGAGTCAGAGGTCATGGGTTCAAATCCCAGCTCCGCCAATTGTCTGCTGTGTGACTTTGGGCAAGTCACTTAAATTCTCTGTGCCTCAGTTCCCTCACCTGTAAAATATGGATTAAGAATGTGAGCCCCACGTGGGACGACCTGATCACCTTGTATCCCCCAGCGCTTAGAACAGTGCTTTGCACATAGTAAGCGCTTAACACATACTATTGTTATTATTATCATTATTATTATTACGTTTGAAGCAAAGGTTAATGGGCAACCACTAGAGGTTCTTGCGGTGTGGTGAAACATGGTGGTTTTGTAGAAAAAAATGATTCAAGCAACAGAGTGAAGCATGGACTAGAGTGGAGAGAGGTGGGAGGAATGGAGGTCAGCATGGAGGCTGATGCAGTAATCTAGGAGAGATAAGATAAGAGCTTGGATCAAGATATTAGCAGTTTGGCTGGAGAGGAAAGGGCAAAATTTAGCGATTTCAGAAGGTAGAACCTACAGGATTTGGTGACAGACTTAATATGTGGGTTGAATAATAGAAATGAGTTGAGGAGAAGGCCAAAGTTACATCCCTGTGAGGCACAGAAGCAACATGGCCTAATGAATAAAGCACAGGCCTGGGAATCAGAAGGATCTGGGTTCTATTTCTGGATCTGCCACCTGGCTGCTGTTTGACCTTGGGCAGGTCTCTTAACTTCTCTGGGCCTCAGTCTCCTCAACCGTCAAATGGGGATGAAATGCCTGTTTCCCCTCCTATTTAGACTGTATGTATGTGTCAGGCAATGTGACTACCAACTCTGCTGCACTGTACTCTCCCCAGTCCTTAGAATACTGCTTGACACATAGTAAGCACTTAGCAAACACCCCCCGAAAAGGAGATTTGGCTTATAGTGCCTAATGCCTGGGTATCGTATAAAGATGACCAACTAGAAACTTCACCCTGCCATGTAACGTAGGGGTTTGCAGATAACAATGTAACGGTTATAGGCCATTCCAACTAGAATGAAGATCTCAACCCCGCCAAAGAAATGCACAGCAAAGAGTTGAGCCATAGAGTTGGAAAATGAAATTGTTTTGCTCCCAACAAGTAGGTTTCAGATCATCTGGGGAACAATGGTGGAGGTATAGTAGAGATCCATGGCAGACAACAGACTGAGAAAGAAATACACAGGCTGCCTGATCAGATGGCTACGTCTGATGGCGTGAAAATGAGATTTCCCAAGAAGACTATAAGCTAACATGTTAGGAACAAGACATAGCACAGTGTTTGCACCTCCAGGTTTGGGGAAATTCCCATGAGAACATATTTAGTGACGTTGTTGTCCTTGTGTTCAGTGAAATCCTTGAGGGGGCAGGAAAGCTTTAAACGATTTGAAATAATACCAAATATACAAAATTAATCAATCGTTTTCAATGTCTGGTTCATGTAAGTGATTCATTACCTTAGAGGACTGTAGTTCCAATCCCAGCTCCGTCATGTCCCTGCTGTGTGACCTTGGGCAAGTTACTTCACTTATCTGGGCCTTAGTTTCCTCATCTAAAAAACGGGGATTCAATACCTGTTCTCCCTTCTACTTAGACTATGAAGCCTATCTGGGATCTGATTACCTTGCACTTACCATGGTGCTTAGCAAATAAATGCACAATTATCATCCTCAATTGTTATTAATAGATTGTTATGTTAGAATATTTTCATACCAATTCAGAACTTCAATACAACCTGACTGCTGCACCACTAAGCAAATCATTTCTGTAAATAGCAAAATCTAGGATGAAACAAAAACATTCCAATTGAAAAATGTTGCAGGAGGAATCCCTCCAGACACAAGAAGAGGTTGGTCATACCGATCCCTTTCAGAAATGTTCACTTGATGGATGGGCCTGCAGAGTGAGGGAGTAAGATGACCCACAAGATCGGCAATCCACGAAAGGTTTACTGGGGCACCTGTAGAAGTCCAGGGGAAAGACCTGACGTCCTGCCGACTGCCATCTTGGCTGCCTCCTACCAGTCTTCTCCCCAACACGTTCAACCCCTGGCAGCTGAGCTCCTCATCTCCACTTTGGTCAGGGCCCAGTGATTCCGTAACATAGATGGTTGGTTCCAAGCATCTTATCTCACCCAATGGCCTAGGTCGGCATCTGTGTCCAGGAGAATCCTAATGAAATCTGAAGACTTGAGTGTCTTTCCGCTGGCCAAGGAATTTGGCAACGAGAATCAGTGTTGCCTAGTGGATCGAGCACGGTCCTGGGAGTCAGAAAACCTGAGTAATAAATCCGGTTCTGCCGCGTGTCTGTTGTTTAACCTTGGGAGAGTCACGTCACTTTCCTGTACCTTGGTGACTTCATCTGTAAATTAGGAATTAAGACTTGTGAGCCCCACGTGGAACGGGGACTTTGTTCAACTTGATTACCTAGTATCTACCCCGGTGCTTAGCACAGTGACTGGCACATGGTAAGGGCTTAACAAATAAAATAAAAAAGAATAATGAAGCAGAGAAAATATTTGGAAGAGGAGGAAGAGGAAGAGGTAGAGGAAGAGGAAGAGGAAGAAGAAGAGGTCTCCTATAAGAATTTCCAAGGGTAAAAAAGCCTGCAAATTAAAACTTCCTTCTGAACTAAACAGGAATGACATAGAAAAACAGAGAATTAGCATATTTCCAAAATTCACTTTACCTTTATATGAAAAAATTGTAGTGATATAAAATTGACATACTTTAATTTTTTTCCTAGGGAAAAAATGTTCTAGAATCGTTGAGTCCCACGCCCCAGACTGGGTAGTAAGGCTGATGTTGGAAAGGGGATAGGATTCTCCTGCAGTGAGGTTGCTAAACACTGCACCTGTCAGCTCTGAGAAGGTATTTAGCGACGGCCATCGTAGGGCGATTCTTTAAGCATCTACTTTCTCCTTCCTTGTTATCATCCACATGAACAGCAATACCTGAACATTGGGTCTGAGCAGCTGTGTCGGAAAGTTCCGCCCAGGACCCTGTCAGTCGTGACTACTCATAAAGAGAGTCCATGTGGCACACAAAAATATTGTCACATCTGAACACACTCTGGTGTGTTTGGGTATGAATGAACATAATACCTTTGTCCCATGGGCCAAGGTCTTGAAAGTCCTGTTCTGTCCATGTAAAATTCCTTTACTGAATTGCCCCCACTAGTGAAACAATAATATTATTTTCCGTGAAATGCAGTCACTGAGGGCAAGAAAGGTATCTGTTCATTGTTGTATTGAACTCTCCCAAGCGCTTGGTACAATGCTCTGGACACAGTGAGCACTCAATAAATACAATAGACAGACTGACTGACAAATCCATCTTACTCTAGAGCCAGCCAATGTGCCTGTCGCTCCTAAAGAACAGCAATAAACGTTTAGAAGCCAAAATGGCCTGAGCCTGCTGAGTCAATCTTTCACATCCTCCTGAGCTCAGGAAGAACAGAAAAGGAGTTAGGTGGCAACAATATCTCTACTGAACCAGTCCAAAAAATCCTCTGGAAAATACTTAAAGGCATCTGAAAGCTCAAGGGAACCAGTCTCTAAGGGACCTCCTAACTGTCCAGCTATGAACTCTAGTGAATGAGTCTAATAAACCTGGTATCCATTTCATTATCTGATGAAGAAAGCTTGCTTATTTTTCCTTTCAGTTGCTTCGCTCCTAATTCAGGTAACCAAATCTCAGTTACTTTACATACTAAGTAATGCAGATAAACCAAGGGAAATAATATGGTATTATTATTATGTGCAAAGCACTGTTCTAAATTCTGGGGAGATTCAAGGTGATCAAGTTGTCCCACGTGGGGCTCACAATCTTAATCCCCATTTTATAGATGAGGGAACTGAGGCACAGAAAAGTTAAGTGACGTGCCCAAAGTCACACTGCTGACAAGTGGCAGAGACAACATTAGAACTCATATAATCTTAGTTCCTTGATTATGTTGTGGTGTTGATGACCGTGGCAAGATTCCATCATAGAACACCCCATAAAGGCAAACTTTCTCATTGATTAATCTTTATATATGTCTCCATTATTGCCTAATACCATACGCATGTGGCTGGTTAATTAGTGATGCCTGAATCTTTTCTGGCCATTTGTGGACTGCCTTGGGCTTAGATTATAATGGGTTTGGAGTTTAAAGCTAAAAAGAACCATCATTTTAGCCTTAACCTAAACATTAGTTATAATCTCCATCTGGGACTAGTCCATGCAGTGTATAGAGATAGATAGAAAGAGAGAGGGAGGAAAAGGGGAAGGGAGAGAGAGAGAGAGAGAAAGAAAGAAAGAGAGAGAGAGGTAAAAAGGGAGAGTGGGAGAAAGAGAAAATGTATTGGTTCAAAGGCAGCACTCTCACCTATTATATTGCTATCCTGTACTTTCCCAAGCTCTTTGTACAGTGCTCTGCACATAATAAAGGGCTAAATAAGTACGATTAATTGATTGCTGGGGTCAGAAAATATATGAATACATATATTTATGGTAGGGAAATAATAAAGAATAAATTATCTGCTTTCAATTCTGCTCTATTAGCCCGAGAGTTTAATACACTCCCCTTTTCTTAGTAATGGGAAATTGGATAATAACAATAATATTAAAAGTAATAATATTAATTCAGTGCTTAGTAGGTGTCCAGTACTTTGCTAAATGTGGGGGTAAAGGCAAAATAATCGGATGTTCATAGTCCCTGTTCTAGGCAGGGATCGCAGTCTAAAGGGTTGGGAAATAGGTTTCTGATTCAGCCTTTCAGATGAGGAAAGTGTGGCAAATATCAGTTAAGCAACATGTAGACAGTCACACCTGGGCATCCTAACTCTGAATCCTGTGCTTCTTTCCATTTGGCCACACAATTAGATTAACGGGTTCCAGTCATGATACCTTCCAGGTAATGCCGACTTCCTTTCATCCAGTGAGGGGGACAAAACCATCCAGTATTCTGAATATTAAAGGCAAAAACAGAAACAGGAAGCAAGCAATGGTCCTCTAAAAATTTCCTACAAGATTAGCTTTCATACAAATTCACCCTGGGATTTGCAAACTTTAACATATTAACAATAATATTTAATTACAGTATTTGTTAAGCACTTACACTGTGCAATCAATCAATCAATCGTATTTATTGAGCGCTTACTGTGTGCAGAGCACTGTACTAATTGATTGGGAAGTACAAGTTGGCAACATATAGAGACAGTCCCTACCCAACAGTGGGCTCACAGTCTAAAAGTGCAAGGCACAGTACTGCGTACTAGTACTGCGTACTAGTCTCTTAACTTTATGGAGCCAGTGTCAGAAGTGTGAGGGTGTAATTATGCTAAATGCAGGCAGGGCAGATGTAACATATGCAGAGCAAATGAATTTTTCCGGTCTGAATATTTTTGAAAGTTATTTGCAGAGGTAACTTACTGTCTCACCGAGAGTAACCATTATGCCAGAAGCACGTTGAAATGAATCACACAAAACACCTGGTTTAATATTTTAATTACTAAATGATGACTGTTCTAGGAGCCATTACACATGCAAATGACTATCATGGAAAATTGCTTTGAAGAAAAACATGAAAAATTCCGTGACCTTGAAGATTTTGCAAGAGGGGAAGCCTTGACAGAAGCATACCATAGAATGTTTGATAGCCGTCTGATGTTAACCTTACCACAAAGAGAGCAGACATGCTGATGATCATTTGATCTACATAATATCAAGGATCATATCTGCCAACTCTGTGGTATTTTACTATCCCAGGCATTTGGTACTAAGCTCTGCATACTGAAGGAGCTCAATAAATACCGCTGAGTGATTGGTACAAGGAGGGGGCCTGGAAATACAACCTGTGGGTATGCTAATGTGGAATAAGTTGTGAAGAAAACACATGCTAATGCTAATTCAATCATTCAATCGTGTTTATTTTACCGTATGCAGAGCACTGTTCTAAGTGCTTGGGAAGTACAAATGGTCAAGATATAGAGATGGTCCCTACCCAACAACGGGCTCACAATGTAGAAGGGGGAGACAGACAACAAAACAAATAACGTAGATAGGTGTCAATACCAACAGAATAAATGGAATTATAGCTATATACACATCATTAATAAAATGAATATGGTTACTATGTGCAAATGAAATAAACAGAGTAATAAATGTGTACAAATATATACAAGTGCTGTGGGGAGGAGAAGGGAGTAAGGGAAAGGGGGCGGCGACGTGGGAGGAGGAGGAGGAGAGCTAATGCACAACGCTATGCTAAAGTGTACAGAAAACATAAGACATGGCAGGTAATTTTATGCATTTATTTTCTTTCTGGTAACACTTTCCTACACCATACCTTTCTCATGGCACTTTTCATGTCAGTATAGCTCACCGTGTAGATGAAGGGGTTGAACATGGGGGCGATGATGGTGTAAAATAGGGCATACACTTTATCCTCGCTGACAGAATCGGCCACGGGAATATAAGTTAAGGTGAGGTTTCTGAAAAACATGAGTACCGTGGTGATGTGCGAACCACAGGTAGTGAGAGCTTTGTGCCAACACTCTGTGGAGTGTTTTCTCAGGACGGATAAAATGATGAGATAGGAAACGATCAAGGCAAAAAAAGTTAGTAGGGACAGAACACCACTACTGGCAATGATTGAGACATTAACAAAATAGGTCTCGGTACAGACGAGCTTCAGCAGAGGAAGAACGTCACAGAAATAGTGGTCAATCTGATTGGGGCCACAGAAAGGTAGTTGTACCATGATGAAAATCTGCATGATCGAATGCAAAAAAGGCCCCTACAAAAGAGGCCAAGACCAACGTGTGGCATGCCTGCCGGCTCATAACCATCAGGTAGTGGAGAGGCTTGCAGATGGCAAGGTAGCAATCCTAAGCCATGGCCACTAGGATGAATATCTTGGCACCGCTGAAGAAGTGAGCGCCAATGAGTTGGACCATGCAGGAATTGTAGGAGATGGTTTTTCTTTCCACCAATAGGCCCGCGATTATCGTAGGAGCAACTGTGGAGTTGAGACAGAGGTCCATGGTCGACAAGGAACTGTGGAAATTGGACATAGGCTGCTAACTAAGATGACTGTCTCTGATGGTGATGAGGATAAGAAGGTTGCCCAACAATATGGCTAAATAGAGTAAGAACAATACGAAACATGTTACCTTCCCCTCTTGGTTTGGGAACATACCCCCCAGGACAAACTCTGTACTGTTGTTTGAATTCTCCATCAGGTCGGCCAACGTGATGAGTGTACTAGCCGATGGATATTTGTCATCCTCGACTCCGCTCTCTCATTCACCCCTCACATCCAAGCCGTGACCAAAACCTGCCGGTCTCAGCTCCACAACATTGCCAAGATCCGCCCTTTCCTCTCCATCCCAACCGCTACCCTGCTCATTCGAGCTCTCATCCTATCCCATCTGGACTACTGAATCAGCCTTCTCTCTGATCTCCCATCCTCGTGTCTCTCTCCACTTCAATCCATACTTCATGCTTCTGCCCGGATTATCTTTGTCCAGAAATGCTCTGGGCATATCACTCCCCTCCTCAAAAATCTCCAGTGGCTACCAATCAATCTGCACAACAGGCAGAAACTCCTCACCCTGGGCTTCAAGGCTCTCCATCACCTCGTCCCCTCTTACCTCACCTCCCTTCTCTCCTTCTACAGCCCAGTCCGCACCCTCCGCTCCTCTGTCACTGATCTCCTCACCGTACCTCACTCTCGCCTGTCCTGCCATCGACCCCCGGCCCACGTCATCCCCCGGGCCTGGAATGCCCTCCCTCTGCCCATCCACCAAGCTAGCTCTCTTCCTCCCTTCAAGGCCCTGCTGAGAACTCAACTCCTCCAGGAGGCCTTCCCAGACTGAGCCCCTTCCTTCCTCTCCCCCTCGTCCCCCTCTCCATTCCCCCCATCTTACCTCCTTCCCTTCCCCACAGCACCTGTATATATGTATATATGTTTGTACATATTTTTTACTCTATTTATTTATTTATTTTATTTGTACATATCTATTCTATTTATTTTGTTTTGTTAGTATGTTTGGTTTTGTTCTCTGTCTCCCCCTTTTAGACTGTGAGCCCACTGTTGGGTAGGGACTGTCTCTATATGTTGCCAATTTGTACTTCCCAAGCGCTTAGTACAGTGCTCTGCACATAGTAAGCGCTCAATAAATACGACTGATGATGATGATGATGATGATATTTACTTGAATCAGCCAAATTGAGAAATATAAAGCATTACTAATTTTGAAGCACTAGCTCAGAACACAGGTCCTCATTCTGAATAGAGATGGAGCGATTGCTATACTATTAAGAATACATTAAAATATAATGATAATGATGATCACAATGATTACGAAGGGAGTGAGAAAGGCACTAGGAAATTTTCAGTGCTATAATAAACATTAGTTAGACACAAGGTAATCAAATCAGACACAGCCCAGATTTGGGGAAGTCCCGTAGCTTCCTCGGTGCCTCAATTTCTTCATCTGCACAATGGGGATAAAATACCTGTACCCCCTTCCTCTTAGACTGTAAGACCCCAGGGGATATTTTATCCCCATTGTACAGATGAATACACTGAGGCCTTGAGAAGTGCAGGAACTCACCCAAGGACCCACAGCAGGCAAATAGCACGACTAGGACTAAAAACCAGAGTCCTGGGCTCTAACTAATTAATACCTCATCCCTTAATATTTGCTGAGATCATTTCTCTAAGTGATAACATACTGGAAAGGTCATTGGATTCCCCCACAGTTCATTGTTTAGACATTTACTGTAAACAGTTCAAGATATAAATGGAGTCTATAACGTTTCTCAACCCCACTATCATTAAGTATTTTCAGGATGAATTTTTTTCACCAGTTCTTACAACTTCAACATTACTTGGTAGTTATACAGAGTTTCTCCTAGTATTTTCACATATTAGGAAATCCGACGTGCAGGCTGGATGCCAGGGACAAAAAGAAAGAGAGTTAAAGAGAGATGCATAAACAGTCATAAAGACAGAAAAATAAAGAGAAAGAGATAAAGGAGGCAGAGCAGGAGAGAGCTGTCTGATAAACTTAGATGCATCCTCAGAAGAGTCCTATCAGCAAAACTCTTCAGGTAGAGCCTTACATTGCTATTTAAAAAAACAACATTTTTGACAAGTGAAGAGCTGTGGGTAGAACATTCCAGAGAAGTGACCTGGGAAATAGAGTGAAGTATGGACCGGAGGAAAGAGAGAATGGAGGCTGGGAGATCAGTGAGGAGGCTGGTAGAGTAGTTATGTCAGGATAAGACAAGTGTCTAGACCAGTGTGGTGGCCATTTGGGTGAAGAGGAAGAGACTGGTTCTGGGAATGTTGGAATAGTAAAACCAAAAGCATTTGGCAACGGCCTGAATATTGAGGTTGAATGAGATGGAGGAATTGAAGATATTGCTTATGTGGCATTATTCTCACATAGAGAATCCATCCAAAAACATGATTTCAGCTACTCCCTGATAGCCCCAAACTATCTCTGTAGCCCTGACCTCCCACACCCTAGCCAATCCCCCATCTCCTCCTGCCTCCACATCATGTCCATTTGTCCAAGTCTAAAATTGATTTTCTCAGCTTCCCTTCTAATCCTCTTCTCTTCCAAATTTCCCACCTACAATCAATCATTCAAATATAGATATTTACTGAACACTTACTGAGGGTGAAAAAACTATACTAAACATACAGGAGAATAAAATACATTTGTTGAACAGGATTTTTGTCCTCAAGGAGTTAACAGTACAGTCAGGGAAACAGACATTAAAATGCAATACAGGTTGGGGATGCAATGATATATGCAATCAGTGTGGGGGTGAAGGTTGGATGAGGATCAAAGTGCTTAAATCTCCACTGACAACATCACCCTCCTCCCAGTATCTGAAGGTAACATCCTTGGTGACTTCTTCAGTTTCAGCCCATATGCCACGTTGTTTCCTCGATCGTCTTCTTCTTTACTGTAAGCTCATTGTGGACAGGGAACATGTCTACCAACTTTCTTACATTGTATACTCCTAAATACCTAGTACAGTGCTCTGCACACAATAAGTGCTCAATAAATACCTTTGATGATTGATTGATCTTCTTGAAGCTATGTACCTTTCCTCTCTCCTCAAAACCCTCTATTGTTTGCTCACTTCTCCCTTCATCAGACAATAAACTCCTACCATTAGTGTTCTGAATTTTACATATTGGTCCTTCTAACTTGCTTCACTCCGGGTTTTTTTTATTTCGTCTTGTTTTTTATGTTATTTTTAAAGTACTTACTGTATGCCATGCACTGTACTAAGCATGGGCGAGATACCAGCTAATCGGGTTGGACACAGTCCATGTTCCACATGGGACTCACAGTCTTAATCCCCATTTTGCAGAAGAGGTAACTGAGACACCGGGAAGCGAAGTGACTTGCCCAAAGTCACAAAGCACGCAAGTGGTGGAGCTAAGATTAGAAGCCAGTTTCGTTAATAGCCTGACTAAAATCCCACCTTCTCCAAAAAGTCTTCCCCAAATTTTTTACCAACACACTGAGTGACATTAACCTCACAGCCAACTCTAAAACTAGTGTATTAATTTCTAGTCGAACCTCAGCATGATATAAATCTTCTAACTCATCTTCAGCATTGTATTGCAATGTTCAAATATTTTGTTTTGATTCCACACTTTGTAAATATTATTATGCCTATCTCCCTTATAGAGGTGGCAGTTCCTGTAGACAAGGTATGTGTCTTCTGCTCCTGTCATACTTCAAGTGCTTAGCACTGTACATTGTTCTCAGCAGGATCTCAATAAAAAGCATTACTAATACAACTACTACTGCTACTACTACTACTCCTAAATGAGACACAGATATTTTAAAAAAACTTACGGTTTTTGAATCTGCAAAAACTCTGTCCTGAAGGCAGGTTAAATCTTCTATTTCAGCATGAAAAACAGCACCAGAAAAATGTCTGGACATGACAGTCATATTCACCACAGACAAGCATTTACGTCGTTTGACCTCAACAACTGTCCCTTTAATTGTCAGTCAATAAGTATTTATTGAGCACTTACAGCGTGCAGAACACTGTACTAATCTCTTGATATAGTACAATAATTGGCTGTTGGATTTGATTTCCAGGCATTCCTCATTGGGAGGAAGATTTTAGAGGGGAGCAAAGGTTTGAGTCATTTTAGCTAATGTCTGTCATGCACTTACCTCTTCACTCCCAAAGCAGCAATGGCTGTGCTTATCAGCTGAGGGAATGCCTCAGAATCAATCACTAAATCAATCGTATTTATTGAGCTCTTACTTTGTGCAGAGCACTGTACTAAGCGCTTGGGAAGTACAAGTTGGCAACATAGACTGGCAACATAGTTGGCAACATCAGAACCCATAGACTTTGAGTTTCTGCGAAAGCCTGTGCTGAATGGATAGAGAGGAATATTTAAATTCCCTTAAGGGATCCCTCAAGCCATGCCCGAGGTTATTTCACACCTGTTTCTTCAAAAAAGTTGGATAAAGCATTGTACCATGTCTCATTTAGATACAGTCTCGAGTTAATCTTTGATTCACTGGGGATCTTAAATCAGCTTTTCAGCCTTTCTTACTCATGTTTCCAGTCTACTCACATGCATGGTAGTGGTATTACCATTCATGTTCTTACCATGTACTGTACTACTGTTCAGTATTGTACTAAGTGCTGGGAGAGGTGAAAAGTAGGCAAAGTTCCTGTCCCTTTGTGGGCTCATAAAGCACCAATTATGTACATCATGCTGTTTCATTAAACTTTCATAGACATTCCTTGATAAAATCATTGATATAACAACAATAATAATAATAACTGTGAGATTTGTTTAAACACTTTCTATGTGCCAAACACTGTGGTAAGCACTTGCATAGATTCAAGGTAGACATTCTCCTGAGTTGTTTTCAACTTTAATACTCATCTATGTAAGGTTAGTTTGGAACGCAATGAGATATATTGATGATTATTAATTTTAAAATTACAAGTAATTTTTTAAGGGAAAAGTCTCTTAGAAAGAGTCTTTCTAGGCAATATTCCCATTTCAAAGATTATAAAATGGAATTACAGAGAAGTTGAATGCCTTACTCAAGGTGAACCAATGGAGGTCTGTTCAATGTGGAATTAGAATGCAGGTTTCTGCCCCCAAATACTTTGTTGTCACTATGCTCAGTACCTGTTCTATAAAAAAAGTGGCTTGTTCATTCATTCATTCAATCGTATTTATTGAGTGCTTACCTTGTGCTAAAGCACTGTACTAAGCTCTTGGGAAGTACAAGTTGGCCACATATAGAGATGGTCCCTACCCAACAACGGGCTCACAGTCTAGTAAGGGGAGACAGACAACAAAACAAAACATGTAGACAGGTGTCTCAAAATGGTCAGAATAAATAGAATTATAGCTACATGCACATCATTAACAAAATAAATAGAACAGTAAATATGTACAAGTAAAATAAATACGGTAGTAAATCTGTACAAATACAAATGCTCTGGGGAGGGAACGGAGGTAGGGCGGGGGGGGTGGGGAGGAAAGGAAAAAGGGGACTCAGTCTGGAAAGGCCTCCTGGAAGTGGTGAGATCTCAGTAGGGCTTTGAAGGGAGGAAGAGAACTAGGCTGTTGGATGTGTGGAGGGAGGGCATTCCAGGCCATGGGATGGACGTGGGCCGAAGGTTAACGGCACGACAGACGAGAACGAGTCACAGTGAGGAAGTTAGCAGCAGAGGAGCATAGGGTATGGGCTGGGCTGTTAAAGGGGAGAAGGGAGGTGAGGTAGGAAGGACGTGTTAATCTTGAACCACTCTTCAGTAGGTGCCCTCTCATGCTAGTATTCAATCACTGGTATTTTGTGAGTGCTCCGTCTGTGAAGAATACTGCCATAAGCGCTTGGAAGAGTGGAATAGAGAAGTAGTGTGACTTACTGGAAGGAGCATGGGCTTGGGAGTCAAAAGCCTTGGGTTCTAATCCCGCGTCCACCATTTGTCAGCTGTGTGACTTTGGACAAGTCACTTAACTTCTCTGTCCCACGTCACCTCATCAGTAAAATGGAGACCAAGTTTGTGAGCCCCACGTGGGACAACCTGATTACCTTGTATCTACCCTAGCACTTAGAACAGTGCTTGGCATGTAGTAAGCGCTTAATTAATGCCATAATTGTTATTTATCATTATTATTAGTGGGCATGATCCCTGCACTTAAATTGCTGATAAACTAGTGGAGGAGACTCAAATAAATCACGGTAGGGGGAAGCAACATAGTGTGTTGGGAGTTTTTACTGTTCAAACTTATCATGATTTGGGTGGAGCACCGAGTGAGGTTTAATAACTGATTGAGTGTCCCACACAGGGAATTAAATGCAATAGGAAAGGTGCCATGTCAATTCAATTCAACCTCTCCTTCCATTGGAGGTCAAAGTTCTCTGACGTTCCATCTCGATACGAAGGGGTCGAGGTTTGAGTGGTAGTAGCAGCTGCAGTCTCACCTACCTTGCATCATCATCTATATACATCGATCCATAATAAGTCATATTCATTGAGCATTTACTGGGTGCAGGGCACTGTACTAAGCACTGGGGAAGAGAAAATATAACAGAGTTGTAAACACTTTCCCGGCCCACAGTGAGGTTACAATCTAGAAGGTACAAACTCGGGCAGCAATGAATCCTTCTTCCCTCCTCCACCCTCTGCCATGCTACAGCCCTCAGCTGTATGCTCAAAAAAGTGCCAGCCTGACCCCTCTCATCACCATCATCTTCATGATCACCTCTGAGTCTCTTCTGTACCAATTGCTTTGGAGCATTCGATAAAAGTAAGAGGCAAGTCCCCTGCCCTCAAGGAACTTACATGCTACAATGGTAGTGGAGAAAACACAAAGTAATCAATGAATCAGTCAGCCAATAAGCAGAGCAATGCTCTAAGGACCTTGGAGAGTATGGTGAAGTTTTTGCTTTGTTTTATTTAGGTTTAATAGTATTTGTTATGCTCTTGCTATGTGCCATGAACATTCTAAGCACTGGGGTTGATACCAGTGAATCAGGTGAGGTACAGCCCCCGTTCCATATGAGACTCACAGTCTAGTAGGAGGGAGAACAGGTATTGAATCCCCATTTTGCAGTTTATGATACTGAGGCACAGAGACGTTAAGTGACTAAGCCAAGGACACGCAGAAGGCAAGTGGTGGATCTGGGATTAGAATTTGGGCCCTCTGGCTCCCAGACCCATGACAATGCCATGCTGCGTCCTACCAAGACAGGCAGGATCCCTGTTCTCAGTGATCTTTCAAACTAAAAGGGAAGACTGATATTAAGTCATTTACAGATAGGAGGAATACAAAAACGGAAAGGTGGATGAGTAACTGCTTCAAAGGTAAATGACGTAATTCAGTATTTATCCGTTGTTGGGTAGGGACCCTCTCTATATGTTGCCGACTTGTACTTCCGAAGCGCTTAGTACAGTGCTCAATAAATTCCACTGAATGAATGAATATTTATAAAGGCAGTAACTGCTTGTGCATGCAAGTATACGGATGCAAATATTGGAAGTGTATGACTTAACGAGAGGAAAATTAATTGAGGAAATTGCCCCGCATAAAATAGCTAAAAGAGAGCATAATGTCAGATGGACATAAATATCTTACTCTGTTTAAGGGTCAAACTCTGGCCTGGAGGAGAAGCCCATATATTTGTTGAGGGAGAACATGGAAGGGAAGAAAAGAGCAGTGAACTGCAGAGCTAAGCCTGTGTTCTGCCCTTTATTAGGACTCTCCAGTGATAATTCAATGACAACAATTCATGCTAACCTTCAGTGGGTTGGGCATGATTTTTTTTTTAAATCTAAAACATCATCCCCTGACTGATGTTGCTGCTTGCTTTGTCTATAATTACTTTAAACTGAGCCAGACATCCCTGACTGCTACATATAAAAACAATTAACTGATAGTTTTTCAGCTATGACCACTGCACCACACTGGTCAATCAATAGCATATACTGAGCACTTGTGTACAGAGCACTGAACCAAGTGCCTGGGAGAATACAACAGAACTAGAGTATATTATGCATTTTGGGTAGGACAAATTTCCTACAGTCCTACCACAAGAATGCTGTCAGAAGGCTGGGAACCCAGGAATTTCCTGAACCTACTCGGGGACAGTTTCTCTGCTCTACTTTGCTTTAGAAATAGACATATGAAGTCAGGACACTTTTTTAAAATTCACATTCTGAGACCGTAGGGAATAATATCAAACATTGTCGGCAGTGAGAATCAGAAGGAGCAAGTGAGAAGAAGGATAGGCAAAAAAAAAAAATAGAAAGCTGCTGATGAGGGAGAGGAAAAATGAGGTGACCTTTTCTTCCTGTTGCTTCTTCTTTCTCCCAACCTTCCAGTCTAATGAACTGGGAACCTTAGAAAGATTGCAGGACTAAGCTAGCCTCCAGAGAGTTCTCCGGACCACTGGGGCAAACTGAGGATTGGTTCTCTTGACATGACCTGGTGTTACCATTCTGGAAACTCCAGAAATGATTCAATCTCTAGACAAGAGAGCAGGTGCCCTAAGAGACCCATTGTTTATTTGAGGCTACAAGCTGCGATGGGAAGATGTCCTTTTGGTACAGTGCCATACCATTCTAGGGAACCCTGCAACCCTCCATTTTAGGGAACCCTCGCCGGGAAAATAGAGCAATGGTTAAAACCATTAAAATTCCTTGGGAAACATAAAACATGTGACTTGCAGATTTTAGGGCATGGACAGGATTTTTTTTTAGTCCTCACTCTGTGTTAAGCGCTGGGGTAGATTCAAGCTAATTTGGTTTGACACCGTCCATGTCCCTCATGGGGCTCACAATCTTAATTCCCATTTTAAACAAGAGGTAACTGAGGTCTAGACAAGCTACATGACTTTCCCAAGGTCCCACAGCAGACAGGTGGTGGATTCAGAATTAGAACCCAGGCTTTCCTAATTTACAGGCTGGTGCTCTAGCCATTAGACCCTGCTGCTTTGGTGTAGCTGAAGAGATTAGGGAATGCTGAAGGACATTCTTGACTGTGAGCCGTTGTGGGCAGGGATTGTCTCTGTTGCTGAATTGTACTTCCCAAGCGCTTAGTATAATGCTCTGCACACAGTAAGTGCTCAATAAATAGAGCAGCGTGGCGCAGTGGAAAGAGCATCCTTCCCGTCTCACAAGCCCGCAAACTTGGTGTCATCCACGACTCGGCTCTCTCGTTCACCCCTCACATCCAATCCATCACCAAAACCTGCCGGTCTCACCTTCGCAACATCGCCAAGATCCGCCCTTTCCTCTCCATCCAAACCACTGCCCTGCTCTTTCAATTTCTCATCCTATCCCGACTGGACTACTGCATCAGCCTCCTCTCTGATCTCCCATCCTCCTGTCTCTCCCCATTTCAATCTATACTTCACGCTGCTGCCCGGATTGCCTCTGTGCAGAAACGCTCTGGGCATGTTACTCCCCTCCTTAAAAATTTCCAGTGGCTAAAAATCAACTTACGCATCAGGCAAAACCTCCTCACCCTCGGCTTCAAGGCTCTCCATCATCTCGCCCCCTCCTACCTCACCTCCCTTCTTTTCTTCTACAGCCCAGCCTACACTTTCCGCTCCTCTGCCGCTAACCTCCACACTGTGCCTCGTTCTCGCCTGTCCCACCTTCGACACCCGGCCCACGTCCTCCCCCTGTCTAGGAATGCCTTCCATCTGCACATCCGCCAAGCTAGCTCTCTTCCTCCCTTCAAAGCCCTACTGAGAGCTCACCTCCTCCAGGAGGCCTTCCCAGACTGAGCCCCCTCCTTCCTCGCCCCGTCCTCCCCCTCCCCATCCCCCACCTTACCTCCTTCCCCTACCCACAGCACCTGTATATGTGTATATATATTTGCACATATTTATTACTCTATTTATTTTACTTGTACCTATTTACTATTCCATTTATTTTCTTTTGTTAATATGTTCTGTTTTGTTGTCTGTCTGCCCCTTCTAGACTATGAGCCCCCTGTTGGGTAGGGACCGTCTCTATATGTTGCCAACTTGTACTTCCCAAGCGCTTAGTACAGTGCTCTGCATACAGTAAGCGCTCAATAAATATGATTGAATGAATGAGCACAGGCTTTGGAGTCAGAGGTCATGGGTTCAAATCCCTGTTCTGCCAACTGTCAGCTGTGTGACTTTGGGCACTTATCTTCTCTGTGCCTCAGTTACCTCATATGTAAAATGGGGATTAAGACTGTGAGCCACCCGTGGGACAACCTGATCACCTTGTAACCTCCCCAGCGCTTAGAACAGGGCTTTGCACATAGTAAGTACTTAACAAATACCATTATTATTATTATTATTATTATTATTATTATTATTATTAATGAATATGATTGAATGAATTAAAGGGAATGTGCGATGGGAGTCGCAAGCAAGAAAACCTTTATTTATTCCCAGAAAACACCCCCCTTCACCACACCTTTCTGATGGCACTTTTCATCTCTATTTCTCAGGGTGTAAATGAGAGGTTTGAACATGGGAACAATTATGGTGTAAAACACAGCAAGTACTTTGTCTGCCATTAAGGTGTCGGCTGGACGTGTGTTGATGAAGATGCAGACCACCATGGTGATATGGGAACTGCTGGTGGACAGGGCTTTGAGCTGACTGTGATGGGCTCATGTTCTTAGGGAAACTAATATGACTATGTAAGAAATAAGCAACACCACAAAGGTGAACATGGCTATCATTCCTGTGTGGGCCAACACCAACAGGCCTAGAACAGAGGTGTCGGTGCAGGCGAGTTTCAGCAGGGGATTCACATCACAAAAATAGTGATAGATCTGCTTGGGCCCACAGAAGCGCAGCTGGAGGATTGATTGAGCCATTAAATGCACAAATGCCACGACAAAGGGGAGAAGCAGAATGCCATTACACTCCCACTGGTTCATGACAACCGTACATTGTGGTGGCTTCTAGATTGTCATGAAACAATCATAAGCCATCCATACCAAGATTAAGATCTCAGCATCACCAAAGAAGTGAAGCAAAACGTTGAGTCATACAGCTGGGGAAGGAAATGGTCCTCCTCTCCACCATCAAGTCAGCGATGAGTTTACAGGATATGGTTGAGGTGTAGCACAGATACTCAAGGCGTGGCTTAGTGGAAAGAACCCGGCCTTTGGATTCAGAGGTCATGGGTTCAAATCCCGGCTCCTCCACTTGTCAACTGTGTGATTTTGGGCAAGTCACTTCACTTCTCTGGGCCTCAGTTCCCTCATCTGTAAAATGGGGATGAAGACTGTGAGCCCCCTGTGGGACAACCCGATCGCCTTGTAACTTCCCCAGCGCTTAGAACAGTGCTTGGCACATAGTAAGTGCTTAATAAATGCTATTATTATTATTATTAAGTGAGGAAGACATACATCAGCTTATTGATTAGGTGGCTGAACTGGCTGGTGAGGACAATGAGCAGATTTCCCATCACGATGCCAATGCAAAGGAGCAGAAACAGCCAAGAAACAGATTCATTCATTCATTCATTCATTCACGCAATCGTATTTATTGAGCGCTTACTGTGTACCGAGCACTGTACTAAGCGCTTGGGAAGTACAAGTTGGCAACATATAGAGACGGTCCCTATCCAACAACGTGCTCACAGACTAGGAGGAGGAGAGAGACAACAAAACAAAACATGTGGACAGTTCTCAAGTCATCCGAACAAATAGAGATAAAGCTAGATGCACATCATTAATAAAATAAATAGAATAGTAAATATGTACAAGTAAAATAGAGTAGCAAATCCGTACAAATATATATACAGGTGCTGTGGAGAGGAGAAAGAGGTAGGGCGGGGGGGATGGGAGGAGGAGAGGAAAAAGGGGGCACAGTCTGGGAAGGCTTCTTTTAGGAGGTGGGCTCTCAGTAGGGCTTTGAAAGAAGGAAGAGAGCTAGCTTGGCAGATGTATGGAGGGAGGGCATTCCAGGCCAGGGGGAGGAGGTGGACCGGGGGTCGACGGCGGGACAGGTGATAACGAGGCACAGTGAGGAGGTTAGCAGAAAAGGAGCGGAGGGTGCGGGCTGGGCTGTAGAAGGAAAGAAGGGAGGTGAGGTAGGAGGCGGCAAGGTGATGGAGAGCCTTGAAACCGAGAGTGAGGAGTTTTTGTTTGATACGTACGTTCACTGGCAGCCACTGGAGAGTTTTGAGGAGGGGAGTAATATGCCCAGAGCGTTTCTACAGAAAGATGATCCGGGCAGCCGCGTGAAGTATAGACTGAAGTGGAGAGACAGGAGGATGGGAGATCAGAGAGGAGGCTGATACAGTAATCCAGTCGGGATAAGATTAGAGATTGAACCAGCAAGGTAATGGTTTGGATTGAGATGAAAGGGAGGATCTTGGCGATGTTGCGGAGGTGAGACAGGCAGGTTTTGGTGACAGATTGGATATGAGAGGTGAACGAGAGAGCGTAGCCGAGGATGACACCAAGGTTGCGGGCTTGTGAGACAAGAAGGATGGTAGTGCCGTCTACAGTGATGGGAAAGTCAGGGAGAGGGCAGGGTTTGGGAGGGAAGATAAGGAGTTCAGTCTTGGACATAATGAGTTTCAGATGGCGTGCCGACATCCATATGGAGAAGTCCTGAAGGCAAGAGGAGACACGAGCCTGAAGGGAGGAAGAGAGAGCAGGGGCAGAGATGTAAATTTCAGTGTCATCAGCGTAGAGATGATAGTTGAAGCCGTGGGAGTGAATGAGTTCTCCAAGGGAGTGAGTGTAGATACAGAACAGAAGGGGACCAAAAACTGATCCTTGAGGAACTCCTACAGTAAGGGGATGGGAGGCGGAGGAGGAGCCCGCAAAGGAGACTGAGAATGAACGGCCGCAGAAATAAGAGGTGAACCAGGAGAGGACAGAGTCTGTAAAGCCAAGGTTGGATAGCTTGTTGAGGAGAAAGGGGTGATCCACAGTGTCGAAGGCAGCTGAGAGGTCGAGAAGGATTAGGATAGAGTAGGAGCCGTTGGATTTTGCAAGAAGGAGGTCATTTGTGACCTTTGAGAGGGCAGTTTCGGTGGAATGTAGAGGAAGACAGATTGGAAGGGGTCAAGTAGAGAGTTGGCATTGAGGAATTCGAGGCAGCGGGTGTAGACGACTCGTTCTAGGAGTTTGGAAGGGAATGGTAGGAGGGAGATAGGGCGATAACTAGAAGGGGAGGTGGTGTCAATTGAGGGCTTTTTTAGGATGGGGGAAACATGCGCATGTTTGGAGGCAGAGGGGAAGGAACCAGTGGAAAGTGAGCGGTTGAAGATGAAAGTTAAGGAGGGGAGGATGCAAGGAGGGAGAGATTTCATAGGATGAGAGGGAATGGGGTCAGAAGCACAGGTGGCTGGAGTAGCACTTGAGAGGAGGGAGAAGATCTTATCTGGGGATACTGCTGGGAATGATGGGAGATCAGTGGAGAGGGTTGAGAGCAGGGGGGTTGGAGAAAGGGGAGGAGTGACTTTGGGGAGCTCAGACCTGATTGAGTTAATTTTACTAATGAAGTAGGTGGCCAGATCGTTGGGGGTGAGGGAAGGAGGAGGGGGAGAAACAGGGAGCCTGAGAAGAGAGTTAAATATATGGAAGAGCTGACGGGGATGATGGGCCTGGGTGTCAATAAGGGAGGAGAAATAGTTTTATCTGGCAGAGGAGAGGGGAAAGTTAAGGCAGGAAAGGATAAACTTGAAGTCAACAAGGTTGGCTTGGTGTTTAGACTTTCGCCAGCAGCGTTCAGCAGCTCGAACATAAGAGTGAAGGACGCAGACAGTGGCAGTCATCCAAGGCTGTGGGTTAGTTGTATGAGAGCGGCGAAGGGAAAGGGGAGCAAGCGAGTTGAGCACTTATAGCACTACTAGCACTTAATACAGTGCCTACCACTCCGTAAGTGCTCAATAAAAGCCACTGAATGAAACAGAAGACTCCAGACAGGTATTCAGCCACAGATGGGGAAATGGATTGCTCAAAAATTACATTTTTCCAGTCTACCTAGACTAAATGGAACAGTTTCCCTAAACTCTAAGCCAAATGCTCAGTTATTTCATCATAACCAGGACTCCACAAAATGAAAATCAAGGGGAACAGTTAAACATTCAGGCATTCCCTACCTTTTCTTACTGTGTGAACACTGGGCAGATAGAAAAACAATTATCCTTGGAAAAGTATTTTGTACGCAGTTACTGAATGCGTATTAGCCAAACTCAGGTCCCTTTGATATGGTATTAGTCTCTTTGCATAAGTAGCATTAGGTGGAGTTTCAGGAGTTTATTAGCCAGAGGCTGTAGAATCTAGACTTTAAGCCCTATACGAAGAGCTTGGGAGAGTACAATGAAACAGAAAACAAAGAAGGCCTGTATTCTACTTTATTTTCATGGCTTTGGGGTGGAATTTTAAAGTGCCTCTATCTAGATGTCAAAGGGAAAATATAACTTTATAATCAATGAAGAATATTTATTAACTGCCTACTTCATGCAGAACATTGTACTAAGCACTTGACAGAGTATGATAAAGTTCATTCATATGACCCTGCCTTCAAGGAGTTTATAATCTAATAAATAATTATGGTTTGTGTTAAGTACTTACAGTGTACCAAGCCTGTTCTAAGTGCCTCTGTACCAAGCCTGTTCTAAGCGCTGGGGTAGATATAAGTTAATCAGGTTGGACACAGTTCCTGTCCTAGCATTGGGATTATACTCTTAATCCTCATTGTTTACAGATGGGGTAAAGGAGGCACAGAGAAATTAAGCAACTTGTCCAAGATCACACAGCATACTTGTGGCAGAGCTGGGATTAGAATTCAGGTCCTTCTTACTCCCAGGTCCATGCTCTATCCACTAAACCACATGAATTCTTAATCTAGAAGGGTTAGACAGACACTAAAATAATTTACAAATAAAGTATAGGCAATAGGAAGAAGGGAAAGGAGATTTGTGCATGAGTTCATAATTAATTAAATGAGGTTTATAAACTATGAATAAAAGTGGAGAAGCAGTGTGGCCTTGAAGAATGAGCACTGGCCTGGGAGTCAGAAGGCCTAGGTTCAATCCCTCCTTGGGCACTTTCATGCTGTCTGGCCATGGGCAAATCATTGTACTTCTCTGTGCCTCAGTTCCTTCATCTTAATTCCTCCTCCTACTTTGATTGTGACCCCCATATTGGATCTGATGATCTTGTATCTACCCCAGCATTTAGTCCAGTGCTTGGCTCACAGTAAGTGCTTAACAAATACTACAATTATTATTTTATTATTATTATATGCTTCAGGCAGTTGTGAAAACACCAATGTTTAGGCAATGCAGAATTTTAAATTATTTATTCATATTAGTATCTGTCTTCCCCCCACCCCATACTGTAAGCTTGTTATGGACAGGGAATGTGTCTGTTAATTCTCTTGTATTGTTCTCTCCGAAGCACTTAGTACAGTGCTCTGCACATAGTAAGTGCTCATTAAATACCATTGATTGAGTGATTGATAGAATTTTTGAAGTGGCAGTAGAGGAGGCTATAATCTGGAGAGATTAGAAATGAATTGATAAAGTCTCTTGTAAGAGCTGTGACTTCGGGAGTGTTTTGGGTGTGGGGAGAGCTTCATTCTGTTGAATTTGAAGAAGGAGAGAGTTCCAGGCAAGGGAAGAGCATGATCAAGAGGTCAGAGGTGGGATAATAATGAGACACAATGAGTAATTTAATTTGAGAGGAATGAAGAGTGTGAGCTGGAGTGTAGAGGGAGAAGAGAGTGGATCAGTTGATAGGAACTGCTGACAGAATGCCTTAAAACCAGTGGTCAGGAGTTTCTCCTTGATGCAGGGAGTAATGGGCAACCATTGGACGTTTTTGAGGAGTGAGATGCGTGTAGTACAACATTTGAGAAAAATGATCCGAGCAGCAGAGTGAAAAATGGACTGGAGAGGAGAGACATTGGAGGGTGATCAGCAAGGAGGCTGAAGCAGTAATGCAGATTCATATGACCAGTACCAGGACTAACAAGGTGATCATTTCGATGGAGAGAATGGGCTGGATCTTGGAAATGTTGAAGAGGGAAAAATACAGTAGGATTTGATGACAGACTGAATATCAAGGATGAAAGGGAGGGAGGAGTCAAAGGGGTGGAATAATGATCTTTAGTAGATATTTAGTAGAGTGGTGAACTACTAGAATGGTAATAGAAACCACAATTTTAAATTTACATATTTCTGTATACTTTGAAAGATCTAGGAATTAGGGGAATGTTGCAACGATTCCAGAACTAACTGTTAAGTTGCCACAGGACCCTTTGAAGACCATTAAAGGAGCCAGGGGCTTATCCCCTAGAGGGACATCAATTTGGCTTCAGAGGAATTTAGAGACAAGGAAGGAAGCCACAAAACCTTGACTGTATAGTTGAGGTCAATTACAAAAAAAATCAGGAACCTGACCAGTAATAACAATGATGGTATTTATTAAAGAATTACTACATGTCTAAAACTGTGCTAAGCGTCGGGGAGGATAAAGGATAATCAGACTGGACACAATCTCTCTTCCCCTTTAGACTCACATCTAAACGAATTGGAGAACATGTCCCCATTTTATGGATGAGGAATCTAAAGCATATAGAAGTTAAGTGACTAGCCCAACGTCACATAGCACGTACACGACAGATCTGGGATTAGAACCCAGTCCTCTGACTCCCAGGCCAAAGCTCTTTCCATTAGGCTATACTGCTTCTCTGTGCAGTGGATAGAGCACTGGCCTGGGACTCAGAAGGTGATGAGTTCTAATTCTGGCTCCATCACTTGTCTGCTACGTGACCCTGGGCAAGTAATTTCACTTCTCTGTGCCCTCAGGTACCTCATCTGTAAAATGGGGACTAAGAACGTGAGCCCCACGTGGAACATGGACTGTGTCCAACCCAATTTCATTGTATCCACCCCGGCACATAGTACGGTGCCTAGCACAACGTAAGTGCTTAACAAATACCGCATATATTATTTATTGGTGTTGTTATAGTTATTATTATTTTCTTCCATTGATTTCTCATGACATAGAAACTGGTGACGATATTTAAAAATTGAGAACATTTGAAAAACCATTTAGTTTTTCTGCAATGAGAAAAAAATCTATTTTTTATTTGATCTCAGTTGGGGTCTGCTGTTCCTTGCTGTGATGGTCATCTCACTTTCCCTGCTCTAGCCAAAGGTAAAAATGATTGCTGGTAGTAGAGCTCAATATCTTCTCATGGAAGCACTGGGAGAAGTGTGGTGTGACCATAGAATCCTGCATGTTGTCCTACTGACACTCATGATCTCCTAGAGGTTACAGTCCCAGTGTGAGGACCACTTCCTGAGAGGACAGTGATCTCCCCCGCACTCCCTAACCACCATCTTCAACCATTCACTCTCCAATGACTCCTTCCCCACTGCATTCAAACATGCTCATGTCTCTCCTACCCTAAAAAATTTCTCTTGACCCCATCACTCCCTCCAGTTATCACCTCATCTACCTCCTACCATTCCTCTCCAAACCAAACTCCTTGTGGAAGTTGTGTAGATCCTCTGCGTTCTGCGTTCACTTCCTCTCCTCCAGGTACCTCCTCAATTCCATCCAATCTGGTTTCTACCCTCTTCACTGATACTGATACAGTCCGTGTCCCACATGAGGCTCACAGTTTAAGGGAGAAGGAGAACAAGTATCAAATCCCCATTTTACAGATGAGGAAACTTCGGCCTAGAGAAATGAAGAGATATGTCCACAGTCAAACAGACAAGTGGGAGAGGATTAGAACCCAGGTGTCCTGACTTTCACTCTAATTCAGGGGTTAAAATAAATGATTGAATCTCTCTCAGCTGATCCCTGTTCATGAATTGCCTCCCGGTTACATCAGTCATATTTGCTGAGCCCTTACTGAGTGCAGAGCACTGCATTAAGGACTTGATAATAACTGTGGGTTTTGTTAAGCACTTACTGTGTGCCAGGCACTGTACTAACCGCTAGGGTGGATACAAGGTAATCGGTTTGGACACAGTCAATGTCCCACATGGGGCTCCCAATCTTAATCCCCATGTTGCTCCCCACGCGGCCCTGCTGCTCCCGGTAGGATCCTCTCCTCAGAGCGCCGCCGCGAGGGCCAGGGCTCCCCCACCCTCCCTCTGTCCGCCTGTCCATCCCCGAGCAGCCTGCTATCAGGCCCCCATTCCCCGCGGTTTGGCTCCTGGCCGTCCCCCGCCTGGACATCTGCAACCCCGCCCGAGGACACCGAGGCCCCTGGGCTGCGCCCCCACCCCCCAGCATCACTACACTCACCCCTCGAAGCCACCTCCACTCTGTCCAAGCAGCCAACTGGGATAGTGGGCCACTGTGCCCCCTTGCTTGATCGCGGACCATTGTGTCCCTCTGTTTCCATCCCCCTCACCCCATAAGTGATCTTCTTTGAGGACCCCCCCCCCCCTTACTGCTCCGAATCTGACTGATTCCCCACACTCCCCGCTCCGGGGAAAAGGCTCATGATATCACCGAATTACTTTAACAACAACCCCATTCGCACCTAGTCAGCCCACCCATGCTATGTGGCTGTTCACTCCTCACCTCAGACATCTCCGATCCCGCTTAACCGTCCCGCCCTACTCCAGAACTGCCATCCATAGGACTCCATCCTGCACCAACTCGGAGATATTTTTGCAAAGACTCCTTGGATTCTCCTTGCCATTAGCCTCTTTGGTTTGATTGGACTGACCCATGAACAATTCATCCTTCTGACTGGGGCATCATCTGCCTATTTTATGGTCGCTTCTGCGTGTTGTTAACTGTTCTCTGAGATGTCATCATCTGCTTATTTTATTATTCCCACCGAATGCTAATTGTTAATGGCTCTCGATGATGTCATCACCCGCTTATGTTACTGCCATCACATGTTAATTGTTAACGGCTCTCTGTGATGTCATCATCTCCTTATTTTTTGCCAACACAAATTAATAGTTAACTGCTCTCTGTGATGTCATCATCTGCTTATTTTATTATTGCCATCGCATGTTACTTGTTAACTACAATCTGTGATGTCATCAGAGAAGCAGTGTGGCTCAGTGGAAAGAGCACGGGCTTTGGAGTCGGAGGTCATGGGTTCAAATCCCGACTCCACCGCATGTCTGCTGTGTGACCTTGGGCAAGTCACTTAACTTCTCTGAGCCTCAGTTACCTCATCTGTAAAATGGGGATGAAGACTGTGAGACCCACGTGGAGCAGCTTGATCATCTTGTATCCCCCCCAGCGCTTTGAACAGTGCTCTGCACATAGTAAGCGCTTAACAATTGCCATCATTATTATTATTATTTTTATCAACTACTTATTTTATTATTGCTACTGCATTATTGCTACTACATACTAATTAACTACCCACTATGATGCAATTTACCTTGCTGACCTCACCATGAACTAACAATTCCCCTGCTCCCAATTGCCCTTCCCATTCCTCACCTTCCCCTTCCCCTCTCCCAACCAGCTCTTTCCCTCTCTTTCCCCCTCCCCTACTCCTTCCCCTAACCCCTCCCCAGAATCCCTCTATACCAGCGCCAACCCTCAACTCCTCCCTTCCAACCCCCTCCCTCAACTCTTCCCAGCCCCCACCCCATCCAAGTTCTCCCTTCTGATCGTCACCCCTCCTCCCCCTCTCCCCGCACAGGTCCCCGCCAACTCATTCCAATCCAAACCCTCCCCACCCCTCGCACCCTTCTCCCTCCCTCCCCTCCCTCCACAGCTGCTGCCAATTGTGGTCTTTGGAACTCCCGCTCCATTATAGGTAAGCTCCCTTTTATCGTGGACCTATTCCTTTCTAGCTCTCTCCTCCTCCTCGCCCTAACCGAAACATGGCTCACTCCGGATAACAGGTTTCTTCTGCTGCTCTCTCCAGCGGAGGCATCTTCTTCTACCCCTCCCCCAGACTTACCGGAAAAGGAGAAGGAGTCGGTTTTCTTCTGGATCCCCAATGTCGCTTTTGTACTATCCCTCCTCCCCCTTCCCTTTCTTTCCCCTCCTTTGAAGCTCACACTATTCGCATCTACCACCCCCTCCAGATTCTTGTAGCCGTCATCTACCATCCCCCCCGGCCCCACCTCCAACTTCTTTAGCGATTTTGACCCCTTTCCCACCTTCCGTCTCTCCTTTTCCATGCCCACTCTGATCCTCGAAGACTTCAACATCCACATGGATGTCCCTGGTGACGGCTCTGCCGCCCGCTTTCTGTCCCTCCTTGATGGTGCCATCCTCCTGCTCCAGCCGACCTCGCCCACTCACCAACTTGGTCACACCCTCGATATTATCATCTCCTACCGCTGCACTATCTCCATTCTCACCAACTCTAAAATCCCTCTTTCTCATCGTAACCTTCTCACCTGCCTCCTCACTCACACTCCTCTCCCCTGTAAATCTATATAACTACCTCAGAGACCTCCACTCTCTCGACCTTATCCCTCTTTCTCAGCGCATCTCACCACACATCGCCCCGCTATCCTCTAACCAATCTTGATGACCAAATTACTGTTCTCAACTCCACCCTCTCTACTCAACTCAACTCGCTCACTCCGCTTTCCCTTCGCCACTCTTATACCAATAACCCACAGCCTTGGATCACTGACACTGTCAGCCTCCTTCGGTATTATGCTCGAGCTGCTGAACGCTCCTGGCGAAAGTCTAAACAACATGCCAACGTTGTTCACTTCAAGTTTATCCATTCCTGTCTTAAATTTTCTGCCAGGAAAAACTATTTCTCCTCCCTTATTGATACCGATGCCCATCATCCCGTCAGCTCTCCCTTCTCAGGCCCCCTGTTCCTTCCCTTCCTCCATCCCTCACCCCCAACGATCTGGCCTCCTACTTCATTAGTAAAATTAACTCCATCAGGTCTGAGCTCCCCAATGTCACTCCTCTCCCTTCTCCAATCCGCCCACACTTAACACTCTCCGCTACTCTCCCACCCTTCCCAGCAGTATCTTCAGAGGAGATCTCCTCCCTCCTACCAAGTGCTACTCCATTCACCTGTGCTTCAGACGCCATTCCCTCTCATCCTATGAAATCTCTCGCCCCTTGCCTTCTCCACTCCTTAACTTCCATCTTCAACTGCCCACTCTCCACTGGTTCCTTCCTCTTTGCCTTCAAACATGCGCATGTCTCCCATCCTAAAAAAAAAACCCTCTCTTGACCCCGCCTCCCCTTCTAGTTATCATCCTATCTGCCTACTACCCTTCCTTTTCAAACTCCTAGAACGAGTCATTTACACCCGCTGCTTCGAATTCCTCAACGTCAAATCTCTCCTTTACCTCCTCCAATCTGGCTTCCTATCCATACACTCTACAGAAACTGCCCTCTCAAAGGTCACCAATGACCTCCTTCCTGACAGCTCCAACGGCTCCGACTCTATCCTAATTCTCCTCGACCTCTCAGCTGCCTTCAGCAGTGTAGACCATTACCACCCTCTTCCCCTCAACATGCTATCCAACATTGGCTTCACAGACTCCGTCTTCTCCTGGTTCTCCTCTTATCTCTCCGGCCGTTCATTCTCATCTCCTTGGCGGGCTCCTCCTCCCCCTCCCTTCCTCTTACTGTAGGGGATCCTCAAGGGTCATTTTTTGGTCCCCTCTATCTACACTCACTCCTTCGGTGAACTCATTCACTCCCACGGCTTCAACTATCATCTCTAAGCTGAAGACACCTAATCTATATCTCTGCCCCTGCCCTCTCTCCCTCCCTCCAGGCTCGTGTCTCCTCCTGCCTTCAGGACATCTCCATCTGGATGTCTTCCCGCCATCTAAAACTCCAAGACTGCCCACCATCCTGAACTCCAAGACTGAACACCTTATCTTCCTTCCCAAACCCTGCCTTCTCCCTGACTTTCCCGTCACTGTAGATGGCACTACTATCCTTCCCATCTCACAAGCCCACAACTTTTTTCTCATCCTCGACTGTGCTCTCTCGTTCACCCTCACATCCAATCCATCACCAGAATCTGCTGGTCTCACCTCCGCAACATTGCCAAGATCTGCCTTTTCCTCTCCATCCAAACCGCTACCTTCCTGGTTCAATCCCTCATCCGATTCCAACTGGATTACTGCATCAGCCTCCTCTCTGATTTCCTATCCTCCTGTCTCTTCCTGCTTCAGTCTATACTTCATTCTGATGCCGGATTATCTTTGTACAGAAACGCTCTGGGCATGTCACTCCCCTCCTCAAAAATCTCCAGTGGCTGCCTGTCAACCTACGAATCAATAAAAAACTCCTCACTCTCTGCTTCAAGGCTCTCCATCACCTTGCCCCCTCCTACCTCACCTCCCTCCTCTCCTTCTACAGCCCAGCCCGCACCCTCCGCTCCTCTGCCGCCAACGTCCTCACTGTACCTCGTTCTCACCTGTCCCCCCGTCGACCCCCGGCCCACGTCCTCATTCCCCTGGCCTGGGGTCCCTGCTTCCCTCTACACATCCTCCAAGCTAGCTCTCTTCCTCCCTTCAAAACCCTACTGAGAGCTCGCCTCCTCCAGGAGGCCTTTCCAGACTGAACCCCCTTTTTCCTCTCCTCCTCCCCACCTCCCCGCCCTACCTCCTTCCCCTCTCCACAGAACCTGTATATATATTTGTACAGTTTATTACTCTATTCATTTTACTTGTACATATTTACTATTTATTTTGTTAATGATGTGCATATAGCTTTATTTCTATTTGTTCTGACGATTTTGACACCTGGCTACATGTTTTGTTCTGTTGTCTGTCTCCCCCTTCTAAACTGTGAGCCCGAGGTTGGGTAGGGGCCGTCTCTATATGTTGCTGACTTGTACTTCCCAAGCACTTAGTACAGGGCTCTGCACACAGTAAGCACTCAATAAATATGATTGAATGAATGAATGAGTGAATGAATCCCAGCTTTGCCAGATACCTACTGGGTGACCTAGGGCAGGTCACTTTGCGTTTGATGGGAGCGGAGGAGTTAGCCTGGCCCCCTCCCTGTCCACTCAATGTCCCCTCTAGCTGTCCATCAAGCTCTGCCGGCCACTTCCACATCATTCCCGATATTTACCATATGCCATGTTACAACATCCGCCAGCCATGTCTGCATCGCCCAACTCCTTTAAAGTTTGATGGCCAAGTCTGCATCATTCCAGTCCTTCAGCATTTGCCATTCACGTTTTAATCTCTCCTGTTCTCACTGCGTGTCCCTGATGGCACTCCAAACGATGGCCCCAGGATGACACAACCCCGGTGTCATCTTATGAGCATCCCCGCCCTCCCACCCCTGAGCCTGTTGTTCTCATAATCCTGGCTCCAGTTGCCCCCTGTTGGGGATCCCTCCGGTATCCCCCCACTCAGGGGGCCTGACCAGCTGCGAGTATCACAACCCCGAACCTCTAAATGCTCCCCACAGCTGTGAACCCAAAATGATCCCCGCAGCTGCAAATTCTAAATGTTCCCTGCAGCTGTGAACACTAAATGTTCCCCGTGGACTCGAACCACAAGTGCGTCCCTAAAGCAACAAAACCTAAAATCTCCCTACAGCTGAGAATCATAAACGCGTCCTGCAGCCACGTACCCTAATATCTCTTGGAGCCACCAACCCTAAATGCTCCCTACAGCCACGAACCCTAAATGTTCCCTGCCCTAAGCCTCCAAATGCTGCTGTGTGGTGCAGCTTGCTGCCCCCACATCTGTCCTAGAGAGGGTCGGGTTGGGTCCTGGGCCCCTGGCCAGCTCCCCAGACCCTGGATACCAACTGCCCGCACAGGTCCCAAATACTCCGAGCCCACTAGGCTGCTTTCCCCAGGAGAGCTCGGAGCCCATCTACTGACTCCCAGGCCCAGGCCACTAGGCCCTGATCTAAACCTCTCATTGGTGAGAAAGGTAAAATGTCCAGCTCTGGAAATGACGAATTTCTTATAAAGTCCCTGGTCCCCTGAAAACACCCATCAGGAGCGAACGAATGAGTCAAGGCTGTGAAAAACAACAACTTTGTAACGTACACATTCTAAAAAGACAAAGATTTTAAATTTCAGAAAAAAAATAATGTGAATGAAAATAGTCTTCTATTTTTAATAATGGTGATGATTATTGTAGTAGTTACCAAGCACTTGTTACATGCCAAGGTCCCAAAAGAGGTTCACAGTCTAAGTAGGAGGGAGAACAGGGATTGAATCTTCATTTTTCAGATGAAGGAACTGAGGCCAAAGAAGTACAGATACATGTCCAAGATGATACAGCAGAGAAGTGGCCGAGTCAGGATTAGAGGGGTCAAAGTTCCCCATGTTGACCTATGCCCTACTCTCAGAAATAAAGACAGAGGTGGGCATTGTGGATGACTTCATTTTGACATTGATGATTCCTCTTTCGTCTCACAAGAGACGAAGATTTTCTCACTCCCAGAGGGATTTATGGATGAACCCAAGATCTAGTGGGATGTGTAGACCCTCAAACCAGTGGATGCTTTTCAGTTGGAAGTGTGATCAACTTGACCAATCAATCAATATATCAGTCGTATTTATAAATAATAATAATGACTATAGTGGTATTTATTAAGCACTTACTGTGTGCCAGGCACTGGGTTGGAAATAAGCAAATCAGGTTAGGCACAGGCCCTGTCCCACATGGGGTTCACTGTCTCAATCGCCGTTTTATGGAGGAGAGTACTGAGGCACAGAGAAGTGAAGTTACTTACCTAAGAACACACAGCAGACAAATGGTGGAGCCGGGATTAGAACCCACAACCTTCTGAATCCCAGTCCTGTGCTCTATCCACTGAACCACTCTGCTTCTCACTTACTGTGTGCAAAGCACTGTACTGAATGCTTGGGAGAGTACATTATAACAGTGAAAAAGAGTTGGTTGACACGGTCCCTGTCCAGAAAGAGCTTACAGTGTAGAGGGGGAGAGAGACATTAATATACATAAATACATGACAGATAGGGATACAAGTGCTGTGGAGCTGAGCAAGGACAGAGTAAAAGGACCAAATCAAGGTGAGACAGAAGGGAGTGGGAGAAGAGTAAATGATCACATAGTCAGGGAAAGGCCACTTGGAGGAGATGTGCTTTCAATAAGTCTTTGAAGTCAGGGAGAATGATCGTATGTCGGATCTAAAGAGGGAGGGCATTCCAGGGCAGAAGCGGGATTCGGGAGAGATGTAATCGGCGAGTTAGAAGAGATTGAGGTTCTGTGAGTAGGTTGGCATTAGAGGATTGGAGTGTGCGGGCTGGGTTGTAGGAGGAAAGCAGCCAGATGAGGCAGGAGGGGGTGAGGGCTTTATAGCTAATGATGAAGGAGTTTCTGTCTGATGAGGAGAAGGATGGAAACCCAAGGGAGGGTTTGAGGAGTGGTGAGATGTGGAGTAAGTGGTTGTGTAGAGAAATGATCAGGGCAGCAGAGTGAAGTATGGACTGGAATGGGAAGACACAGAGGAGGCAGGCAGGAAAGCGAGGGAGAAGGCTGATGCAGGAATCAAGGTGGGATAGTATAACTCTTTGAATCAGCAATGGGAGCCTTGAGGGACTCCCACTGTTATGGGTAGGAGACAGAGGAGGAGCCTGAGAATGAGACTGAGAAAGAGCAGCCAGAGAAATAGGAAGAGAATCAGGAGAGTCAGAGAAGTAAAGTTTGGAGAATGTTTCCAGGAGAAGAAAATAGTAGACAGTGTGGATGACAGCTGAGAGGTCAAGGAGTATTAGGTTGGGGTAGAGGCCGTTGGATGTGGTAAGATTGAGACGATTTGTGACCTTAGAGAGGATGGTGTCAGTGGAATGAGTACGGCTGTAGCCAGATTGGAGGTGGTCAAGGAGAGAATTGGAGGAGACGAAGTGGAGACAGGGTGTAGCCAACTCGCTCAAGGAGTGTGGAGAGAAATGGTGGGAGTGAGATGGTGTGATTACTAAAGGGAGCCTTGGGATAAAGGGAGGTTTTTTTTAGGATAAGGGACACATCACTGGTGAGCAAGAGCGAATCTGTCTTGTAACACAGAAGCCATTTCCTAAGACACTGGCTTTTTTTTACCTGATTAGCAATAATACCAAAGAAGGAATTTGAGGAAAAACTGTCTGAGAATTTTAATGAGGAAGAATTTGAGGAGAAACAGAATTGCTTTCCAAAGGAGTCTGAGGATGAGCTGAATTGCCATGCTGTCAAGCAGGAAAAAGAATGCTAGATGAGCCCGCAGGGTAGGCGCGGCGGGGCGGGTTAATGGCTTCCCCTGGTTTTACCCGGTAATAAGTTTAAGAACAGCAGGCAATCAGAGCAGCGAATCGTGGCCCCCGACTGCAAAACCCTCAAACACCAACAAAATGCGGAAAGACCTGGTCCCCTGGACCGCGGCTAAAGCGCCTAAGAATTGAACCTATTTATTTCATTTCATTTCATTTCATTTTCACTTCATTTCATTTCATTTCATTTTGTTAATATGTTTGGTTTTGTTCTCTGTCTCCCCCTTCTAGACTGTGAGCCCACTGTTGGGTAGAGACTGTCTCTATATGTTGCCAACTTGTACTTCCCAAGCGCTTAGTACAGTGCTCTGCACACAGTCAGCGCTCAATAAATACGATTGATTGATTGAACCACGACGATGTGCTGCGGGCAGCCGGATTCCTTGAGCTCCTCCTAAGTGGGTCCATCTGCACGAAGTTGGGAAAACCAGTCACACGGATATCTACATTTGTCATAATTTATGTGTGTGAGTGTGTGTGTGTTCACTTTCACCTCTTCTTTTTAATTTGACTATGGAATAGCACTTTCCACTGTATACGTTGGTAGTTTGGTTTCACTTTAAACTTGTCAACGAGTGGCCGACACAGTAGAAGGTCCCGGTAAATTAGGGCTGTCCAGCAGGGGAGGCGAATCTAGGGATCTTGCCCCAGAGAATTAGAAATCTGGGTGAGTGGCGTCCAATGATCAAATCCAAGGGGAACAGGAATCTAGATGGGATGGATCTTTAGCAGTCTAGGGGTGGCCAGGGAGGGCAAATATCTCAGTCAGGGTTCATGACAATGACACGTGTGGTCCTTACACCATAGACTCTAAGCTCCTTGAGGGCAGGATCTTATCTACTGCCTCTGTTTTCCTCTCCCAACTACTCAGTGTAGTGCTCTGCACACAGTAGACCATAAGCTCCTTATGGGCATTGATCACATCTCCCAATTCTGTTAAGCTGCACATTCCCAAGCGCTTTACAGTTCTTGGCACACAGTAAGCATGTAACAAGTGGAAATGATTGATTGATTGGTTGGTAGTAGTAATAGGGTTGATCTTCTTCCATATTCTGAATATTGAGAGAGGTTTCTCTTCAGTGAAAACTGTATTCCTTTAAATAATAATAATAATAAGAAGAAGAAGAATAATAACAATAACGTTGGTACTTTTTAAGTGTTTACTATGTGCCAAGCACTGTTCAAAGCGCTGTGGGGATAGAAGGTAAGCAAGGTTGTCCCCCTTGAGGCTCACAGTCTTAATCCCTATTTTACAGATAAGGGAACTGAGGCACAAAGAAGTTATGTGATTTGCCCAAAGTTACATAGCTGACTAGTGGTAGATCGGGGATTAGAACCCATGACCTCTGACTGCCAGGCCTGTGCTCTTTCCACTGAGCCCGGAGGTTTACATACCTGATCTATGCCTTTCCAAAATTAAATGAAAAAGCAGCATATACTAGATATACCACAAAACTGATAAAATTAGAACAGGGCTTGGCGCATAGTAAGTGCTTAACGAACGACATTATCGTTATTATAAAAGTGTTTCTTCCAAAATATGGATGACATGTTTCTGTTTTATTCTGGGTTGTGGTATGAGTTATTGTAAATACAAACTTTGAAACCTTTTGGATCCCTGGGACATTACCCTGTGTTCTGAAAATAGAATCTGGGTAGTCTTGGATTTGTTTGTTATTTGTTAGGCTCTTACTTTGAGCCAGGCATACATGTAGTTTTATTCTAATATGCATATATTATAACAATAATTGTGGCATTTATTAAGAGCTTACTATTTGCCATGCACTGTAGTAATCGCTGGGTGTATACAAGCAAATCAAGTAGGACACAGACCCCACATGGGGTTCACAGTCTTAATCCCAACTTTTACAGATGAGGTAACTGAGTCTCCTCAGAGCGCCGCCATAGGAGCCCGGGATTCCGATCCTAAGAGGCCCGCCCTCTCGTCATCACACTGCGCGGCCCTGCCGCTCCAGGAAGGATCCTCTTCTCCGGACGCCGCCGCGAGGGCCAGGGCTCCCCCATCCTCCCTCCATCCGTCTGTCCCCGAGAAGCCTGCTATCGGGCGCCCGTGGTCCGCGGGCGGGCTCCTGGCTGTACCCCGCCCGGACATCTGCATCCCCGCCAGAGGACACCGAAGGCACTGGGCTAGGCTCCCCCAACCTCCCCAGCATCACTACACTCACTCCTCGAAACCACCTCCACTCTGTCCAGGTAGCCAACTGGGATCGTGGGACATTGTGTCCCCCTGCTTCCATTCCCCCGCCCATAAGGGACCTTCTTAGAAGAACCCCCCAAACCTCCCCTTCCCGGTCCAGAATTGACTGGTTTCCCCCACCCCCGCTCCCCTACCCGGTGAAAAAGGCCCTTGTTAACAACAACCCCTTTCGCATCTAGTCAGCCCACCCATGCTATTTGGCTGTTTACTCCTCTCCCAAGGCGTCTCCTCTCCCATGACCCCCTTAACAGTTCCACCCTACTCCAGAACAGCCATCCATAGGACTCCATCCTCCACCACCTCAGAGACATTTTTGCAAGAGTCCCTGGACTCTCCTTGCCATTAACCTCTTTGATTTGATTTGACTGACCTATGGACAGTTAATCCTTCTGCTTTAAGCATCATCTGCGTCGTTTAGTGCCACTTCTGCACGTTAGTTGTTAACTGCTCTCTGTGATGTCATCATCTGCTTATTTTATTATCCCCGTCGAATGTTGATTGTTAACGGCTCTCTGTGGCACCATCACCTGCTTATTTTAAGCTCTCTGTGATGTCATCGTCTGCCTATTTTTGCCATCACATATTAATTGTTAACTGCTTTCTGTGATGTCATCAGCTGCTTATTTTATTATTGCCATCGCATGCTAATTGTTCACTACTCTCTGTGATGTCATCGCTTGCTCATTTTATAATTGTTACTGCATGTTAATTGTTAACTTCCCGCTGTGCTGTCATTTACCTTGCTGACCTCACCATGAACTATCAATTCCCCTGCTCCCAACTGCCCTTCCCATTCCTCACCCTTCACCTTTCCCTCTCCCACCCGGCTCTTTCCCTCCCTTTCCTCCACCATCACCCCTCCCACTCACCCCCTCCCCTGAATCCCTCTGTACCAGCACCAACCCTCAGATCCTCCCTTCCAACCTCCTCCGTCTCCTCCTCTCCGCCCCCACCCGATCCCAGTTCTCCTTTCTGATCTCCACTCCTCCTCCCCCTCTCCCCACCCAGGTCCCCGCCAACTCATCCCAATCCAAACCCTCCCCACCCCTCGCACCCTTCCCCCTCCCTCCCTCCCTCCACAGCTGCTGCCAAGTGTGGCCTTTGGAACCCCCGCTCCTTTCTAGGTAAACTCCCTTTCATCCTGTACCTATTCCTTTCCAGCTCTCTCCTCCTCCTCACCCTAACCGAAACATGTCTCACACCGGATGACATGGGCTCTTCTCCTGCTCTCCCCAGTGGAGGCCTCTACTTCTCCCACTCCCCCAGACTCACCGGAAAATGAGAGGGTGTCGGTTTTCTTCTCGCTCCCCAATGTTGCTTTCACACTATCCATCCTCCCCCTTCCCTTTCCTTCCCCTCCTTTGAAGCCCATATTATTCGCCTCTACCACCCCCTCCATATTCTTGTAGCTGTCATCTACCGCCCCACCTCCGACTTCTTTAACAATTTTGACCCAATTCTCACCTTCCTTCTCTCCTTTTACATGCCCACTCTGATACAAGGAGACTTCAACATCCACATGGATGTCCCTGGCGACTGCTCTGCCGCCCACCTTCTATCTCTCCTTGACGCTGCCAACTTTCTGCTCTACCCTACCTCGCCCACGCACCAACTTGGTCACACTCTCGACCTCATCATCTCCTACTGCTGCACTAGCTCCACACACACTAACTCAGAAATCCCTCTCTCTGGTCACAACCTTCTCTCCTGCTTCCTCACTCACACTCCTGCCCTCTGTAAATCTATATTACTACCTCACAGAGACCTCCGCTGTCTCGAACCCATCCACCTTTCTGAGCGCCTTACACCCAAACTCGCCTCCCTTTCCTCTCTACCCAATTTTGATGATCAGATTACTGCTCTCAACTCTACCGTCTCTACTTGGCTCAACTTGCTCGCTTCCCTTTCCCTTCGCCGCTCTTGTTCCACTAACCCACAGCATTGGGTCACTCCCACTGTCCGAATCCTTCGCTCTTATGCTCGAGCTGCTGAACGCTGCTGGCGAAAATCTAAACACCAAGCCAACCTTGTTCACTTCAGGTTTATCCTTTCTTGCCTTAACCCTGCCCTCTCCTCTGTCAGGAAAAACTATTTCTCCTCCCTTATTGGCACCCATGCCCATCATCCCCGTCAGCTCTTCCGTACATTTGACTCCCTTCTCAGGCCCTCTGTTCCTCCCCCTCCTCCATTCCTCACCCACAACGATCTGGCCTCCTACTTCATTAGTAAAATTAACTCCATCAGGTCTGAGCTCCCCAAAGTCACTCCTCCTCCTTCTCCATCCCCCCAGCTCTCAACCCTCCCTGGTACTCTCTCATTCTTCCCAAGAGTATCTTCAGATGAGATCTCCCCGCTCCTCTCAAGTGCTACTCCATTCACCTGTTCATCAGTCCCCATTCCCTCTCATTTTATGTAATCTCTCTCTCCTTCCCTCCTCCCCTCCTTAACTTCCATCTTCAACTGCTCACTCTCAACTGGTTCCTTCCCCTTTTCCTTCAAACATGCCCACGTCTCCCCATCCTAAATAAACCCTCTCTTGACCCCGCCTCCCCTTCTAGTTATCGCCCTAACTCCCCACTACCCTTCCTATTCAACCTCCTAGAACGAGTCATCTACACCCACTGCCTCGAATTCCTCAACGTCAAATCTCTCCTTGACCCCCTTCAATCTGGCTTCCGTCCCACACACTCCACCAAAACTATCCTCTCACACGTCACCAACGACTTCCTTCTTGCCAAATCCAACGGTCCCGACTCTATCCTAATCCTCCTCAACCTCTCAGCTGCCTTCGACACTGTGGACCACCCCCTTCTCAACACGCTATGTAACCATGGCCTCACAGACTCCGTCCTCTCCTGGTTCTCCTTTTAACTCTTCGGCCATTCATTCTCAGTGTCCTTTGCGGGCTCCTCCTCCCCCTCCTATCCCCGTACTGTAGGGGTTACTCAAGGGTCAGTTCTCGGTCCCCTTCTGTTCTCTATCTATACTCATTCCCTTAGTGAGCTCATTCGCTCCCATGGCTTCAACTATCATCTCTGCACTGATGACACCCAAATCTACATCTCTGCCCCTGCTCTCTCTCCCTCCCTTCAGGCTCGCATCTCCTCCTGCCTTCAGGATATCTCCATCTGGATGTCTGCCTGCCATCTAAAACTCAATATGTCCAATACTGAACTCCTTATCTTACCTCCCAAACTCTGCCCTCTCCCTGACTTTCCCATCACTGTTGATGGCACTACCATCCTTTCCATCTCACAAGCCTGTAACCTTGGTGTCATCCTCTACTCCGGTCTCTCGTTCACCCCTCACATCCAATATGTCACCAAAACCTGCTGGTCTCACCTCCGCAACATTGCCAAGATCTGCCCTTTCTTTTTCATCCAAACCGCTACCCTGCTCGTTCAATCTCTCGTCCTATCCTGACTGGATTACTGCATCAGCCTCCTCTCTGATCTCCCATCCTCCTGTCTCTCCCCACTTCAATCCATACTTCATGCCGCTGCCCTGATTGTCTTTGTCTAGGAAAGCTCTGGGCATGTTACTCCCCTCCTCAAAAATCTCCAGTGGCTACCAATCAACCTATGCATCAGGCAGAAACTCCTCACCTTTGGCTTCAAGGCTCTCCATCACCTTGCCCCCTCCTACCTCACCTCCCTTCTCTCCTTCTACAGCCCAGCCCGCACCCTCCGCTCCTCTGCCGCTAACCTCCTCACTGTGCCTCATTCTCGCCTGTCCCGCCGTCGACCCCCGGCCCATGTCATCGCCCTGGCCTGGAATGCCCTCCCTCCGCACATCCGCCAAGCTAACTCTCTTTCTCCCTTCAAAGCCCTACTGAGAGCTCACCTCCTCCAGGAGGCCTTCCCAGACTGAGCCCCCTCCTTGCTCTCCCCCTCCTCCCCCTCCCCATCGCCCCTGCCTTACTTCCTTCCCCTCCCCACGAGGAGTCTGATGCAGTAATCCAGTTGGGATGGGATAAGAGATTGAACCAGCAAGGTAGCGTTTTGGATGGAGAGGAAAGGGTGTATCTTGGTGATGTTGCGGAGGTGAGACCGGAAGGTTTTGGTGACGGATTGGATGTGAGGGGTGAACGAGAGAGCAGAGTCGAGGATGACCCCAAAGTTGCGGGCTTGTGAGACGCTAAGGATGGTAGTACCATCTACAGTGACGGGAAAGTCAGGGAGAGAGCAGGGTTTAGGAGGGAAGATAAGGAGTTCACTCTTGGACATATTGAGTTTTAGATGGCAGGCAGACAACCAGATGGAGATGTCCTGAAGGCAGGGGGAGACACGAGCCTGAAGGGAGGGAGAGAGAGCAGGGGCAGAGGTGTAGATTTGGGTTTTCACAAGCGTAGATTTGATAGTTGAAGCCATGGGAGCGAATGAGTTCACCAAGGGAGTGAGTGTAGATAGAGAACAGAAGGGGACCAAGAACTGACCCTTGGGGAACCCCTACTGTAAGGGGATGGGAAGGGGAGGAGGAGCCCACAAAAGAGACTGAGAATGAACGGCTGGAGAGATAAAAGGAGAACCAGGAGAGGACGGAGTCAGTGAAGTAATGAATTCACATTCAGATATCCAATGCAACCAAGACAATAAACTTTCTTGTCTCTGGAAAAGAGCAGGAAAAAAATTCCAAAAGGTAATGCATAAAACTTTGACTTTCAAACAGATTATCTACAATGCTATTTGACTGTCTGCCCCTTGTGGACAGGGAACTTGTCTACCAATTCTGTTATATTGTAGTCTCCCAAATGCTTAGTATACTGACAGGACACAGAAGGCACTCAATAAATATGATTGATTGATTGAATTATAAATATGACAAATGAAATACTTGTACCTGAGGTAAAAATATTCCTTGCTACGTTTCTCTAGTATTGTCATTAAACAATTCCTGAATTCTGATATTGTCCAAATGTTTTAGAATATACAGTCCTTGCCAAACTTAATTTTTAAACTTTTAATATATTTTTGTTCATTTCCACATTTTGCAAGTGAATAAAATAGTGATAAGAAAGTACTAATAGCATGGCTGTAATGCCCTGTTTTGGGTTTTATATATTTTATGGAATTTGTTAAGCACATACTATGTGTCAAGATGTGTACTATGTGCTGGGATAGAAACAAGATAATTGGATTGGACATAGTCCTTGTCCCATACAGGGCTCATCGTCTTAATTCCCATTTTACAGTTGAGATAACTGATGCACAGAGAGTTAGGTGACTTGTCCAAAGTTACACAGAAGGTAAATTGTGAAGTTGGGATTAGAACCCAGGCTTTCTGACTCCCGGGCCCATGCTCTTTCCCCAAGGACACACAGCTTTCCTGTTCAAAAGCTTAGAAAGTATATAACAAGCAGGTGACACGTACCCTGCCTACAGTGATCTTACAGAAGAGTGAAGAATGTCTTTGTTAGATTCAACAAACATATGAACTGTCCATAACGTACCTGAAAAAAATTTATCATACAGCGTAACTTGCAGTCTATAGCTCCAGCAAAATATCTGAGCTCAGTATTTAATTTCCCTGAGACCTGTCATGACAACCATGAAGTTTTGCAGTTGTGACTTCACAAAGAGGCTGAGAAAACAAATATTCATATCAAAATATTTTAAACAGCCATACACCCCTAAATGCATTCAAGAGTTTTTATTCAATTAGTTTCAATGAGAAGGGAAACATGTGACACATTATTTGGAAGACTAAAACTCAAAAAGCAAGTCAAACTAGAAAAACGTATACTTGCTACTTCCTAAGATGGAGATGTTATTCACCTAGCTTTAAGTAGCTTAGGTGGCAAACTACGTTTCATAGGTAAGTACAAAATTTCTTGCAATTGGAAGGACGGGCTACACTCTATTTAGGGAGAACTATTTTAATAATTCTTTCATAACCTATAAATTTTTCCCTGTGGCCTCAATTTTTGGTTTTGTCTTGGAGACCATGCTATCATACCTAATACAGGAAAAACATTTGCATTTTACCTAATACCTTTTTGTGCCATGGTGATGATTTTAATAAAAGCCATCGTTATTTAGGGAACGCCTCTCATCCATAGCCCTGGGAGACTATAAAGAGCAGAAAAGGACATTTTCAATCTCTAGTTTTAGAAATCCTTTCTTCCAATCCTGAGAAGCTTTAAGAAAATTCTTTTCACTTTTAGGGCAAACTCCATAAAAAACCAAGGGTTTGATGAAGACCATACCTTTAATGGCACCAAATCTTTCTGGAGAAGGTTTGCCAAAAAATGACTAAATTGGGTTAGACTTGGAACAAAAATGCATATCCTCATTTGGGGGATTTGAACAGACCTCGGGAAGTTTCACTTCTGTTTCCTTGAAGAGCACATTATAGAAAATGTTCACGAGGAGGTGAACGCTGTGATATGAATGATCTTAATCCATTCGGGAACAACAACAACAATAACAACAACAACAGAGTTTCATCATTCTCACAGTGCTGTTTCTTCACTGGCTGAATTCTCTGAGGAGTTTCTTAGTGACCAGGGAATTTGCTATCTTCTATGCCATCCTGCTATGGTGTCTCATCTGCAGAGATTTTTCAAGGATGAATGCGTCCATAGGCCAAGCAGTTGTGAAATAAAGAACAGGCTATTTGGCTAGTGGACACGTGCCTGATTTTGGCCTGTTACCTCCTTACAGGAGTTCTGATTGGGCAAAATATTTCGTATTTCCTAACTAGGCATTTGAAGGTGCACTAAACTTGCCCCAGTAAAGCAACAGCAGCTGAACTTTCACTACTTCATTCCATGGTATTTATTAAGCGCTTACTGTGTGCCAAGCACTGTACTAAGCACTTAGGAGAGTACAACAGACACATTCCCTGCCCATAACATTTTTACAGTCTGAAGGGAACCTAAGGAATAGCTTTGATATCTTCATCGCAGTGAAGCCCAGTCTTTCTTCAATCAGTTCATTCATTCATAGCATTGATTGAGTGTCTGCTATATACAGAGAAATCAATCAATCGTGTTTATTGGGCATTTACTTTGGACAGCACACTAAGCTAAGCACCTAGGACACTACAATGCAGTTGGTTGACATGATCCCTGCCCTCAAGAAGCTTGCAATAGAATGGGGAGACAAATATTCAAATAAATTACAGGCAAGGGAAGCAACTGAGTATAAGGATATATATACACGTGTCATAGATATATGAGTACAAACACTGTACTAAGCACTTGGCATGGTAAAATAATTATAAAAAATAATACTTACTAGGGTGCCAAGCACCGTACTAAATTCTGGAGTGGATGCAATAAATCAGTCAACCCATCAGTAGTATTTATTAAGCACTAACTGTGTGCAGGATGTCTGCCCGCCACCTAAAACTCAACATGTCCAAGACGGAACTCCTTGTCTTCCCTCCCAAACCCTGCCCTCTCCCTGACTTTCTCATCTCTGTTGACGGCACTGCCATCCTTCCCGTCTCACAAGCCCGCAACCTTGGTGTCATCCTCGACTCCGCTCTCTCATTCACCCCTCAAATCCAAACCGTCACCAAAACCTGCCGGTCTCAGCTCTGCAACATTGCCAAGATCCGCCCTTTCCTCTCCATCCATACCGCTACCCTGCTCGTTCAAGCTCTCATCCTAACCCGCCTGGACTGCTGCATCAACCTTCTCTCTGATCTCCCATCCTCGTGTCTCTCCCCACTTCAATCCATACTTCATGCTGCTGCCCGGATTGTATTTGTCCAGAAACGCTCTGGGCATGTTACTCCCCTCCTCAAAAATCTCCAATGGCTACCAATCAATCTGCGAATCAGGCAGAAACTCCTCACCCTGGGCTTCAAGGTTCTCCATCACCTCGCCCCCTCCTACCTCACCTCCCTTCTCTCCTTCTACAGCCCACCCCGCACCCTCCACTCCTCTGCCGCTAATCTCCTCACCGTACCTCGTTCTCTCCTGTCCCGCCATCGATCCCCGGCCCACGTATCCCCCGGGCCTGGAATGCCCTCCCTCTGCCCATCTGCCAAGCTAGCTCTCTTCCTCCCTTCAAGGCCCTGCTGAGAGCTCATCTCCTCCAGGAGGCCTTCCGAGACTGAGCCCCTTCCTTCCTCTCCCCCCGACCCCCTCTCCATCCCCCCATCTTACCTCCTTCCCTTCCCCACAGCACCTGTATATATGTATATATGTTTGTACATATTTATTACTCTATTTATTTATTTATTTATTTTACTTGTACATATCTATTTATTTTATTTTGTTTGTATGTTTGGTTTTGTCTCCCCCTTTTAGACTGCGAGCCCGCTGTTGGGTAGGGACTGTCTCTATATGTTGCCAACTTGTACTTCCCAAGCGCTTAGTACAGTGCTCTGCACACAGTAAGCGCTCAATAAATGTGATTAATTGATTGATTGATTGATTGCAGGGCACTGTACTAAGTGCTTGGGAGAGTACAACACCAACACATTCATTCATTCATTCATGCAATCGTATTTCTTGAGCGCTTACTGTGTGCAGAGCACTGTACTAAGTGCTTGGGAAGTAAAAATCGGCAACATATAGAGATGGTCCCTACCCAACAAGGGGCTCACAGTCTAGAAGGAAGAGGCAGACAACAAAACAAACCAAGTGGACAGGTGTCAATACCATCAGAATAAATAGAGTTATAGCTATATACACATCATAATAAACATAATAAACATACTGAATATGTACGAATTAAATAAGTACAGCAATAAATACGTCCAAATATATACAAGTGATTTGGGGAGGGTAAGGGAGAAGGGCAGAGGGACAGAGGGGGCGATAAGGAGGGGACAAGGAGGAGGAGAGGAAAAAAGGGAGGTTCAGTCTGGAAAGGCCTCCTGGAGGAGGTGAGCTCTCAGTAGGGCTTTGAAGGGAGGAAGATGGCTAGTTTGGCGGATGTGTGGAGGGAGGGCATTCCAGGCCAGAGGAAGGACATGGGCCAGAGGTCTATGGCGGGACAGGCAAGAACGAAGCAGTGAGAAGTTTAGCAGCAGGGGAGCAGAGTGTGCGGGCTGTGTTGTAGAAGGAGAGAAGGGGGATGAGGTAGGAGGGGGCAAGGTGATGGAGAGCCCTGAAGCCAAGAGTGAGGAGTTTTTGCTTGATTGACAGGCAACCACCGGAGATTTTTGAGGAGGGGAGTGACATGCCCAGAACGTTTCTGTACAAAGATAATCCAGGAGCAGAGTGACGTATAGACTGAAGCAGGGAGGGACAGGAGGATGGGAGATCAGAAAGGAGGTTGATGCAGTAATCCAGTTGGGATAGGATGAGAGATTGAACCAGCGAGGTAGCGGTTGGATGAAGAGGAAAGAGTGGATTTTGGCGATGTAGTGGAGGTGAGACCGGCAGGTTTTGGTGATGGATTGGATGTGTGCGGTGAATGAGAGAGAGGAGTCAAGGATAACACCAAGGTTGCCGGCTTGTGAGACAGGAAGGATGGTAGTGGCGTCTAAAGTGATGGGAAAGTCAAGGAGAGGATAGGGTTTGGGAGGTGAGATAAGGAGCACAGTCTTGGACATGCTGAGTTTTAGATGGTGGACAGATATCCAGATGGAGATGTACTGAAGGCAGGAGGAGATATGAGCCTGGAGGGAGGGAGAGGGAACAGGGGTGGAGAATACAACAATATAACAGACACATTCCTTGTGAACACTGAGCTTACAGCCTAGAGGGGGAGACAGACATTAATATAAATAGATAAATTATGGGTGTGTACATAAGTGCTGTTTAATGAGTCGGGAGATGAATGAGGGGAGCAAGTCAAGAGGGAAACGAGAGTTTAGTCAGGGCAGGCCTCTTGGAGGAGATGTGCCTTCAATTGGGCTTTGACAGTGGGGAGAGTAAATATCCGTTGGATAGGAAGAGGGAGGACATTCCCGGTCAGAGTTAAGACATGATGATGATAATGATGGTATTTGTTAAGCACTTCCTATGTGCCAAGCACTGTCCTAGGTGTTGGGGTAGATACAAGGTAATCAGGTTGTCCCACGTGGGACTCATAATCTTAATCCCCACTTTACAGATGAGGTAACTGAGGCACAGAGAAGTTAAGTGGCTTGCCATGGTGAGGACATGGGTGAGGGGCTGGCGGCGTGATAGACGAGATTGAGATGGAAAGAGAAGTTTGACATCAGAGGAGCAAAGTGTGTGGACTAGGTTGTAGTAGGAGAGTGGCAAAGTGAGGTAGGAAGGGGCAAGATGATCGTTTGCTTTAAAGCCAATGGTAAGGAGCTTCTGCTTTACATTACCACAGTGTAAGCAGATCAGACACAATTCCAGTCCCACATGGGGCTACAAGTCTGAGAGATGGAGGACGGGGCTCTTATTCCCATTTTTACAGATGAGGAAACTGAAGTACAGAGATGTTAAGTGGGAAGCAACATAGCCCAAAGGAAAAGGCTTGGGCCTGGTAGTCAGGTGAACTGGGTTTTAATCCTGCTCTGCTGCTTCTCTGCTGCGTAACCTTGGAGAAGTCATTGAACTTCTCTGTAGCTCAGTTAACCCATTTGTAAAATGGGATCAGATTTTACCCCCTCCGACTTAGACTATGAGCCCTATTTGGGGTATGGACTGAGTCCAGTGCTCAGTATAGTGCCCAGAGCTTAGTACAGTGCCCATCACTTAGTACAGTACCTAGCACTTAGTACAGTGTCTGGCACATAGTAATCCCTTAACAAATACCATAATTATTATAATCTTGTATCCACCCCAGTGCTTAGTACGGTGATTGGCACATAGTAAGTGCTTAATAAGTACCACAAAAATAGTGACTTGCCGAGGGTAACACAGTAAGTGGAAGAAGTGTTTAAACCTCTCGTCACTTGACTCCCAGACCAGTACTCTTTCCACTAGGTCATGTATGCTGCTTGTCATTTAAAATGAAAATAATACATGATCCCTGCCCTCAAGGAGCTTACAATTTAAATTACAGATGAAACCAAGTAATAGAGTATATAAGATTTGAGATACTTCCCAAGGTAATATCTTACATGGAAAAATAAATGATGGTGCCATTGGTTGTGATACACGGTATCCCTTGCTCTGATAGGGATACAGAAGGTCACCATTAAGCCTCTTGCAGGTATTTTAATTCTCCAGAAGATGGACATCAAACCATCTGGACAATTTAACTAACATTTTCGTTACTTTATGAGATTGCTAAACTAAATTTGGATGGGATTTGGAGAAATAGCATGGCCTAGTAGAAAGACCACAGGCCTGGGAGTCAGAAGACATGAGTTCTAATCCTGTCTCTGCCACTTGTTTCCTGTGTGACCTTGGGCAAGTTGTTTAACTTCATGATGCCTCAGTTTCCTCAACTGAAAAATGGGGGTTAAATACCTGTTCTCCCTCTTACTTGGACTGTGAGCCCTATGTGGGACAGAAACCCTCCAACCACGTTATCTTGTGTCTGCTCCAGGGCTCAGTATAGCACTTGGCACATAGCACTTAACAAATACCACAATTTTCTTTATTTTCATTATTCTTGTGATGGTCAGTTAAGCATTCTACATCATGTATAGCAACAATAATCTGAATACTTTTCAGGTTTCACTGTCAGAGAGTAATTGTCCAGAAGGAGCTATATTTGTGTTGGAGTATATTCAAGACCGGTTTTGTTTCATCTGAAAGTGGGTGGCTATTTTGCTGATTAAAAAGCTGATGCAGGGCCCACTTGAGCAGGCTTGGGCTATTCTTACTGATTTTCCCAAGTCCAGGTGGTCCCTAAGGTTTTCCTCCCTCTTCCTTCATCACAGAATGCTGGCTCTGCAGGGTCAAGTCTATCCAAATCCCAATAAAAATCTCTCTTCTCCTTCACAGTTAAAGTCATTACTATGTCATCCTAGACACATTGATTTCACTTTTTGAGTATATAATCCAAAGTGCTCTCCCATTTACCAAAATTATCTGTTTTCCTTTCTATTCTTCCCTTAAGAGGATTCTAGTTACCACTAGAATATACTGAAGCAGTCTTTTAATCAATATTTATAATGAGAAGGAAGACTTAAACACATAAAGGAAATGACATTCATTGTTCTGACAATTCAGAATACATTAAAACCTTCAAGTATGTTTCTTTTAGAAGAGATTAAGCCACAGTGATTTTTCTTAAAGCATCTGAAGAACCTTCTGGCTCCCTCTTTCTCCCACTGAAAAAACCAACAACATAATTCTCAGAAAGTGATTCACTTCTCTCCTGAAGTCATTATTTGGCTCCATAACTTCCGCATGGCATTTTTCACCTCTGAATTTCTCATGGTGTAGATCAAGAGGTTTAACATGGGAGTAATGAAAATATAGAATACGGCCACTGCTTTATCTATGGGGAAAGTGGAGACAGGTCTCATGTAGGTGAAGATACGGGGAACGAAGAACAGCACGACAACCGTGATGTGAGAGCCACAGGTGGAGAGGGCTTTGCGCCTTCCCTCTGAACTTTTTAGGGAGTTCAGGATAACCATGTAGGAGATGACCAACATGATGAAACAAAGAGTGCAGATCAGGCCACCGTTGGCAGCCACTGACAGGCCCACGACATAGGTGTCTGTGCAGGCGAGTTCCAACACAGGGTACATGTCACAGAGAAAATGATCAATGACATTGGGACCACAGAAGGGCAGCCGGAATAGGAAGAGAATATGAATTATTGGATGGAAGAAGCCCACTACCCAGCCCACCCCCACCAATAGGACACACACCTGCCGGTTCATGATGATCAAATAGTGCAGGGGTTTGCAGATGGCCACGTAACGGTCATAGGCCATCACAATGAGAAGGATGGCCTCTGTTCCTCCAAAGAAGTGTAATGCAAAGAGCTGAAACATACAGCCATCGTAGGAGATGGCTTTCCTGGCAGACAGGCTGTCTACAATCATTTTGGGTGTGGTGGAAGAGGAGTAGGTGGCATCTATGAAAGATAAGTATGAGAGGAAGTAGTACATAGGGGAGCTGAGATTTTGGCTGGTCTTGATGGTTATGACCACAAGCAGGTTTCCCAAAAGAGCTACCAGCTAGATGATTAGGAACAAAACAAATAAAAGTTTCTGCAACTCTGGATTCTGGGTTAGTCCCAGGAGAATGAATTCGGTCACATTGTTGCTTTTTCCCATCGATTCAGTGTTGGTGATGAACATACCGGTGAGCTTGCACGAGAGAGAACTGGTTTACCTGAAAAGATAAAGATAATTGAATTTCTTTAGCACTGTTTTTTTTTCCTGTGGAACCCAAGATACTTTATTTCTACTATCTAATATTTAACTCATTCTTAAAACACCTTGGTCCCATTCGACAAAAAGAAAAATCAAGCCAAGTAATTCGTATTATATCCCACCTTCAACCAAGGGTTATCAATCAATCAATGGTATTTACTGAGTGCTTGCTCTGTGCAGAGTTCTGTACTAAGTGCTTAGACATGCTGAATCCAGTATTCTACCCACTTAGTTCAGAGCTGGTCAACCAGCATGGCTAGTACCATCGGTAGCATTTCACTTGGATTTTCACCCTTTATTCACCCCTCCCTCAGCCCCACAGAATTTATGTATCTACCTGCAATTGATTTATTTATAACTGAGCTCTCACTGTGAGCAGGGAACATGTCTACCAACTCTGTTGTATTGTATTTTCCTAAGCACTTAGTAGAGTGCTTGAGCATCAGTGTGGCCTAGTGCAAAGGGCACGGGCTTGGGAGTTAGAGGTCATGGGTTCTAATCCCAGTTCTGCCACTTGTCAGCTGTGTGACCCTGGGCAAGTCACTTAAGTCCTCTGTGCCTCAGTTCTCCCATCTGTAAAATGGAGATGAAGACTGTGAGCCCCATATGGGACAACCTGTATATCTTGTATCTACCCCAGTGCTTAGAATAGTGCTTGGCACAAATTAAGCGCATAACAAATACCATCATCATCATCATCATCATCAGTGCTCTGCACAGTAAGTGCTCAATAAATGTGATCGATTGACTCATGGATTTCACAGCACACTGGAGCTCCTGTCAGGAGCCATTTTGCTTTACTGAGGTATGATCAGAATAATAATATTAATAATGGCATTTGTAAAGCACTTACTATGTGCCAAGCACTGTTCTAAACACTGCTGCAGATACAAGGTGATCAGGATGTCCCACGTGGGGCTCTCATTCTTAATCCCCATTTTACAAATGAGGTACTGAGGCACAGAGAAGTTAAGTGCATTGCACCATCACTTAATGATAATAATAATAGTGATGGTATTTATTAAGCCCTTACTATGGGCAAAGCACTGTTCTAAGCGCTGGGGAGGTTACAAGGTGGTCGGGTTGTCCCACGGGGGGGTCTCACAGTCTTAATCCCCATTTTACAGATGAGGTAACTGAGGCACAGAGAAGTTAAATGAGTTGTCCAAAGTCCCACAGGTGACATTTGGCAGAACCAGGATTTGAACCCATGACCTCTGATTCCCAAGCCCGAGCTCTTTCCACTAAGCCACACTGCTTCGGGGTTGGAATTAGAGCACGACTTCTGACTCCCAAGCTCGTGCTCTTTCCACTAAGCCATGAATAGGCTTGCTGAATTGTTTTCTTGAGAAAACTCTTGTCTCTTTTTAGTAGACAAGGGGTACTTATTGTTAGGTTAAATTTATTCCCTCCTCTCACTGTGAATGCATCTTGTGGCACATGTTAGGACAACTAAACTTTCCACTTTCAGTCAATCCGGCTTCTGTGATTCCACTCGAGAGAGACTCCCTTATAGGTAATGGGTTCTGCTGGTAAGAGGAAGCAAATACCCGCAAGTATTCCTCAAAATGTTCATAATCCATAAAACTACAATCTCTCTGATTTTTTATACTCAAAATAAGGGGTTTAGTTATTGAATTAAGGATTTGGATTATCTTTCTTGTCCTATTGTCAATCAACCATTCAATCAATGGTAATAATTAAATGCCTGGAGTGCCGTAGTCAGTGACTGGGAGAATACAATACAATAGGGTTTGTAAACTCGTTGTGAGCAGGGAATGTTTCTGTTATATTGCTATATTCTACTCTCCCAAATGCTTAGTATTGTACTCTGCACATAGTAAATGCTCAGTAAATATGATTAACTAACTGACTTGGGTAGGTAGACCTGATCCCTGTCCACAAGGAGCTTACAAAGTGGAGGGGGAGGTAGACATTCAAGCTCTCATCCTATCCCGTCTGGACTACTGCATCAGCCTTCTCTCTGATCTCCCATCCTCGTGTCTCTCTCCACTTCAATCCATACTTCATGCTGCTGTCCGGATTATCTTTGTCCAGAAACACTCTGGGCATATTACTCCCCTCCTCAAAAATCTCCAGTGGCTACCAATCAATCTGCGCATCAGGCAGAAACTCCTCACCCTGGGCTTCAAGGTTCTCCATCACCTCGCCCCCTCCTACCTCACCTCCCTTCTCTCCTTCTACAGCCCAGCCCGCACCCTCCGCTCCTCTGCCGCTAATCTCCTCACCGTACCTCGATCTCACCTGTCCCACCATCGACCCCCGGCCCACGTCATCCCCCGGGCCTGGAATGCCCTCCCTCTGCCCATCCGCCAAGCTAGCTCTCTTCCTCCCTTCAAGGCCCTACTGAGAGCTCACCTCCTCCAGGAGGACTTCCCAGACTGAGCCCCTTCCTTCTTCTCCCCCTCGTCCCCCTCTCCATCCCCCCCATCTTACCTCCTTCCCTTCCCCACAACACCTGTATATATGTATATATATTTGTACATATTTATTACTCTATTTATTTATTTATTTATTTATTTGTACATATCTATTCTATTTATTTTATTTTGTTAGTATGTTTGGTTTTTTTCTCTGTCTCCCCCTTTTAGACTGTGAGCCCACTGTTGGGTAGGGACTGTCTCTATATGTTGCTAATTTGTACTTCCCAAGCTCTTAGTACAGTGCTCTGCACATTGTAAGCGCTCAATAAATACGATTGATGATGATGATGATGATGATGACATTAAAATAAAGGATAGATGATTATGCCCATAAATGCTGTGGGGCTGGGATGAATGTCAAAGTGTTTAAAGCGTAGAGACCTGTGCTTGGGCACAGGTAATGCAGAAGAGAGGAAAAATTGGAGAAGTGAGGGCATAGTCAGGAAAAGCCTTATGGAGGAGACCTGATTTTAGAAGGGATTTGAAGATGGGGAGAGTAGTCCTCTCAGATAAAAGGAGAGCCACAGCAAGAAACATACCTGGGAGTTTACTCCTTTCCTTCCAGGCATAGGTTTCTACTAAATCTGCTCTTGGGCTTCTGCTTCCCAGAAGAAAACTTGGAAATGTGTAGGGCGTTTCCTTTAAGGCATTGCCCTTGCCCCTCCCCACTTCATGCTCTCCCTCTTTAACAAATAATTCTCAACTCCTTAGATTCCTTGCATTTTATATCCTGCATCCTTTCTCTCAATCTTTCAATGCCCACCCACACTTTACATCAATCAATCAATCACTAATTCATTCAGTCGTATTTATTGAGTGCTTACTGTGTGCAGAGCACTGTACTAAGCACTCAATCAATCAATGTATTGAATGTCTACTGCCCTGGTACTCCTGGTTCTCCTCCTATATCTCTGGCCTCTATGTCTCAGTCTCTTTCACAGGCTTCTCCTCTGTCTCACATTCCCTAACTGTGGGGGTCCCTCAAGGTTCAGTTCTGGGTCCCATACTATTGTCCATCTACACCCACTCCCACTCATTTGCTCCCATGGCTCCAACTACCTACCATCTCAAGGCGAAAGATTCCCAAATCTACAGCTCCAACCTAGATCTCTCTCTTCTGCAGTCTCATATTTCCCCCTGCCTTCAAGACATCTCTACTTAGATGTACCGCTGACATCTCAAACATAACATGTCCTAAACAGCACTCTTATTTTCCTGCCAAAGCCCTGTCCTTCCCATGACTTTCCCATCACTGTACATAACACCACCATCCTTCCTGCCTCACAAGCTCATAACCTTGGTGTTATCCTTGACTCAACTCTCTCATTCAACTCACATATTCAGTGTCACTAAATCCTGTCCATCCAACCTTTACAACGTTGCTAAACTCTGCCTTTTCCTCTCCATCCAAACTGTTACCACGTTACTCCAAGCACTGTCCTATCCCATCTTGATCACTGTATTTGCCTCCTTTCTAACCTCCCTGCCTCCCATTTCTCTCCCCTCTAATCCATACTTCATTCTGTTGCCCAGACTACATTTCTACAGAAACATTCAGTCCATGATTCCCCACTCTTCAAGAACTTTCACATCAAACAGAAACTCCTTATCATCAGCTTTAAAGCACTTAATCATCTTGCCTGCTCCTACCTTACCTCACTACTTCCTACTATAACCCAGCCCAGACACTTCACTCTCGTGCCAACCTACTCACTGTACCTTGATCGTCTATCTTGTTGCGAACCTCTTGCCCTTATTCTGCCTCTGTCCTGGATGCCCTTCCTGTTCATATCCAACAGACAAAAACTCTCCCCACCTTCAAAACCTCGTTGAAGGCACATCTCCAAGATGATTTTCCTGAATAAGCCCTGATTTCCTCCTCTAGCACTCCCTTCTTTGTCAGCTTTGCATTTGGATTTGCATCGCTCCCTCAACTTCACAGCACTTATGTACATAAATGTAATTTATTTATTTGTATCTACCCCAGAGCTTAAAACAGTGCTTGGCACATAGTAAGCACTTAATAAATACTATTATTATTATTATTATTATTATTATATTGTCTGTCTCTCCCTTTAGCCTGTAAACGCGTTGTGGGTAGAGAATGTATCTATTAACTCTGCTAAATTGTACTCTACCAAGTGCTTAGTACAGTACTCTACATACAGCAAACACTTAATGTGGTTGATTGGTTACTGTGTACAAAGCATTGCTCTGAGTGCTTGAGAGAGTACAAGTATGGGAAATATTTCTGAAGGGCCAAATATAAATGCAGTGAAAAAGGCATTTTTGAGCCCCTGTATACATCTGAGATTTCCAGTAGAAACACATAACTGTTTCCTGGAGTCGTTTCAAACCTGGTTTTGGATTTGGGACAAATAAGATCAATTCCTAATTTTACTCACAGTTTTATGGGGTTTACTGGTGTCCTAAATAAGTGGTTTTCTGATTAGCTGCCTTGATATAAGCACATGAAGGAGAAACAGACATTCATATGGACTTTACAGTCTCCAGACATGATCATCATTAGAGAAAAATGCTGGCCAATGAGAGTTAGGACAAAATATCTTTCAAAGAGATGAAAACATGTCATTAAAGTAATGATCAGCCAGAATGGAAGAGATATATTTGTTAAATGTGTAATATTAAAGTGGATAATTTCCTATGATGTTTGTAGTATTGTCCCCCAACCTCAATAGCTCATTTGATAAACTACTTTAGCTAATAGCAGGCAAGATATTCCCTCTCAGAGACACACTCATGGATTGACAGCTGCATCAGTCACTCTACTCTCCTATCCATATTTCATTCTGAGCCTAGCATTTAGTTGTTAAGTGCTTACTATGTGCCAGGCACTTTACTATTTGCTGGAATAGATACATATTAATCAGGTTGGACACAATTCATGTCCCAGAGTGGGCTCACAGTCTTAATCCCCTTTTTACAGATGAGGTAATTAAGGCACAAAGAAGTGAAGTGAGTTGCCCTAGGTCACACAGCAAGCTAAGGGCAGGGCAGGGATTAGAACTCGGGTCCTTCTGACTCCCAGACCTGTGCTCTATCCATTAGGCCACACTGGTTCTCTAAAATGTTGATCTTTCTAATATGTTGTTGTGTCACATCTCTCCACTTCTCAAAAACCTCCAGTGGTTTTACAGTCCTCTCCACATTAAGTAGGAACTCCTAATCGCTGGCTTTAAAACTCTCAATAAACTCTGTCCTTCCTACTTATCCACTCTCTTTTCTCACTTCACCCAACTAGCTCTCTTCGCTCCTCCCAGATGGTGCTGCATTCTTGTCTCTTCTGCTAGGAATCGCCTTCTCATGTTTTTTTTTTCTTTCTGCCTGGAACTCCCTCCCTCTGCAAATCCTATAGAACCCCCCTCCCACTTTCTCACACTCCCCAATTTCAAAGTGTTAATGAAATCATGTCTCTGTCAAAGAGATCTACTCTGTTTAATTATTTCCTCTATTCAGGCTATGTTTCCTTCAATTGCCATCTCAGCACTTCTGTGGCATCGGAGTACCTACAACCTCAAGCTTCCATAACACTTATGTCCACATCTTATATAATAAATTCTTCAAGCATTAATTCATGTAGACATCCCCTTTTGCTCCTTCCTCCACTCTCTACATTATCTCAGTATCTATTTCCCCTGCTAAAATGCAAGGGCCTTAAGGGCAAGGACCATGTCTATTAATTCGATTGTACTCTCCCAAGTGCTTAGTACAGTGCTCTGCACACAGTAGGTGCTCAGTACATTGATCAAGTTATAGTACCCTGATTTCTCCAAGATAAAAACAAAGTGTGACTTCTTTTGCTTGGGAGGAGTGACTAAAGACCCATCCAAATACTCACCTTCTGTGCCTTTGTAGATGTGGATTTCTTCCTCTGTTCCTTGTTCATCCAACTCTAGGATTGGCTTGCTCCAGTTACAGTCTCCTTGAGGTAGAACAGACACAAGCCTAACATGGTTAATATGGAACTGGTGGTCACTACATTCCAGCCACAACCATGTTTCTCAGCTTCATTTCCTTACCCCTGCCAAAGATACAAAATCTTAGAAACTAGAAAAGCACCAGGTCTGGGATTCCATAAGATCCCAGGTGGTTTCTAGATAAACCCAAACTTAATCAGAGATCTCTTTTCTTGGAGTAAAGTCTGGATTTAGAGCAGCAACGAATTTTAGTCCAATTTCCTTTGATTGTCAATCTTTCTCTGCAATATTAGCTCAAGATCCTCCTCTCAGAACAAATGGATCCCTTCTGAAGGAGGACTTCTAAGTGCCCTAAAAATTGGTGACTTCTCCAGGTTAGTCAGCAAGAATATATTTTGCCCAGACTCTGCCAAATGTCTTTGCCAGACTCAATCTGTCCATCCTTGCTCTAAGTCTGTCCTGAAGCAGAGTCATTAGGTTCACTGTTTCTCCTTTCACATTTAAACTGGATTCTACAGATATTCAGGAACCTCATAACATTAAGTCCAATCAGCCTCATGGGAATATGACCAGTCTCCCGTTGCAGAAGGTTTACCCAAGATGATGTCAAACTGAATTTTGCTTTAGAAAAATGAGTATAGATGCAGGGAAGGAAAAACACATTTTCACTGGATATTGATCCCAAAAGAGAAATCATTTCTGTTCCCGTTATGACCATTGTCAAATTGCCAGTCACCAGAACCTTGCAACCAAATATCCACTGGTGATTTAGAGAAGATAGCTGAGAAAAATTTTCAGATAATTTTGGTGGTAAATTTTCCAGCTCATTTGTCTGTGTATTTCAAGCAAAAGAGATTGCTCACTTGCTTGCCTGACTTGCATCTCAGATTTCACACATTTGTCAAGTGGAGACAGCATCAATGGGCACTTTAGGTTGATAACATTGTTAATAGACAAAATCAATCAGTGGTATTTACTGAACACTTCCTCTGAGCAGAGCACTGTACTAAGTGCTCTGTACAGTAAAATATGACAGAATTGGTAAACACATTCACTGCCCACAACAAGCTTACAATCTAGAGGACGAAATAGTTGAATCTGACTAGTAGAATTCTCCCTTGGGAAAATAGCCAGTGTTACATCTTGGCAAAAGGAAGCAAAATTATCAGTTCAGAAAACAAAAACAAAGATGAAGAGAGCATAGGTCCTATTAAAACTAATTCATTCCAGGTTGATTTAACATTTGGTCTTATGCATGGTAAATCCACTTGGTTTTACTGAATGTTTTATTTTGTTCTCTGTCTAACAGATTTCTCTTTAAATTCAGGCTTTTGCTTGCACTCAAACCTTGCCCTCCTGCTTGCCTGATTGGCAAGAGTCTTTCTGATGGACAGTTTAGTCCAGATTCACCAGTCCTATTCCTGGACGTTCTCTGTTCCATTCCCAAACCTACCCAACCCTTAGCCCCCAGTGACCGCATTTTGTGGGGAAGGAATATTTCACACCCAGAGAGAACCTTTCCTCAAGCTTATTTCATGGATTTAGCCAAAAATAATGCATTAATTCTGACAGAATGCATGGATGAAAATATTGTCCACAAATGCCAGCTCATCTACACTGAAGGTCTATATAGATAACATCCACTTAAGAATGGGAATCAGTCAGCAGTAGAAATGGTGTCCATTAAAGTGGCCTTTCAAAACACACAAGGCTCCAGCTCACTTGGGATCTTCCTGAAGACTTCATTCTCCAATTACTAATGCCAACTTTCTCACAGTACCTCGATATCACCTGTCTCTCCATTGACCTCTTGCCCACATCTCACCTCTGGCCTGGAATGCCCTTCCTCTTCATATCCAACAGGCAATTACTCTCCCCCTCTTTGAAGTCACATTGAAATTATATCTCTTCCAAAAGGCCTTCCCTGACTAAGCCCTCCTTTCCTCTTCCACTCCATTTTGCATCACCTTGACTTGTTCCCTTTATTCATCCTCCCTCCCAGCCCCGCAGAACTTACATATACATCTATAGTTTTATTTATATTAATGTCTGTCTCCCCCTCTAGACTTTAAGCTCATTGTGGGCAGGGAATGTGCCTGCTATAATGTTATATTGTACTCTCCCAAGCGCTAAGTATAGAGCTCTGCACACAGTAAACACTTGATAAATATGATTTACTGACTGGCTGACACCACGAACCATTTGCTCCACTATCATTTGGTCAAAAGAGGTAAAAAGCTGTAGAGTTTTCTTTCTTTTCTTTTGTAATGTTTTATTTTTTAATGGTATTTTTTAGGTGCTTACTGTATGGCAGGCATTCATTCATTCATTCAATTGTATTTTTTGAGTGCTTACTGTATCTAAAGCACTATACTAAACTAAGCACGTGGGAGAGTATAGTATAGCAACAAGCAGATACATTCTTTACCAACAACGAGCTCCCAGTCCAGAGGGGGAGAAAGACTAATATAAATATATATAGATATAGATAAATCACAGTATATGCAGGCACTGTAATAAGTACTGGGGCAAGTACAAGCTAAACAGGTTGGATACAGTCCATGTCCCACATGGTGCTCACAGACTTAATCCCCATTTTATAAATGAGGTAACTGAGACACAGAGAAGTGACTTACCCAAGGACCCAAAGCAGACAAGTGGCAGGGCCAGGTTTAGAACCCAAGCCCCCTCCCCAACCCCAGATTGCTTTAGATTGCATTCTAGAACTGGGAAATCTTCCAAAGGAATCGTCAACTCATTAGCAAGTTGTAAATCACCCCCTTTAACAAGATGGAGGACAATCAGATAGGGGAGCCCAGGCACATCCATATTCCAGTCAAATATCTCTTAGGCAAATAACACCACCCCTCACTCCCTCCTCTGTCCGTCACGTACCTGCTGCTGGTCAAAGAGTTAATATCATTTCAAAGTATTCCACCACTTGTCTGCTGCTTTGGGCAAGTCACTTCACTTCTCTGGGCCTCAGTTACCTCATCTGTAAAATGAGACTGTGAACCCCACATGGGAAAGGGACAGCATCTAACCCGATTTTTGTATATCCACCCAAGCACTTAGTACAGTGCCTGGCACATAGTGCCTGGCACTTAAAAAATATCACAATTATCATTATCACTACTATTTGATATGCATCCTGCTGAGGATACTGTGGAGGCTACACCCTTTTGGGGACTCTGTAGTAAGTGCAGGAACTGACAAGTATGACCGGGGACTAGGATCAGCAAGAAGGGAGAATTGGGCTCTTGAGATATTAATAGTAATAATAGCATTTATTTAGCACTTACTATGTGCAAAGCACTGTTCTAAGCATGGGGAAGGTTACAAAGTGACCAAGTTGTCCCACGGGGGGCTCATACTCTTAATCCCCATTTTACAGATGAGGTACCTGAGGCACAGAGATGTGAAGTGACTTGCCCAAAATCACACAGCTGACAATTGGTGGAGCCGGGATTTCAACCCATTACCTCTGACTCCAAAGTCCGGGCTCTTTCCACTGAGCCACGGGATATGCTACAAATAACTAGAAGGATCTTGTTCAGCAGGATCTAAATTTTGGAAAGCGCTCAATAAATGCGATTGATTGATTGAATGAATGGAAAACCCATTTGTAAGCAAATTTTGAAATCGAAGTTTACAAGTAAAGTTTGATTCTCCCCCTCTTGCTTGAAAGAACATCTCAACTCTTCCTTCTATCCCTTTCCATCTCTATAGGAGGTTTGCATTTTGTTACTTCAGAGAATTGATTGGCCACTTCACAGTCAACAGTCCTGGCTGCTTTCTGGCCAAAGTAAGGCCTTTCGAAGCCCTGAAAAATCAGTGAGGTGAAAGGCTGGGTCTGGGGCATTTTGGGGGAGCTAAGGAAAGCTGCAGCAAATCACCACAGCTCTAACCCTCCCTATATATTTCCCAGCCCAAATCATTCCCCCAACAGACTTAAAAGCATCTCAGCATCTCTGAATCCAGGTTCAGGGGCAGGGAAGGTGTTCTCCACTACTCCCTTGTGACAGCTACCTAACATGGAGAAGACTTGACTTTGTTGACTTGACTCTTGGATCACCAAGATCTCTGCCAATCAATCAATCAAACAATAGTAATCTATTGAGTATAGATTACTCTATAATCTACAGTGCAGTGCAGAGCACTGTTCTAAGCACTTGAGAGAGTGTAATACAAGAGAATTAGCAGGCACATTCCCTGCCCATAATGAGCTTACAGTCTCGATTCATTCATTCATTCAATAGTATTTATTGGGCGCTTACTGTGTGCAGAGCACTGCATTAAGCGCTTGGGAAGCACACATCGGTAACAGACAGAGACAATCCCTACCCAACAATGGGCTCACAGTCTAGATGGGAAGACTGACATTAATATGAACATGAAACTTGGAAGAGAAAAGTTACAGTGTGCTTGTCTGAATGTATGATCTAGTTATTTCAGTGTCAAGCATCCTCTTGATCAATAGTGGGGAAATTTCTCCTCAGAAAATCAACAGAAAATCTCTTTTAAAAAATTTCTCCAAATACCAATAAATAAATTTGGTACTGAGAAATTTATGGATGATAACAGTCACTTTCCTGCACCATACCTCTTCCATGAAGCTTTTTACTTCTGAATTTCTCGGGATGTAGATTTAGGGGTTTAGCATGGGGCTTATAATAGAATAAAATACTGCTGTCACTCATCGATGAGCAGGGTGGATGTAGGTCACACACACACACAAAGATAAAATGTACAAAAAATAAGACAACAGTGATGTGTGTAGTACAGGTGAAAGAGCTTTGCATCTCCCCTCAGAGCTGAGAGATTTCAGGGAAGCAAAAATGACAACATGAGATACAAGAAGTATTGCAAAGATTAAGATTCACTGTAGTGACAACTAAAAGGCCAAACACTTGGGTGAGCCCCAACTGGGACAAGGGACTGTGTCCAATCCGATTTGCTTCTACTCACCCCAGCACTTAGTACAGTGTCTGGCACAGAGTAAGAGCTTAATAAATACCATAATTATTATTATTACCTATCTAGGTGGTCTATCGGTTGCCCCTCTTTCCTGGTCCAGCCTGCAGATAGAGGCTCCTCATTGCTGGGGATTTCAAGACTGAGAAGGAAAACTTAGGGGACTTCCCAGCAGCAGCTGTAATCACCTGGGGTGGCCCTGCCATTCCAAATGGTGGAGATGGGAAGGCTCTCTTTTCTATCAAAACCTCTCAAGGAAAGTGCACCAGTCATTGAACCCCTTTTGTGAACTTCAGCGTTGGATGAAATGCTAACAGGTGTTTTGTCCACAGTAGGACTACACCTTGCTGGTGTTTTTATCCCCAAGAGTCTCTTCAGAGTCTGAAACCCAGTTAGGCTCACATGCAAGATGAGAAATTCATTGGGGGACTGCAGCAATCCTCTCTGAATTCACAGAATAGACATAGCATCAGGGACAGCCCATTCAAATGATGCAACCTCATAGGTTGTTATTGTTCAAAACATATCCACAGGGTGCTGAGCCCTCTCACCACCACCTCTCCCCCCGACGATAGGAGTTAATGTCAGAGTCTACATAATAACCAGTGCCACTTTCAAGGATGTAGCCAAGAACCTGTTAAAAGACGAGGCTCGTATTGAAAAGAACAAGTTAGTCAAGGAAACAGGTAATTTCCCAAAGAACTAGCCAAATTCACATAAGGCTTAACTACTGCTTTTGGCATAAAGATCCTACCATAAAGGGAGGTAAGAAATTCTACAGAGACTCAGAGACCTAAATATTACAATAGATCCCCACACTCTAGTAGAGGTGACTTTAAATGTCATTCTGTTACCAAAAGAAAAATATGAGTATGAGCAATTTGAAAGTGGGGCTGGAGAGAGAACTATTAACTCCAATTGTTTCCTCTTTTATGGTTATAGATTTGAAAAGGGGATGTTCAGAATGTCCTCCCTGGTATATTCATTGTCCTGACTCCTTAATGAGCAAAGCATCTGGTGAACAGGATGTGAATTTCTACCACTAAATGCATTTCCCTGTGAAGTTTCATTAAAATCAATTGCTGACTGTTGACTCCGTGGTTAGACAATCTGAATTTTCTGCTTTAAAGGCCTATTTTGTCTTTCATCTGAAAAGGACTTTACCATGTGAAGAGGTAAGCAGAGAGATAGGATAAAGCCTCACTACTTCAGACCTTTTCAGCATCAACAAATCTGACTAGTGTAAGTTTTCCAGCCTTCCTGATTTTTATTTTGCATTCACATTCAAAAAGAACAATTCTCATCATTACTCTTTAATATTTTTGTGGTGTCTATAAATAGATTCTCTTCCTATAGCTCACAAAAATATTCAAGTATATTTCTAGGTCTTATTTACATTCACTTGATACTGTCTTGAAATGATTCTTTTAAAAACATATTGTAACTGGGAGCAGTGTGGCCTAGTGCAAAGAGTATGGGATTGAGAGTCATAGGGCCTGAGTTTTAACCTAACTCTGCCACTTGTCTTCTGGGTAACCTTGGCAAGTCACTTCACTTCTCTGTATCTCAGTTTCCTCATCTGTAAAATGGCAATTCCCTCCTTGATCTCCCTTGCCCTTAGACTGTGGAATTCTGAATGTACCTGATCTCTTCCACTCTGGTATTCCACCATTGTTTATCTGCATAACCTAGCCTAAGCTATAAATCCCATGGCAGGATTTTGTAGACAATTGTTTTGCTTTGATCATCAGGAGCTCGGAGGTGTTGATGCATTTTGTATTTTGTGGTAGGTAGTCTTTAACACGCTACTATTTTCATCAACCAAGGTCATGGGTTCTAATCCTGGCTCTGCCACTTGTCTTCTGTGTGATCTTGGGCAAGTCACTTCACTTCTCTGGGCCTCAGTTAACTCATCTGTAAAATGAGTTTTGAGAGTGTGAGCCTCACGTTGGACAGGAACTGTGTCCAACTGGATTTTCCTGTATCCACCTCAGCATTAGTGCCGTGCCTAACCAGAGTAATGCTTAACAAATTCCACTATTATTATTGTTATTGTTATTATTATTATTAATCTTGGTGGTGTCTCTTTGCTGAACCCCCCAGCTTGGTAGCTTCCTAAATCCATTCTCATCTACTCACTTTCCACATCGAGACCTATCTGAGTTTCCTTGTTCCAGCAGGGTTACTGTGCATTTTCCATCAAGGACCTAGGAAGCAGTGTTGCCTAGTGGATAGAGTACGGGCTGGGAATCAGAAGAACCGGGATTCTAATCCTAGCTGTGCCACTTGTCTGCTGGGCAACCTTGGGCAAGGCATTTACCTTCTCTGTGCCTCAGTTACCTCACCTGTAAAATGGGAATTAATACTGTGAGCCCCATGTGGGAGAGGGCCAGAGTTCAGCCTGATCAGCTTGTATCTACCCCAGCACTTAGTACAGTGCTGGAACATGGTAAGTACTTAAAAACACCTTACAAAAAAAGAACTACCAATCAATCAATCATATTTATTGAGTGCTTACTGTGTGCAAGACACTGTACTAGCCACTTGAGAGAGTGTAGTATAACAATAGGCATACACATTTCCTTCCCACAACCACTATTCAAGTCTTTTCCCAGAGCTTGATTGTTTTTGAAAGGTTGGATGTCATCTTCCAATATTTTGTTTGTACCAATATCCACGCATTTAAAATCATAACAAAGACTTCAAGCTTGGCCCTACCTCCAGTAGAAGTTGGAGAGGTAGCACTTACCACTCCTATCAACGGGAAGAGAATCTGCTATTGTTTTATATTTAATTTTGAGTTTATTGTGTATTTCATGTTTCTATGTGAGATTACTGGGTTACCTACAATCTGTTTCCTTGGCAGAACTGTCCCTTCTTCTTTCTCTGGAAAATATATGTGCACTGATCCCGTAAGAAGGAGGAAGAAACCTAGATCTACCAAAAGCGGGGAAATGATCACAGAAGAGTTTCAGGGGAATACAAAAGGTTATAGGTTTCATGTCTGCTAAGCATTTGGTTTATCATCCTCTGTCCAGTAGGATTTTAGAAGGTCCTGAACCATCAGCCTAATGCACTTTTCTCTTAGGGGAAATGTTAACGGGATTATCAGTTGGTATTTTTGAGACTGGAATAGTCAGAATTACTGAGCTTTTTGTCTATTGAAAAGGGCATGAAAATTAAACAGAGTGTACTCCAGGGATGGCTACATCAAAAAGGCTCTGAAGATATAGACTGTGTTGCCAAGTCCACTGCTGACCATTTAGGATACCTCTAAGTTCATTCATTCATTCAATCATTATTTATTGAGTGCTTACTGTGTACCGAGCACTGTACTAAGTTTGGGAGAGTACAATGTAACAATAAATAGGCACTCTTTGCCCACATTGAGTTTACAGTCTTTATGGGGAGACAAATATGAATATAAATAAATAAATAACAGAAATGTATGTAACATGCTGTGGGGCTGGGTGGGGGGGATGAATAAAGGGATCAAGTCAGAGTGATGCAGAAGGGAGTGGTAGAAGAGAAAAGGGGGGCTTAGTCAGGGAAGGCCCCTTGGAGGAGATGTACCTTCTCTGAAGGGGGGGGAGAGTAATTGTCCGTCGGATTTGAGGAGTTAAGTTAACCTGATCTGCTTTGATTTCCTGCTGAATGAATTGAGTACAGTAAATTGTTTCCCATCTTGCCCTGGGGTTAGGAGAAAATTGACAAGATGATAGAGATGTGGTACTTTGAGTTCTGTTACTTGATCGTTTCAAAGCAAAACTAACAAGGATCATCATTCTCTATACAGAATCTGCAGCTCTCACCTGTACCTTCATTGCCTACCCTGAGTTGATGGGTAACGAGAACAACGTGACAGAATTCATTCTATTGGGACTAACACCAAATCCAAGGTTGCAGAACGTCATCTTTGTTGTCTTTTTAATCAACTACATCATCACCGTGGTGGGAAATCTGATCATTGTGGTAACCATAACCGCCAGTCAGACCCTGGGCTCCCCCATGTATTTCTTTCTGGCCTATTTGTCATTTATTGATGCCTGCTATTCTTCTGTCAGCACACCTAAACTGATCGTCGACTCTCTCTGTGAGAAGAAAATCATCTATTTCAAAGGCTGTATGACTCAGGTCTTTGGAGAGCATTTATTTGGAGGAGCCGAAGTTATTCTTCTCACGGTGATGGCCTATGACCGTTTTGTGGCAATATGTAAGCCCCTCCATTACACGACCATCATGAACCGGCGTGTGTGTGGTGTGCTGATGGGGGTTGTCTGGACGGGAGGCCTGGTGCACGCAACCATCCAGATTCTCTTCATGATCAACTTACCCTTCTGTGGTCCCAACATCATCGATCACTTCATGTGTGATTTGAACCCTTTGCTGAACCTTGCCTGCACGGACACCCACACCCTCGGCCTCTTTGTAGCAGCCAACAGTGGGTTGATCTGTCTATTAATATTCGTCATGTTGATGATTTCCTACGTCGTGATCTTGCGCTCCCTGAAAACACACAGTAAAGAGGGTAGGCGAAAAGCACTCTCCACCTGCACCTCCCACATCACCGTCGTCATCCTGTTCTTCGTTCCGAGTATATTTATGTATATGCGGCCCGCCTCCACCTTCCCCCTGGATAAAGCTATTGCAGTATTTTACATGATTATAACCCCTATGCTAAACCCACTCATCTACACCCTGAGAAATGTCCAGATGAAAAATGCCATCAGGAAACTATGGAGCAGAAAAGTGACTTCTGGAGATAAATAGGTATCACTCTGTGAAAATGGTAATGAATTGAGTACTGTTAGGAGTTAGGAGAAAATTGACAAGGTGATAGAGATGTGGTACTTTTAGTTCTGTTACTTGGTCGTTTCAAAGCAAAACTAACCAGGATCATCATTCTCTATACAGAATCTGCAGCTCTCACCTGTACCTTCATTGCCTACCCTGAGTTGATGGGTAATGAAAACAACGTGACAGAATTCATTCCACTGGGATGTACACCAAATCCAAGGTGTAAGTATATATATATATTATATATATATACTAATACTATATATATACTAATGATGGGTATAATATATGTATATTATATATTATATATTATATAATATACATATATTATACCCATCATTATACCCATATATTATACCCATCATTAGTCAATACCCTATAATTGGATATAATTACAATACAATACAATACAATGCAAAAATTACAATTACAATTGCAATACCCTATATCATACCCATATATATATATATATGCATATAATGAGTATATAGATACTCATTATAGAGTATTGCATTCAGTAAAACTTCAAGAAATACCTCTACATGAAGTACTACAGAGTTTCTTAGCTGTTGAGGTATTCATCCTCACTTTAGTTTATTTACATGTTACATTTACATGTTAAGAGATGGTTTTGCTCCTGCTACAGCTGCTTTCATTTATCTTTTTATCCTTCTCTCATCTAAAATGAGAAACAAGAGGAGCCTGCTCAGTAGCGCACTGTCAGACCTGTTCTAGTTTAAAGAATAAAATAAATGTTTCTTTAGCAACAGACTGTTGCCTTTTTCCTGTTCTTTTTCCTATAGCTCCATCGAATATCACTTTGTACCAGACATAACATAGTCATTAGCAGTAGAATGGGATGTTTCCTAATTTGATTCCTGCAAAGCAGATCATGGAAAATGGGAATTCCTTGTGAATTTCAAAACAAACCAATGCTAACTCTTTCACCAATCAACAATCAGAAAAGGGACATTAGGAAGAATGATTCGTGATAGCATTCCACATGTGTATCATGATGCTTAGCTATGAAAGCACTCAAAATGTGCTTTCATTCATTGATTCTGCACTAGATTAAGCAAATCTGAAAACAAAAACAACTTGGAGGAGCCCAAGATCAAATCAGAGGCATTGAGACTGCTTGGCAAACTATCCCTGCCCAAAGGAAGTGGCTTAAATAGGTCAGTGTCCAATTTGAGGGATCAAAGTTTGCATAAGTCTGCATCAGCTCCTGAAAATGAGAGCTGTTAGGGACCAGTCTGGATCCACTGTGAGAAGTAGCATGACTCTGGAAAGAACGCAGTCCTGGGAGGCAGAGGACCCACGTTCTAATCCCGGCTACTTCACCTATTGGCTGTGTGACCTTGGGCAAGTCACTTCACTTCTTTGTGCCTCAGTTCTCTCATCTGTAAAATGGAGATTAAGGATTTGAGCTCCATGAGGGACAGGGACTGTGTCCAACTTGATTATGTTGTTTCAACCTCAGCACTTACAACAGTGCCTGGGATATAGTAAGCACTTAACAAATACCATTTACAAAAAAGAGAGAAAAGGAAAAGACAGATGTGCTTGTGGTGGCAAGGGAAGAGAACGGAAAGGGACGAATTTGTCAGTTGGTTTTTACCTTTCTCTCAGGGTCACAAGCAGTTGCCCGGTAGAGAATGTATTGGTTCCAAGTGCCATCACGGAAGGAGACCCAAGGAGTTATTAAGCATTTGATTGATCAAGCTTAGAAGCATTCATTCATTCATTCAATCAATCATATTTATTGAGCGCTTACTGTGTGCAGAGCACTGTACTAAGCGCTGGGGAAGTACAAGTCGGCAACATAAGAGATGGTCCCTACTCAACAATGGGTTCACAGTCTAGAAGGAGGAGACAGACAACAAAAGAAAACATGTAGACAGGTGTCAAAATCATAAGAATAAATAGAATTATAGCTATATGCACATCATTAACAAAATAAATAGAATAGTAAATATGTACAAGCAAAATAAATAGAGAAACAAATCTGTACAAATGTATACAAGTGCTGTGGGGAGGGGAAGGAGGTAGAGCAGAGGAGAGGAATGGGGAGGAGAGGAAAAAGGGAGCTCTGTCTGGGAAGGCCTCCTGGAGGAGGTGAGCTCTCAGTAGGGCTTTGAAAGTAGGGAGAGAGCTAGCTTGGCGGATGTATGGGGGGAGGGCATTCCAGGCCAGTGGAAGAACGTGGGCCGGGGGTCGACAGCGGGACAGTTAAGAATGAGGTTAGTGGCAGAGGAGTGGAGGGTGTGGGCTGGGCTGTGGAAGGAGAAAAGGGAGGTGAGGTAGAAGGGGGCGAGGTGATGGAGAGCCTTGAAGCCGAGAGTGAGGAGTTTTTGCTTGGTTTGTAGGTTGACAGGCAACCACTGGAGATTTTTGAGGAGGGGAGTGACATGCCCAGAGCGTTTCTGTACAGAGATAATCCGGGCAGCACAGTGAAGTATAGCCTGAAGCAGGGAGAGACAGGAGGATGGGAGATCAGAGAGGAGGCTGAAGCAGTAATCTAGTCGGGATAGGATGAGAGATTGAATCAGCAAGGTAGCAGTTTGGATGGAAAGGAAAGGGCGGATCTTGGCGATGTTATGGAGGTGAGATCGTCAGGTTTTGGTGACGGATTGGATGTGTGGGATGAATGAAAGAGCGGGGTCAAGAATGACACCAAGGTTGCGGGCTTCTGAGACGGGAAGGATGGTAGTGCCATCTACAGTGTAGCACTTCAGAGGGAGGGCGTGGCTCTATCCAGAGGTGGTGACCAAGGCATTAAGACTTCCCATCATGCTTCACAGCCTTGCTCAAAAATGGAGAATGCTTCTCCTGGTGCAAAGTCTCATCCTAGATGATGGAGTAGTCTACGTAATTGAGAGTCGGGTGAGAATTAGTTACCCTAACCAACACCGTGAAACTCTGAGGAGATGGGAAGGACTAATGGCCCAGGCTGGTATCATCAGCCAACCTTTTTGTGAACTTGGAATAGCTCAGAATCAGCATGGCCTAGTGGATTGAGCACAGGCTTTGGCGTCAGAGGATGTGAGTTCTAATCTCTGCTCTACCACTTCTCTGCTGTGTGACCCTGAGCAAGTCACTGTTCTGTGCCTCAGTTACCTCACTGGTAAAATGGGGATTAAGACCGTGAGACCCTTTTGGTGCATTGATTATGTCCAACCTGATTAGCTTGCATCTTCCCCAGCGCTTAGTATAGTGCCTTGCACACAGCAAGCGCTTAGCAAATGCCACTAAAAAAATCCAGGATGGTGCAAGAGGCAGAATCATTGCCTCTAATACCAAGGTAAACCATTCCACTGGTAAGATAGTTCTGGGACACTTGCAGGATAGAGGTGCCGTGGAACCCTGAGTCCTGCTAGGTGATTCCGGGTGTATGGATGGGTTGCTGGGCTGCCATCAAAATGGCCCTCTCCTTTGGAGGAGCCAGCTATTGGAGAAGAGATTTCCAAAGTGTAAGCTCATTGTGTGCAGGGAATGTGTCTGTTTATTGTTACACTGTATTCTCTCAAGCGTTTAGTATAGTTCTCTGCACACAGTAACTGCTCAATGAATACCACTGACTGTGAAAGGATTCTCCATAGGCAGAGAGGGCCCTGTCCTCTAATGTGTGCCCCGTCCCCTAATGTGCCTGTTAAATTCCTTATAGGCATGGCAGGTCTGGGATCATGAGGCACTCTATCCCTCTATCCAGGCCCTACCCAGTTTAGGAACTAACCATCCCCAGGGTTTTCAAAATGATGGATAGTGGTTAGAAAGACCCAGACCCAAATAACCCACATAATGCACTAAGTGCTTCAATTGAGGCTGTGACAAGAACAGAAGCACAGCACTGGAACAAGGTTTGCAAGACCCGTCTTGGGGAATCTTTGGATAATCTGGGTGACAGAGGCATCTGTTTGAAAGTGTTGGTCTGCTATATCTCTAGCCCCTCTTGCAGAACCGATTCCAGTCTTCCTTTTCTCCTCTTTCTCACACCTCTCATTCCCCCACAAACTAAAGACAGCCTCTTAAAATGAATGGAAAATGTTTGGTTTGAGTCAAAAGAGTCTCATCTCCTACCTGCTTTCTCACCCTTCCCACTTTTTCCACAGTTTATCTCCGGAGAAAAGCTCACAATGACATGCTGAAACTAGAACAGAGAAAGGAAGGAGAAGAAAGGGCAAGAGACATGCTGTTTCAGACTGTAAGTTCACTGTGGGCAGGGAACGTCACTACCAACTCTGTTATATTGTACTCTCCCAAGCAGCTTAGTACAGTGCTCTCACACAGTAAGCACTCAATATATACCTCTGATTACCTGGAGGAAAGGTGAGAGGAGAGGATGGTTGGGGTCCTGGTTCTGAAGGGAAGGGAGGAAAGAGATGGAGGGGAGGGAAGTGAACTTAGGGATGAGCAACCCAAGGAGATAGAGATAGATGGGAGCAGCGGTGAAAGTGGAAGAAAGGGTATCTTACCACAACTACCTGGCATTTAATATAGTAAAAGGTTTCTTACCATAACTATCTGGCATTTAATATTGTCACCAGCCTGAGAGACATAAACAGAAAGTAGTCACCCAAGACCTCCATAGATTTGGCCTCAGGGGTCAAAAAACCCTGCTGCCTTTTCGGCTGTGGAGGGGGTCAGTAAAAGTCACTAGGCATATGCCCAGAGGTGGACTCTCAGATACTCAGGCACAAGGGATTGGACAAGGAAGATTAGGCCAAAAGATCATAAGAGTTTCAGTTCAGACGACCCAGAGACATGGTCGACTGGAGGCCTGAGAAACTTCTCAGTGCTTCCTAACCCAGCCCAGAACGATAACCCAGCCCCCTGTAGAGTTGGGGCTGGTCACAAGGTGGCAGAAAAGGCTCTGGAATGAGTCACTGGAATGAGTCAGAGGAGGCAGCAACGTCAGGACATCCTGTTCCAGCAGGTTGGTGGTGATGGTGGGAATTCCAGTTCCACCTCTGTGACAGGTGACTTTCAGTGTGGGGAAGGAAAGGGAGAAGAAGAGAGACTCAAAAGAATCCTCTCCCCCCGGCCACCAGAACTAGAGCTAGAAACTCCATTCTCCAACTCCTCATTTTTACAGTTTCTGCGACCCTCTCAGAGTTTTCCCTGCGGTCTGTCTTGAGCGTGGACTCCTGCCTCAGTAACAGTTTCAGTAGGGAAGCAGAAAGAACACCGGCCTTGGAGTAAGAGGGCCCGGATTCTAATCCTAACTCTGCCAATTGCTTGCTGTGTAATCTTGGGCAAAATCACTTGTCTTCTCGGTGTCTCAGTTTCCTCAACTGTAAAATGGGGTTTCAATGCCTGTTATCCATCCTACTTAGACTGTGAGCCCCATGTGAGACAGGGGCTGTGTCTGACCTAATTGGCCTGTAGCTACACCAGCACTTAGAACACTGTTTGACAAATAGCCCTCAACAAATGCCATATAAAGGTAGAGAGGCTGTCTACCGAAGCTGTCCCCTTGAACTGAACTGCCCCTACTTTGAATTCGTTATTTTCCAAGGACATGCTCTACTCGTGCTGGATGTGGGGCCCTGGCCAGGCCTATAACAGTGGCTGGTCCAGTCCAAATCTTGTGGAGCTTTTTAAACATTCATTCATTCATTCATTCATTCATTCGTATTTATTAAGAGCTTACTATGTGCACAGCACTACACTAAGCACTTGGAAAGTACAAATCGGCAACATATAATGACAGTCCCTACCCAACAATGGGCTCACAATCTAGAAGGGGGAGACAGACAAAAAGCGAAACAAGATCCAAGGCTATAGGGTGCATCCATCCACCCTGATCAAGGCCTCTATGACTTCAATTACCAACAGAGGGCAGGTGTGGTGGAGGCTCCCATCTTTCACTTCTGAGGTAGGAGGCTTGTGCCTGGCTCCTAGTAGGAACCATGTGAAACATTGGCCAAAGTTGTCATACAGGTTCGGGGGGCTGGATGAATGGACTGTATGTAGAATGAGTGGTGGGCAGGGAGAGATGCTGATTTACTTTCTAGGTCCTCCTCCCTCAGGTGTAGGATGAGGTCATATCTTTGAGTGTGGGTTCTAGTTTGGCTATATAGTGCATCAGACCCAGTAGGAGCTCAACTAATACTACTACTATTAATAATAATAAAGATGGCATTTGTTAAGCACTTACTAGGTGCGAGACACTGTTCTAAGCCCAGTGGTGGGTAGGGGATACAAGGTGATCAAGTTGTCCCACGTGGGGCTCACAGTCTTAATCCCCATTTTACAGATGAGGTAACTAAGGCAGAGAGAAGTGAAGTGACTTGCCCAAAGTCACACAGCTGACAACTGGTGGAGCTGGGATTAGAACCCATGACCTCTGACTCCCAAACTCGGGCTCTTTCCACTGAGCCATGCTGCTTCTGTGCTTACTACTGCATACAATTGCTACTACTAATTATGGTAATTGTTAAGGGGTTACTATATGTAAAACACTGTTTGACATATTTATCATTATTATCGTGTCGTTGAGTCATTTCCGAATCATGGTGACTCCATGGATATACTTTCTCCAGAAGGTCCTGTCCCCTGCCATAATCCACAACCTTTCTAATGGTTCTTCCTTTTATCGTTGTTATGGTCTTTATTCATCTAGCTGCTGGTCTGCCTCTTCCACGTTTTCCCTGAACTTTTCCTAGCATTGGCATCTTCTCCAGAGAATTTGTCCTCCAGATTATGTGTCCAAAATATGCTTATCCAAGTCGATTCATTTTGTCTTCCAAAAACCACTTTGGTTTAATTGGCTCCAGAATCCATCTGCCTGGTTTTTTTGGCAGTCCAAAGCATTTGCAAAAGCCTTCTTCAACACCACATTTCACAAAAACCGTTGTTCTTTCTATCCTGTTTTTTCACTTTCACTATCCAGATCCATACATTGTCACTGGAAACACCATAGAGTTGACAATTGGGATTTTTGTGGCAGTTGTTACTTCAGCACATTTCGTGACTTTTTCCAGGCTCTTCTTACTCAGTAACTATGTAAAACAATGTTTGACACAAAGCGCTGGAATAGATAAAAGTTAATCTGATCAGACACAGTTCCTGTCCCACGTGGAGCTAACAATCTGACTACCACTACTACTACAAGGGCAGAAAGGGTCTGAGAATGCAGTGAACAGAACAGGTAGAACAAAATTGTCTTCTTACATAGCAGAGGGATAGTGGGACAGAGAACAGAGGGAGAGTGAGGCAGCAAGGGTTTGGGTCATAGTGGTGGCTTGAGACAGTTGGATCTGCAAAGAGCTAGGCCTTGCAGACACAGGGAGAGCTTTATGAGAAGCCCAGTTGAGAGGATGAAGATTTTACAGGGGAAAAGAACTAAAAATAACGGAGCTATCCAGACTGAAAATATGAAGGGGGCAGGGGGAGACCGATGACCTTTTACTTCACTTTGGGAGACTGTAAGCTCATTGTAGGTATGAGATAATTTCCATCAATGTTATTGTATTGTGTTCTCATTCAATTGTAGGGCTTAGCACAATGCTCTGTTTGCAGTAAGTGCTCAATAAATATGCACTCAGTACAGTGCTTTGCACACAGTAAGCGCTCAATATATATGATGGGATGAATGAACACCACTGACTGTTTGAAAGGTAGGGAGAACTGTAGCCAGCAGCCCAATCCGTGCACCCAGAAATTCCTCCAGCCCTCCGTATTGCTGTTTCACTCGGGGTAATGATAATAATAATAATAGGGGTATTTGTTAAGCACTTACTAGGTGCCAGGCACTGTACTAAATGCTGAGGGGGATACAAGCAAATTGGGTTGGACACCGTCCCTGTCCCACATGGGGCTCAGAGTCTTAATCGCCATTTTACAGATGAAGTAACTGAAGACCAGAGAAGTGAAGTGACTTGCCCAAAGCCCAGAGCAGACAAGCGGCACAGCCAGCATTAGAATCTATGACCTCTTGATTTCCATGCCCATGCTCTATCCACTACCCCACGCTGCTTCTCCAAGTTTCAGGGGCTGCTACCTATCCAGTTCAGGTGCATAGCCCACAGGTATGTGTGTGCATGTTGGCACACCCATATACCTCTTCTGTGCGTGGGCACACATCTGGAGAATCTGACTCAGTATCACTGGCCCCAAGACTGCTCCTCTATTAGAGGAATTCATTAGGCAGAGACACAGATAATCTCCCAAATAGCCCAGGGCTTAACTACTTCGGCACATGCTTCAAGAAAAAAAAACTAAATTCCTCTGAGAGAAGGAGAGAGAATCCTAAGCATTATAATAGAGCTGTGAACTTGTATGGGATTCCCTTTAAATGTCTGTCTGCAGCTCAAAGAGAAACCTGTGAAGTTGTAGACTGGAAGGAGGAATGGAGATGCATTAATAAAAGGGTCTCCTCCTAGTGGTCTTTCCTATTTTCTGCAGCTACAGATTTGCAAAGAGGAAGGTAAGTGAGCTGTCCTCCAGGCATTAAGTTTTCAGCTCTCTGTCAGAGCACATGGTCACACGGTCTTTGTTAACTGAACGTGGTAGGCCAGCTGTCAGCTGACCTTGATTACCCTGAGAAGTTTTACCTAAATGATTTACTTGTTTTGTAGCCACATATCCAACCTGTCTACCCCAAAAGTGCACTGTGTCCTTCATCTCTAAAGCAGCTTTATAATGTAAAGATCTAAGAGCTGGGATGACAAAACCCTAAATTAACCAAAGAGCATCAAGAGCCACAGCGGCAACTCAAGGTAGGGTTCCCTCCTCATTGGCTTTTACAGCTTATTCCTAAATTTATTTTTTATGTCATCTGAAGCCATTTAACTAAAAGGGATTTTTTTTTTACTATTTTCTCTTTTATTTTGGCAATGTCCCTGATTCTCAAAAATATGTTTACCAATTCTACAGATAATGTCATGACTCTGCAGAAATTTTTATAGTCTCATTGTAAAGGCCATAGAAGTGTAGGGCATCACAAAACAACTGATTGCAGAGAGATAGTCATTGGTTCGCTTAAATTTGTTTTTATTGTTTTTATGGTATTTGTTAAGAGCTTATTATGCACCATGCACTGTTCTCAGGGCTGGGGTATATACAAGCTAATCAGGATGGATACAACCCATGTCCCACATGGAATTTACAATCTTAATCCCCACTTCACAGATGGGGTAACTGAAGCCCAGAGAAGTTAAGTGACTTGCCCAAGGTCACAACAGCGGAGAAGTGACAGAGCTCAGATTAAAACTTAAATCCTTCTGACTCCCAGGCCTATGCTTTATCCACTAGGAAACACTGCTTCTCAATATTATTAAGTGATATTATTGTCTAACAATTCATCTTTGATCAAAATTTTCAAAGAAGACTTGTGGCATCTTCTTGAACTGTGAGAATAATAGTTTGGATGAAAATCCTATAGGTGAGAGATGTACACTCGTGTTCACTGATACACACTGATAAAGAGAGAATGTTTGGGAACCACTATTTGAACGCAGGACTTAAATTATGAATGTTGGGTGAAAGTATATAAGTGAAAACAGAGAAGTAGAATTCATTCTATTTGTTGAAATCTCGCACCAACCGAATTCTGATTATGAGAGTTAGTCATGTTAGGCAGTCAAGGTCTAACATTCATTTATATCAAACCTTTCCTACTTGAGTTATTTTTCAATCATGGGCTGGCTTCAGACTAGTTACACGACCACCCCTTGCCCCAAACCAAGCTTTTTTGAAGGCACATCTCCAAGACAACTTGCCCAACTAAACCCTCATTTCCTCTTCTCCCAATCCCTTCTGCGTTCCTTCAGCATTTGGTTTGCACCCTTTATTCACCACTCCCTCAGCCCCACATCATTTATATACATATCCTTAATTCATTTATATAAACATCTTTCTCCTCCTCTAGGCTGTGAGCTCATTATTAGCAGGAAACATATCTACCAACTCTGTTACATTACACTCTCCCAAGTGCGTAGTACAATGCTATGCCCACAGTAAGTGCTCAATAAATATGATTGATTGGTTGATTGATTGTTTAGCAGGATGTCTGACACATATTCAGAAATGCTTGCTACACCATCTCCGATTCCCATTTCCTTTGTGGGCTCAAACCTCATCAGTGGTATGAGCACTAGAATCTTTTCCTGTTGAAGGCAATTCTTTAAGAAAATAAAATCATTCTACCGGTTCTGGTCACCCCCTAACATAGTAATAATAGTAGTAGTAATAATAGGAAGAGGAGGAGGAGAAGGAGGGGAGGAAGAAGGGAGGAGGACAAAGAGGAGAAGAAGAAGGAGTAGTAGTAATATTTATTAAGTACCCACCGGGAGTAAAGGACTGTACTTAGCACCTGGAAAACAGAAAATAAAGACATGACATTTCACCACGTATCCGTAAATTATATATTATAAATTATTTATTTATGCTAATGTCCGTCTCCCCCTCTAGACTGTAAGCTCATTGTGGGCAGGGAACATGACTGTCCACTGTTGAGTCATACTCTCCCAAGTGCTTAGTACAATGCTGCACATAGTAAGTGCTCAAAAAATGCCATTGATGATGATGGCGATTTAGGGGCCAGTGGGATATCCAAGAGGAGATGTCTTGGAGGCAAGAGGGATGTGGGATTGCAGATTAAACATGAGGAGTAGGGCTAAAAAAATAGATTTGAGGGTTCATTCATTCATTCACTTGTATTTATTGAGTGCTTACTGTGTACAAACACTGTACTAATCACTTGGGAGAGTACAATATAACAACAGACATATTTCCTGCCTATAATGAGCTCACAGTCTAGAGGGGGAGACATGCATTAATATGAATAATTATAAATATATGATCCTAGATATACTCACATGTGTTGTGGGGAGTTTTCTATATGGAGGTGGTAGCTGAAACTATGAAAGTGAGTAAGCACCAAGAGAGAATGGCTATAGAAGCAGAGGGGACTCATAACAGAGCGTTATGAAATATGCATAGCTGAGAGAGGAGAGGTGAAAGATCTGACATAGAATACCAGCAATTGGACCACCTCTGGCTAGGAGAGGTTTTAAGAATTTCTTGTCTGATGCTTTTTCTTCACGCTGGTGAAATCGATTAGCCTTAGAAAGTGAATCTGTGAACCCGAAGCTAAATCTAGATTATTGACAACATAAGAAATTTTGCAGAGCTTTTAGCTTTATTGGTCTTAAAAGCTTCAAAAGCTTTGTAAAATATATTGTATTTAATTATACTGGTGTCTGTTCCTTCTGAACGTCTCTCCGTGCCTTTGAATTCTGGTACTTTATGGCTCTGTGGCTCTGACCCCGTCTCTGCCCATCTGAGATTCTGTTTTTGCCTTTCTGAGTCCCTCTGTGTCTCCATTTATGACTCTTTGTCCCTTTGCTTCCCGGCTAGTGTGTGCTTTTAGTGGCTGTGTGATGCTTTTGAGAGATTTCCTCTCATTTCCTTAGAAATCCCCGATCCATCAACCCCTTATCTCTTCCCACTGCTGTCATTGTGCAGTGGGCAGAACATGGGCTGGGGGGTCAGAATACTCCACGCTTGTCTGCTGTATGACTTTAGGAAAGCCGCTTAGCTTCTTGGTGCCTCAGTTACCTCATCTAATCCTAATGTTTAGGGACTTTGTAGCATTCCTTTCTTTTCCCTATATAACCATAACTTTCCCTCTAGTGTAACCAATTTTGAATGACTAGTCCACAAATTTGTTCAATTCCTTCTTAAAGCTCCTAACACTCTGTGCCTGCTCAACGTCCTGTGCTTACAAGGTCCTCACCAATTGCTGCATGTAGAAGCATTTCCTTTGAGTTGTTTTGAACCTAGCACCTTCATGCTTTAATGGTTCTCCCCACATCCTGGGTTGGGGGATTTAGTGAACCCCAAGGAGAAGAGAAATGAGAAGCAATGTGACCTAATGGAAAGAGACTGGGAGTCAGGAGATCTGTGTTCTAATTCTGACTTTGCCATGTTTTTTATGGTATTTATTAAATGCTTACTCTGTTCCAGGCACTGTACTGAGTGCTGGAGTATTTGCAAGCTAATCAGGTTGTCATACCTGGGCCTCATGTTCTTAATCCCCATTTTACAGATGAGATAACTGAGGCACAGAGCAGTGCAGTGACTTGCCCAAAGTCATTCAGCAGACAAGCAGCAGAACTGGAATTAGAACCCAGGTCCTTCTGACTCCAAGGCCCATATTCTATCCACTAGGTCACACTGCTTTCTCATGTCTGCTGTTCTCCCTTCACCTTAGACTGTGAGACCCATCTGTAATGGAGACTGTGTCCCATCTAATTATCGTGTATTTACTCCAGGGCTTAGCACAGTGTGTGGGGCACATAACTATTATCATTATTATCGTTATCATTATTACTAAGTCATGCAGATTTCTCATCTGGTTGGTGTTAAATTTGCAACTCAAACTAAATCTTTAGGAGTCTTTTTAAAGGTCTGGGAAATATTACTTATAGAGTCCATTTCTGGAACCATAAGTGCATTAATCAACCGGCAGTTAAGAGAACAGACAATTGGGAAGTTTGTTATCTATGGGAAAGATGCTGATGTGAAGCTACTGTATGTTGTCCAGTTGACTGTATTTCACAGTTCATCCAGGAAATACCTGAATTTGGATGCTTCCCAGCTGCCCCGTTTAGTTATTGAAGGATATCAGCAAGTCTTAACAGTAACTGCAAGGCTTTGAGCTGGAGTAAGTAGAGAATGGTATTTTGATAGTACTTTGGGTTTCTGTGGTTATTCTGCATAAAACCTTTTTATTTGATTGTAGTCATGTGGTCACATCATTTCGCCTAATAAAGCCTCAATTCCTGACTTTTTTGAGGACTTTGTTTCATTTAGAAGGCATGTTTGAGGAAGTCAACAGGTGCCCCCTCTGATCCCAAACCAATACTAATATTTTGGAAGTGCTAAGATGGTTGTGGGTAGGAAATGTGTCTGTTTATTCTTATTTTGTCTTCTCCCCAGCGCTTAGTACAGTGCTCTGCACTAAGTAAGCACTCAATAAATACGATTAAATGAAGGAATGAGTGGATTATTTTTCAACTGCATTCAGCTCCAAATTGCATGTTGCTGGGAGGAAAGAAACTTACGAGTCCCCTCCCTACTGCCTTGATCCAGAGAGGAAGGCTGGATAAAAATGGACGGGCTCCCATTCTAAATCCAGTGATTCTGGGAGGGGGTGACATAAGGACACAACTTCCTGAACTCACCATCCCTGAGACTTTGAGAAGAAACTAAGTCCAAGGACTTGAGCATTGAGTTGGCTTCTGGTGAGTTGGGTTTAATCCCCACTTTCAATAGTGGCTTGCTGGACAGCAGCAAAAGAGCCCTGAGCAGAGAAACAACTATCTCAATATTGCTATATGAAAATGGCCCTAGCTCTTACAATAGTGCTTGGTATATACTGAGCCCTTAATAAATACCGTAATTAACAAGCTGGGAAAAATAAAACCATTCTTGAGGAGACCTTATGGAAAGTTGAGCTGCAATGGTTGAAACAAAAACTCCTCACTATTGGGTTCAAAGCTCTCCATCACCTCGGCCCCTCTTACCTCACCTCCCTTGTCTCCTTCTACATCCCAGCCCTCACAATCCTCTCCTCTGGCGCTAACCTTCTCACTGTGCCTCCAGCTCGCCTATTCCGCTGTCAACCCCTGACCCACATACTACCTTTGTCCTGGAACGCTCTCCCTCCTCATATTCACCAATCACTCTTTCCCACTTCTAAGCCCTACTGAAGGCTCGCCTCCTCTAAGAGACCTTCCCTGACTAAGCCCTCCTTTTCCTCAGCTCCCCTTCCTTTCCACATCACCTTGACTTGTTACCTTTGCCCTTACCTCCCCCCCACCACACAGCACTTATGTATATATGTGTACATCTATAATTGTATTTATTTATATTGATGACTGTTTACTTGTTTTGATGTCTGTCTCCCCCCTTCTAGACTGTAAGCCCAATGAAGGCGGGAATTGTCTCTATTGCTGAGTTGTACTTTCCAAGCACTTAGTACAGTGCTCTGCATACAGTAAGCGCTAGATAAATTCGATTGAATGAATGAATGCAAGTGTTTTGAGCTCCTTTATGAAGCATCGTTTAATCATCTCAAGACAAACCTAACAAAGATTATCATTCTCTTTACCAAATTTGCAGCTCTCACTTGTGTACTTATTGCCTACCTCAAGTTGATGGAGAATGAATGCAATGTGACAGAATTCATTCCGTTGGGACTCACACAGGATCCAAAGATGCAGAAAATGAACTCTATTGTGTTTTTAATTATCTACATCCTCACCATGGTGGCAAACCTGATCATTGTGGTAACCATAGCTTCCAGTCAAACACTGGATTCCTCCATGTATTTCTTTCTGGCTCACTTGTCGTTCATCGATGCCTGCTATCCCTCAGTCAGCACAACTAAACTGATTGTCGACTCCCTCTCTGAGAAGAAAATCATCTAATTCAAAGGCTGTATGACCCAAGTCTTTGGAGAGCATTTTTTTTTTGGCGGGGCTGAGATTCTTCTCCTCATGGTGATGGCCTATGACCATTACGTGGCTATTTGCAAGCCGTTGTACTACAAGACCATAATGAGCAGACATCTCTGTAGCTCACTGGTGGCCGTGGCCTGGGCCGGAGGCTTCCTTCATCCACAATACAGATTCTCTTCATGTCACACTTACCATTCTGTGGCCCCAGTGTCATCGACCACTTCATGTGCGATTTGTACCCCTTGATAAAACTGGTCTGCACCGATACTCACAACTTGCACCTGCTGGCTGTTGCTAACAGTGGCAGTATGTGCCTGTTAATCTTTGTCCTGTTGATGAATTCCTATACCTTCATCTTGCACTCCCTGAAGACCCACAATGTCACGGGTAGGCTCAAGGCTCTCTCCACCTGTGCCTCCCACGTCACCGTTGTCATCTTCTTCTTTATTCCGTGCATCTTTACATATGTGCAGCACACAACCTCCTCATCCATTGACAAGGCTGTTGCAGTATTTTATGCTATGATACTCCCTATGCTAAGTCCCTTCATCTACACGTTGAGAAATGCAGAGATGATAAGTGCCATTAGAAAGTCAGTGAGCAAAACAGTGGCTTTTGCCCGCGAATAAGTGGCAAATTAGGAAAAAGGTTATTAATATAAATGAGGAAATCAGCTGCAGAATATTCTTGCCCCGTTTTTGGAGAGCACACACTGTATTGATCAAGGGAAACTTTATCGATGGCTTTCATCGATTTTAGACCAGAGGTCAAATGAACACCATGTCTTTCATAATTTGGAAGTCTTCTAGTTTTAGATGCTGTTTTACCACCATCCTCTGGCTACTTGTAGTTCACTGATTACTGCATCAGCCTCCTCTCTGATCTCCCATCCTCCTGTCTCTCTCCGCTTCAGTCTATGCTTCACTCTGCTGCCCGGATTATCTTTGTACAGAAACGCTCTGGGCATGTCACTCCCCTCCTCAAAAATCTCCAGTAGTTTCCAGTCAACCTATGAATCAAGCAAAAACTCCTCAATCTCGGCTTCAAGGCTCTCCATCACCTCACCCCCTCCTACCTCACCTTCCTTCTCTACTTCTACCGCCCAGCTCGCACCCTCTGCTCCTCTGCCACTACCCTCCTCACTATGCCTCGTTCTCATCCATCCCGCTGAGGAACCCCGGCCCACGTCCTTCCCTTGGCCTGGAATGCCCTCCTTCCACACATTTGCCAAACTAGCTCTCTTCCTCCCTTCAAAGCTCACCTCCTCCAGGGGGCCTTCCCAGACTGAGCCCCCTGCTTCCTCTCCTCCTTCCCATCCCCCCGCCCTACCTCCTACCCCTCCCCACAGCACATGAATATATTTGTACAAATTTCTTACTCTATTAATATTCTATTTATTTTGTTAATGATGTGCATGTAGCTATAATTCTATTTATTCTGACGGTTTTGACACCTGTCTACATGTTTTGTTTTGTTGTCTGTCTCCCCTTTCTAGACTGTGAGCCTGTTGCTGTGTAGGGACCGTCTCTATATGTTGCCGACTTGTACTTTCCATGCGCTTAGTGCAGTGCTCTGTGTGCAATAAGCGCTCAATAAATACGGTTGAATGAATGAATGAATTTATAGCCTTTCTTAATGCAGGCATAAAGAATAAAGGAAATTAGTGTCGTTAAGGGATGAGGAGGTGCATGGTCTAATAGAAAGAGCATAGGACCGGGAGTCAGAGGAAGTGGATTCTAATCCTGTCTCTGCCAGCGGCCTGTTGTGTGACCTAGGGCAAATCACTTAACATCTCTGTTGCCTCATCTGTAAATCGGAAGTGAAATATCTGTTCTCCCTCCTACTTAGGCTCCTACTTAGTCCATGTGTTACAGGGACCGTGTCCTTTCCGATTAGCTTGTGTCTACCCCAGCACTTAGTACAATAGCTGACTCATAACAAGCACTTAAATAATGATGATAATAATGGACACTGCAAGAATGTTTTGTTTTGTTGTCTGTTGTCTCACAGCCTTCTAGACTGTGAGCCCGTTGTTGGGTAGGGACCATCTCTATATGTTTCCGACTTGTACTTCCCAAGCGCTTAGTACAGTTCTACCTACCATTCCTTTCCAAACTCCTTGAACAAGTCGTCTACACGCGCTGCCTCGAATTCCTCAACCCCAACTCTCTCCTCAACCCCCTCCAGTCTGGCTTCCATCCCATACATTCCACGGAAACTGCCCTCTCAAAGGTCACCAATGGCCTCCTGCTTGCCATGTCCAACGGCTCATACTCTATCCTCATCCTCCTCGACCTCTCAGCTGCCATCGACGCTGTAGACCACCCCCTTCTTCTCAACACGCTATCCAACCTTGGCTTCACTGACTCCATCCTCTCCTGGTTCTCCTCTTATCTCTCCGGTCGTTCATTCTCAGTCTCTTTTGCAAGCTCTTCCTCTCCCCTCCCTTCCCCTTACTGTGGGGGTTCCTCAAGGTTCAGTTCTTGGTCCCCTTCTGTTCTCGATCTACACTCACTCCCTTGGTGACCTCATTCGCTCCCACGGCTTCAACTATCATCTCTACACTGATGACACCCAAATCTACATCTCTGCCCCTGCTCTCTCCCCCTCCCTCCATGCTCGCATCTCCTCCTACCTTCAGGACATCTCCATCTGGATGTCTGACTGCCACCTAAAACTCAACATGTCCAAGACTGAACTGCTTGTCTTACCTCCCAAACCCTGCCCTCTCCCTGACTTTCCCATCACTGTTGACGGCACTACCATTCTTCCGGTCTCACAAGCCCGCAACCTTGGTGTCAACCTCGACTCTGCTCTCTCGTTCACCTCTCACATCCAAGCTGTCACCAAAACCTGCCGGCCTCAGCTCTGCTACATTGCCAAGATCCGCCCTTTCCTCTCCATCCAAACTGCTACCCTGCTCGTTCAAGCTCTCATCCTATCCCGTCTGGACTACTGTATCAGCCTCCTCTCCGATCTCCCATCCTCTTGTCTCTCCCCACTTCAATCCATACTTCACGCCGCTGTCCGGATTGCCTTTGTCCAGAAACGCTCTGGGCATGTTACTCCCCTCCTCAAAAATCTCCAGTAGCTACCAATCAACCTACGCATCAGACAGAAGCTCCTCACCCTCGGCTTCAAGGCTCTCCATCACCTCGCCCCCTCTTATCTCACTTCCCTTCTCTCCTTCTACAGCCCAGCCCTCACCCCCCGCTCCTCTGCCACTAATCTCCTCACCGTGCCTCGTTCTCGTCTGTCCCGCCATCGACCCCCGGCCCATATCATCCCCCTGGCCTGGAATGCCCTCTCTCCCCACATCCGCTAAACTCGCACTCTTCCTCCCTTCAAGGCCCTACTGAGAGCTCACCTCCTCCAGAAAGCCTTCCCAGACTGAACCCCCTCCTTCCTCTCCCTCTCGTCCCCCTCTCCATCCTCCCATCTTACCTCCTTCCCTTTCCCACAGCACCTGTATATATGTATATATGTTTGTACATATTTATTACTCTATTTATTTATTTATTTTACTTGTACATATCTATTCTAGTTATTTTATTTTTTTAATATGTTTTGTTTTGTCCTCTGTCTCCCCCTTCTAGACTGTAAGCCCACTGTTGGGTAGGGACCGTCTCTATGTGTTGCCAACTTGTACTTCCCAAGCGCTTAGTACAGTGCTCTGCACACAGTAAGTGCTTAATAAATGCGATTGATTGATTGATTGAAAGAGCACGGGCTAGGAAGTCAGACGTCATGGGTTCTAATTTTGACTCCAGCCACTTGTCAGCTGTGTGACTGTGAGCAAGTCACTTAACTTCTCTTTGCCTCAGTTACCTCAACTGTAAAATGAGGATTAAGATTGTGAGCCCCATGTTAGACAACCTGATTACCTTGTACCTACCCCAGCGCTTAGAACGGTGCTTGGTACAAAGTAAGAGTTTAACAAATATTATTATTATTATTATTATTATTATTATTATTATCATTATTATTATTATTATTATTATTATTATACATTCTAATTCAATGAGAAATGCTTATCAATTTGGGGGTGATTTTACCCTATTGTTTTTTCTTATGCTGTTGAGTCATCTCCAACCCACAGTGATTCCATGGACACCTCTCTCCCAGATCGCCCTACCTCCATCTGAAATCGTTCTGGTAACATATCCATAGAGTTTTCTTGGTAAAAATATGGAACTGTTCTACCATTGTCTTCTTCCTCGCAGTAAACGAGTCTCTGCCCTTGATTTTCTCCCAAGCTGCGGCTGCCCAGCACAGGTGAGTTTTGACTTGTAGCAGATTGCCTTCCACTAGCTAGCCACTGCCCAAGCTAGGAGTGGAATGGGTATGCCTCTGCCTGACTCTCCCTCTCATAGCCGAGATTGATAGAGTACTGAAATTCTCCAGATGTGATCCTGAGAGAGTGCTTAACCCTACACCTCCACTGAATAATGGGTTGGAGAAGGTTCAGAGACCAATCAATAGTATTTACTGAATGCTTACTATGTGCAGAACACTGAATTAAGAACCTAGAAAAGGACAACAGAATGGGAATACCTGATCCTTGCCCACAAGGTCCTTACAGTCTATAAGGGGAGACAGACATTTCATTTGTTGATGAGGTCACTGAGGCATAGAGAAGTTAGGTGACTTGTCCAAGGTCACAGAGCAGACGTATGGCAGAGCCATGATTATAACCCAGGTCCTCTGATTCTCAGGCTTGAGCTCTTTCTAGAGACCACTTCTCTAGGAAACACTTGGCAGTAAATTGCTGTGGACTAGCAATCAGTTTGAAAATCAAGGTTATTTACCACCCTGTACACAAACAAGAATCTCCAACAGTGACACAGACCTAAAACTGACCCTCAATTCTTTACATCCTTAAATGATGCAAAAATAGAAAAAGTAGAAAACATTAATTAATGTTTTCATTAATTTTAATGATTAATTCTTAATAATTAATGCTTCCTTCTAGAGAGGGAGAGCCTATATGGCATCCAGATCCAAATGAATCTGAAGGTGGATGGAGCAATTATAATGGAGCAATTATATTACACAAAATAGAGAAACCGCATAGTCTACTGTGAAAACCTCGGGGCTGGGAGTCAGAGGATCTGGGTTCTAATCCCATCTCTGCCTCTTGCCTTCTATGAGAACTTTGTCAAAGCACTTAATTTTTCTGTGCCTCAGTTCCCTCAATGTTAAATAGGGAATCAAAGCCTGTTCTCCCATGTACTTAGACTGTGAGACCCATGTGGGACAGAGACTGTGTCTAATCTGATAAACATCTATCTACCCCAGTGCTTAGAACAGTATTAGACACATAGTACGTGCTTAACAAATACTATAACGAACAGATGCCACATCTCACTTCTATAGAAGCTCCAACAATCCTGCCTATGAACAATACTTAGTATCTAATGACTAGAAAGGGTCTCAAACAACGTGGTCCTGGAAAACAGGCAATCCATGGGCATCAAAGTATCTCACTCTCCCAAGCGCTTACTACATTGCTTCTTATGTAAACGCTCGATAAATACCACTGAGGGATTGATTGATCAAAGCAATTCTGGTGCCTTTGTTTGTTTCACTGGGTGGGATGTTGTAGGAAAATGGATGACTCAAGAATCCCAAACATCTGCTCTTGGGTGAGCTGAAAAAGGGTAACCATAAGCAGGGTGGGCAACAGAATCAATCAATTGATTATTCGATCGATCAGAAGCAGAAATGCTCTCAAGATCAAGTGAAACAAAACCCCAAATGATGTGGCATAGTGTCTATTATCTGGGAGACAGCAGAAGCTGACAGATCAGCCTTGCATTCAGCAATTAGAAATAAAGTCCTTGTGTTCTGAAATCACTTCTACCAACTCTATTGTGTTGTACTTTCCCTGCAGCGTGGCTTAGTGGAAAGAGCATGGACGTGGGACCTGCCACCTGCCTGCTATGTGACCTTGAGCAAGCCACTTCACTTCTCTGTGCCTCAGTTACCTCATCTGTAAAATTGGGATTGAGACTGTGAGCCCCACGTGATTTCTGATTGCCTTGTATCTACCCCAGTGCTTAGCACTGTTTACTGTTTATTGTTTGGCACAGAGTAACCGCTTAACAAATACCATCATTATTATTATTATTTAAGTTCTTAATTAAGAGCTTTGCACATAGTAAGTGTTCCATACATGGCATTGATTCACTGGTTAAAACTGGGGATGATAAATACAATAGTGTAGCAAAGGGCCTGGGAGTCAGAGGAACTGTGTTCTAATCCCAGCTCTGCTACTTGTCTGCTGTGTGACCTTGGGCAAGTCACTTGAATCCTCTGTGCCTCAGTTACCTCTCCTGAAAATTGGGATTAAAGCTATGGGCCCCATGTAGAACACGGACTGTGTCCAACCGACCATCTAGTATCTACCCTAGTGCTAAGAACAGTGCCTGACACATAGTAAACACTTAACAAATATCCAAAAAGGGGGAAAGGGAACATCTTTATATGTCCACAGTGTGTAAGTAATTGTTAGTCACACTTATGCAGCCCAATAAAAATCTCAATAGTTAAATCCTTAAACCCAAAAGACAAGTAGATATAAATTCCTTATGTCTTCACCCATTCTGCAGCTTATCTTTGAGCTTCTTGCTTTGTTTCCTTGCCATCCTATCTCTACTAAATGTCCCCTTCTTCACCCAATTCACCTCCAGATTAACTGGAAATGTAGCTATGACTTGCTTCCAGAAAGAAAACTCTGGTGATGATTAGTTCTATTGCCAAACATGGTGTTAATTTCCTAAGGCCAAGTGGAGCTCTCTTCTATATGTTTAACTTGACAAATTGTCTTTTTTTATTATTTTGTCCCTTTTTCTGCTAAATCTGTACCCAGAAATTATCCTAGACAGGCAGTGATATGTAGGAAATTTAAATCCAAATCAAGTTTTTTTTGCATGCAATGCTACAAGGATGATGACAGTTTACTAAAATAGTCTTAATTCTAGCTACTACACTCTCCATAATCCTAATCAGCATTTCACGTTTAGGAAATTGAAATTTTAATAGCTAAGGCATATATTTCCCTTATATTAGAAGAGATCAATTACCACTTTTAACCAAAGCCTCAGTATTTCCAAATCTACAGTCACTGTTGATATTTTTGATACAGTTCACAAGCAGTAATGATAATAATAATGATAATGGTGTTTGTTCAGCACTCACTATGTGTCAGGCACTGTACTAAGCGTTAGGGTAGATACAAGCAAACCACGTTGGATGCAGTCCCTGTCCCACATAGTACTCACATTCTCAATCCCCATTTTACTGATGAGGTAACCGAGGCACAGAGAAGTTATGTGAGATGTCCAAGACCACACAGCAAACAGGTGGTGGAGGTGGGATGAAAAACCATGATCTTCTGACTCCCAGGCTGTTGCTCTGTCCACTATGCCAGACTGCTAGAACATATCATGTACCTATAACTGAAAATTTAACATTTGTAATTATGGAGTCATTAGATACTACTAATGACTAGAACTGTAAATAAGAGGATCTCTGTTTTTATTTGAGTTTAGTCACTTTCTCAACTTTAGGTTATGTTGTCTTGTACTCCCCGAAGGGCTTAGTACAGTGCTCTGAAAATAGCAAGTGCTCAATAAATACCACAGACTGATTTAGGTTCTTATGCTCCTGATACCTTTCAGCTCCACATTATTACATGGACACTGTTGTACTGGGTCTTCGTTTTTGGGCACTCATTACTATTTTGGTTTCTCTCAGTATACTGCAGTGGCAATGCTCTTTTACTCAATACCTTTTGACTCTTGTGGTATTTATCCTCTTTGAAAGGTATTAAATGTCTTGTTTCTTGTGCTAGATATGAAATATACTTGCCAGAAAAGCCAGATACTTCATCAATACCTGTTACTCTTACTTCTCTTTTGTGAGACTTGGTCACCTGTCTTCCATTTTGTCTAATTTTAACACTATCACCCAGCAAATTGAAATTCCCTTTGAGCTAAATTACATTTATGTTTTTCAGTTTCACATCTCCATTATGAATTCTGATGAGTGGTTTTCAGTAATTCAATTCTGGGGACCTGGAGTTCTCCTCAGAAACATAAAGCATTTGGATCAACGTGAAAAACCATCTTTTGACATTGTCCTTAAGTAATCCCGTGAAGTGACTCATTTTTCAATGAATACCCAACTGTTGTATCAACAATATTAAATATCTCTCTCTGCTGAGGGAGCCAAGTTGTTTCAACAAATCCCTTGACAAGCAATTTTTGAAGATCAGACAGAGCTAGTCATTTAGGGGTTTTATTGCTCATTGCAGAATATGCTTTATATGAATGTCTGTTTCTCCAGAGACAAGAGGGAACGTTCTGGATGTTTTCTTCAATCGGCCATCCTCTAGAACAGATACAGATCTTCTGAGGCTCAGACCTGGAACATCTAGAAGGTTGAACTTCAGTCATGAACGCCAAGAGTGCCACAGCTAGTGCCCAGTTGTAATGTGACTGAATGATTGAACCCCCGAACAATGACTGTTGTCTTCTAGACCATAACTTTCAGGAGAAAATTCATAGGAATTTCTTCATTCCATTGTTCAACTATTGTTCTACTTGATTCTATTGCCTCCCCCTCTAGTACGTAAGCCTGTAATGAGCAGGAAATGTGTCTATGAACTCTATTATATTGTATTCTCCTACGTTATGTACATGGCTCTGCACAGAGTAAGTGCTCAATAAATATAATTAATTGATTTTTTGTTTTATTTCTTTTCATGTTTGTTCTCTAGGGATATTAGAGATATGCGAGTCCCTTGGTTCAGGTGTCAACAAGGAAAAGGAAGGGACAAAATGGGATTATTTTTCAATGGTATCTGCTAAGCACTGGTCTAAACACTGATATAGATATATATCAATCAGTTCGGTTCCTGTCTCACATGAGGCCCACAGTCTAAGTAGGAGGAAGAACAGGTATTGAATCCCCATTTTACAATTGAGCTACCTGAGGTGCAGAGAAGTGAAGTGACTTTCCCAAGGTCACCCAGCAGACAAGTGGCAAGCGGGGATAAGAACCCAGGTCCTCTGACTCCCAGACCTGTGCTCTTTCCACTATGCCATGCTAATTCCTTTTATCATATTATCACAGGATGCCACTTCTAGTTCCAAGTGAGTAAGGACTGAGTCTAGCTGAGGAAAGGAGTTGATTATTCAAGAACGTTTATTCAGTACCTTAAATGACAACATAGAAACCAGTCTCTCTAGGCTGCAAGCCTGCTTTGGGCAGGGAATGTGCCCATTATATATTAATAATGAGGATATTTGTTAAGCACTTACTATGTGCCAAGCACTGTTCCCATCTGTACTCTCCCAAATGCTTAGTTCAGTGCTCTCACATAGTAAGTGCTCAAAAACTACAACTGATTGATTGACTGGCCATGCTTTTTTTTCTGTATTGGGAAGGGATGAAGAGGGATTGTTAGTGGGTGCCAGCATCATAAATGCAGGTTTTATCGACCTGTTCACAGAGTAAGAACATGGAGACACAGAGATGAGACGAGTTTGATGCTTTGAGACTTAATACGTCCATTCCAGGAAAACATTTTGGGATGCTGCAGTCAGAATAAGCTGATTTAGGAGCTCAGAAGACCAATCCGTGTAAGCATTAAAACTACTACATTTAATTTAACTGCTGAACCCAAGCAAGATGGTTTGGGTGAAACAGAGGGAATACTTCTCAAATTTTTTCTTTTTCTAATCTGATCTCACTTTTCCATGCCTTTCCTTGGCCTTACGGTCCAATATTGTCCTATCATGGATGAAGCTGCATCCATTAGTGTGAAATTAAGAGGCTCTCTTTTACGCCTTTTGTCCATGAAAATAGTGTCCCTTTTCTAGTCAATTGCTATTCACCTGAGCCTTCCTAAGACATCACTGAGGTGTGTAAGGTCCTGGTGGGCAGGGAATGCGTCTACCAACTCGGTTGTACTGTAATAATAATTATAATGGTGGTAATTGTTAATTGCTTAGTATGCGTCAAGCACTGCACTAAGCGCTAGTGCAGATACGAGATAATAATAATAACAATAATTCTGGTGTTTGTTAAGCATTAACTGTGTGCCAGGCACTGCACGAAGTGCTGACCAGGTCACAAAGGGGCCTCACAGTCTAAGTAGGAGGGAGAACAGGAAGTGAATCCCGAAGTGAATCCCCATTTTGCCGATGAGGGAACTGAAGCACAGAAAGTTAAGTAACTTGCCCAAGGTCACACAGCAGGCAACTGGCAGAGATGGGATTAGAACCCAGGTCCTCTGACTCCCAGGCCAGTGGTCTATCCACTAGGTCATGCTGCTTCTCTCCCTTATACTCCCCCAATTACATAATCCTGCTCTCTGCACTCAGTAAACAATGAATATCATTGATTGAGTGCTAAAAGGGGATTGTCTGGTCTACCACCTGCAGGCCTTGCTCCTGTAGTTATAAGCTCCTTGTGAGCAGGCATTATATCTACCAACTCTTGTACTTTCTCAATCCCTTAATACAGTGCGCCACATCTAGTAAGTGCTCAATAAATATTTTTGATTAACTGATGTTCCTCAGTTTCTGATCCATCCACACTCTTTTGGCCTCGCCACTTCTCCCTATTCATTGACCCCTACAATAGGGGTGATAGTAGATAGGACATAGAGCCAGATGATCTTCCTTTGGGAGAAGATAGGCCTGGTTAGAGTTCCAGAAGTATCAGAAAAGTCTAAAAGGGACATTCACTTGGAAGCTTGGGACTGAGTTTAACTGGTGAGAGTCAGGTAGGAGTTGAACACTGATGAGTTCACCCCAGTTTTCTATCATTCTTGTTACTATGTTTCTCCACTCCTTGCAGAGTATTTTGATTTGTCATCTCAAAGCTTCACTCAGTGGGAGAGAATGTGCAGAGAAACTGAAGAATTCAGCAATGTTCTCAGCACTTGTCCCTCTGGGAAACTGGGTGCGATTTTGCAAATAGAATGATTGACCCTCAAAAGCCTAACAGCCTGAACCGCTCTTTTTAAGACCTCTCCAACCCAACCCACCCACTTTAAATCCCACCTGGACTTGGTGAACATCAGAAGACTCCATTTGAAATTATCCTGAAATAAGGTGGTTTAGTGGAAAGAGCAGGGGCTTGGGAGTCAGAGGATGTGGGTTCTAATCAATCAATCAATCAATCAATCAATCGAATTTGTTGAACGCTTACAGTGTTCAGAGCACTGAACTAAGCGCTTGGGAAGTACAAGTCGGCAACACATAGAGACAGTCCTGACCCAACTGTGGGCTCACAGTCTAGAAAGGGGAGACAGAGAACAAAACCAAACATACTAACAAAATAAAATAAATAGAATAGACATGTACATGTAAGATAAATAAATAAATAGAGTAATAAATATGTACAAACATATATACATATATACAGGTGCTGTGGGGAAGGGAAGGAGGTAAGATGGGGGGATGGAGAGGGGGAAGAGGGGGCGAGGAAGGAAGGGGCTCAGTCTGGGAAGGCCTCCTGGAGGAGGTGAGCTCTCAGTAGGGCCTTGAAGGGGGAAAGAGAGCTAGCTTGGCGGATGGGCAGAGGGAGGGCATTCCAGGACCGGGGTATGACGTTGGCCAGGGGTCGAGGGCGGGACAGGCAAGAACGAGGTACGGTGAGGAGATTAGCGGCAGAGGAGCAGAGGGTGTGGAGTGGGCTGTAGAAGGAGAGAAGGGAGGTGAGGTAGGAGGGGGCGAGGTGATGGACCGCCTTGAAGCCCAGGGTGAGGAGTTTCTGCCTGATGTGCAGATTGACTGCTAGACATTGGAGATTTTTGAGGAGGGGAGTAACATGCCCAGAGCGTTTCTGGACAAAGACAATCTGGGCAGCAGCATGAAGTATGGATTGAAGTGGGGAGAGACACGAGGATGGGAGATCAGAGAGAAGGCTGATGCAGTAGTCCAGACGGGATAGGATGAGAGCTTGAACGAGCAGGGTAGCGGTTCGGATGGAGAGGAAAGGGCAGATCTTGGCAATGTTGCGGAGTTGAGACCGGCAGGTTTTGGTGACGGCTTGGATGTGAGGGGTGAATGAGAGAGCGGAGTCGAGGATGACACCAAGGTTGCGAGCTTGTGAGACGGGAAGGATGGTAGTGCCGTGAACAGAGATGGGAATGTCAGGGAGAGGGCAGGGTTTGGGAGGGAAGACAAGGAGTTCAGTCTTGGACATGTTGAGTTTTAGGTGGCAGGCAGACATCCAGATGGAGATGTCCTGAAGGAAGGAGGAGATGCGAGCCTGGAGAGAGGGGGAGAGAGCAGGGGCAGAGATGTAGATCTGGGTGTCATCAGCGTAGAGATGATAGTTGAAGCCGTGGGAGCAAATGAGGTCACCAAGGGAGTGCGTGTAGATCGAGAACAGAAGGGGACCAAGCACTGAACCTTGGGGAACCCCCACAGTAAGGGGATGGGAGGGGGAGGAGGAGCCTGAAATAGAAACTGAGAATGAATGACCGGAGAGGTAAGAGGAGAACCAGGAGAGGACGGAGTCTGTGAAGCCAAAGTCGGATAGCATATTGAGGAGAAGGGGGTAGTCCACAGTGTCGAAGGCAGCTGAGAGGTCGAGGAGGATTAGGATAGAGTAGGAGCCGTTGGATTTGGCAAGCAGGAGGTCATTGGTGACCTTTGAGAGGGCAGTTTCCGTGGAATGTGTGGGACGGAAGCCAGACTGGAGGGGGTCGAGGAGAGAGTTGGTGTTGAGGAATTCGAGGCAGCACGTGTAGACAACTCGTTCAAGGAGTTTGGAAAGGAATGGTAGGAGGGATTTGGGGCGATAACTAGAAGGTGAAGTGGGGTCAAGAGAAGGTTTTTTTAGGATCAGAGAAACATGGGCATGTTTGAAGGCAGAGGGGAAGGAACCAGTGGAGAGATAGCGGTTGAAGATGTAAGTTACGGAGGGGAGAAGAGATGGAGCGAGAGATTTCATGAGATGAGAGGGAATGGGGTCAGAAGCACAGGTGGCCGGAGTAGCACTTGAGAGGAGGGAGGGGAGCTCCTCTGAGGATACTGCTGGGAAGGATGGGAGAGTAGCAGAAAGTGTTGAGAGCCGGGGGGCTGGAGAAGGGTGGGGGGGGGAGTGACTTTGGGGAGGTCGGACTTGATGGATTTAATTTTGTTAATGAAGTAGGAGGCCAGATCGTTGGGGGTGAGGGAAGGAGGAGGGGGAGGAACCGGGCGCCTGAGAAGGGAGTTGAATGTGCAGAATAGCTGGGGGGGATGATGGGCATGGGTGTCAATAAGGGAGGAGAAATTGTTTTGTCTTGGCTTTGCTTGGCAGGCGGGCCTCTCGGGAACGTAGTCCCGGGCGTCTATGGCGGCGCTCTGAGGAGAGGATCCTTCCGGAAGCGGCAAGGCTGCGCGTTGTGATGGCGGGCGGGCCTCTCGGGAACGGAGTTCCGGGCGCTAATGGCGGCGGTCTGAGGAGAGGATCTTTCCGGGAGCAGCAGGGGCCATGCGGTGTGATGGCGGGCGGGCGGGCCTCTCGGGAACGGAGTCCCGGGCATCTATGGCGGTGCGCTCTGAGGAGAGGATCCTTCCGGGAGCAGCAAGGCCGCGCGGTGTGATGGCGGGCAGGCGGGCCTCTCGGGAACGGAGTCCTGGGCATCTATGGCGGCGCTCTGAGGAGAGGATCCTTCCGGGAACAGCAAGGCCACGCGGTGTGATGGCGGGTGGGCCTCTCGGAAACGGAGTCCCGCGTGTCTAACCCCTTATCCACCCCTCCTCCTTTGTTGTTTATCACTTCATGCTTTCCAGAGAAGACCGTGGACGCCAAACCGGGAGCGCTGGGTTCAGGACGGATGCCACTTGTCCGGTCGCCAGCCCACTAGGAGGTCCCTCCGTGGGGGTGGGAGACCCCGGCCCAAGGAGGCCCCCGGATGTGGGGAGACCCCGAGAATGCAGCCCGAAACCTCTCCGCACGCTGGATCGGATGATGAGGTTGTGTGGAGGCAATTCTGCTGGATTCCTGGGGACGCGGGGGCCGGTGGCTAGGTCGCCTCGGTCACTTGATCAGCTTCTTCGCGTCTGTGACACCTTTATGGGCTCCGCCGCCGGTTAATCGAGAGAGAGCAACTCTTTCTCTTCCATGGGGATTGGGAAGGTGGGCCGGGTGGCCAGCCTCCTGGGAGGGATCGGGCAGCAGGCGACGGAGCCGCCGGTCTGGCCGAGCCGGGCCCGGAGGCCCCGAGGGGACCACGGAGAGTCTGGCGGGGAGCACGGTGAGCCAGCCGGGAAGCACGAGGAGCCAGCCGGCCAGTGCTCCACCGCCGCCGGGTTGGGGGTGGGGGAGATGGAGGGGCGGAGGAGAGAGAGATGGAAGAGAGAGATGTTTCTAATGCCGGCTACACCACTTGTGTGCTATGTGACCTTAGGCAAGTCACTTAATGTCTCTGTGCCCCTGTTACCTCATCTTTAAAATGGAGATTAAGAGTGGGACAACCTGATTACCTTCTATCTACTCCAGCGCTTAGGACAGTGCTTGGCACATAGTAAGTGCTTAACCAATACTGTAAACAAAGAGGCACGAACATATTCTCTGTACACTATCTCGGGCATTAAATTATTATATTATCCCTCTGGTCAGAGATACCCTTCACTGATTATAGCCAGGCATAACTGGTCTGATAGAACACTAGGACAAAGACACTATGAATAATGCTACTGCTTGCGGGGACTTTGGGTGTTTTTTTTGGTAAATTAGAGTAGATAGTAGTGTTCATCCAGGAAACAGACCCCAAACTCTGGCCGCAGGTGGGTTGAGAAGCAGCATGGTGTAGTGAATTGAGCACAGACCTATGAATCAGAAGGTAGTGGGTTCTAATCCGAGCTCTGCTACCTGTCTGCTCTGTAACCTTGGACAAGTCACTTCACTTTTCTGTGCCTCAGTTTCCTCATCTGTAAAATGGGGACTAAGACTGTGAGCCCCATTTGGACAAAGACTGTGTCCTACCCAATTTGCTTGAATCCACCCCAGCGCTTAGTAAAGGGCCTGGCACACAGTAAGCACTTAACAAATACCAGAATTATTATTATTATTCCCTGTAGAAAGCTAAGAAAACACACTACACATGGCTGGAAGGAGATGGGAAAGAAGCACCTAAAATCTGGAAATCTGGAGAGGTTTCTAAATAAGGAAAGAGAATTCACAATTAAAGCTTCTGACCACGAACCCCAATGGCCATATGTCTCCTGGTGAATATTCTCTTAGAAAGTCAGCTGCTTCTCTTATTTGTGTGAACATGAGTTTCATTTTGGACCATTTATCTTGTGGCTTGACACTTTCCTTCTCCATAGTTTCCTCATGATATTCTTCACCTCTGCATTTCTCAGAGTGTAGATTAGGGGGTTTAGCATAGGGGCTATCATGGTTTAAAACACAGCCACGTTTTCATCTATAGGCAAAGTCGTCAAGGGTCGCATATGCCCAAATATACAGGGAATAAAGCATAAGACAGCGACAGTGATGTGGATGATGCAGATGGAGAGGACGTAGCAATCTGCCTTCCAAGCTGTGAGTTTTCATGGAGCATAAGATGATGAGGTAGGAAAGCATCAACAGAATGAAATTGAGCAGGCACATCACCTCACTGTTGGCAGCTATGAAGAGACAAAGGGTTTGGGTGTCACTGCAGGTGAGTTTCAGCAAAGTGTACAGATCACACATGAAGTGATCAATCACACTGGGGCCACAGAATGGTAACCTCATTATGAAGAGAATCTGGATCATTGCGTGAAGAATCCCCCACATCCAGACGACCCCCACCAGCAGCCTCCATAACCACCTATTGATGATGGTCGGGTAGTGCAGAGACTTACGGATGGCCACGCAGCGATTTTAGGCCATCACTTTGAGGAGCACCTCCTAAGACCTGGGTCATGCACCCTTCAAAGGAGATAGTGTTCTTCTCCCGGATGGAGTCTGCAATCAGTTTGGGGGCTGAGGAAGAAGAGTAAATCATATCTATGAAGGGCAAATGAGTAAGAAAAAAAGTGCATTGGAGAGCCCAGAGTCTTGCTGCTGGTTATGGTTGTCACGATAAGCAAGTTGCCGATCATAGTAAGACTGTAGATGGCTAAAAACACGTTAAATATGATTTTTTTGCATCCCTGGATTCTGTGTAAGTCCCAAAGAAATGAATTCTGTCACGCTGTTTTCATTCTCTATTGAGTCTAGGGAGACAGTGACCACACAAATGAGAGTCACTTTTCCTTCCAAGAAAACACAAAGATAATGAACATACTCACTACTGACATCTCAAATTTATATGAGCTACTTGTCCATGGAGCATTAGTTTAGTCTGTCCTGCTGTATTCTAGCTCAAATGCTCCATTGAAGCCTAATCGAGGGAGTCAAAATTGTCTCTGACCCCCGGTGGACACTCCTTTAATCAAAAAGCAATAATGATAATTGTTTAATATGTGTCAAGAACTGTTCTAAGCCCTAGGGAAGATACAAGATAGTCAGGACAGACAAAGTCCTTTATTCCACACAGCATTCACAATCTAAATCGGGGAGAGAACAGGTATTTAATGTCCATTTTACAAATGAGGTAACTGAGGCACAGAAAAGTTAAACGACTTTCCCAAGGTCAATCAATCAATCAATCAATCAATCAGTCGTATTTATTGAGCGCTTACTATGTGCAGAGCACTGTACTAAGCGCTTGGGAAGTACAAATTGGCATCACATAGAGACAGTCCCTACCCAACAGTGGGCTCACAGTCTAAAAGGGGGAGACAGAGAACAGAACCAAACATACCAACAAAATAAAATAAGTAGGATAGAAATGTACAAGTAAAATAAATAAATAAATAAATAAATAGAGTAATAAATATGTACAACCATATATACATATATACAGGTGCTGTGGGGAAGGGAAGGAGGTAAGACGGGGGGATGGAGAGGGGGACGAGGGGGAGAGGAAAGAAGGGGCTCAGTCTGGGAAGGCCTCCTGGAGGAGGTGAGCTCTCAGCAGGGCCTTGAGCAGGTCACACAGCAGGCACGTGGTAAAGCTGGAATTAGAACCCAGGTCCTTTGACTCCCAGTCTGGTGCTCTTCCAGTTCTTAGAGTCGTGCCTGGTACATAGTAAGCATTTAACAAATACCATAATTTTTATTATTATTATTTCCACTAGTCCATGCTGCCCCTCAATGTATGCTAATTTTGCTTGATGGGCCTCATGTGAGACAAGAACTGTGTCCAACGCTATTACCTTGTATCTACCCCCAGCTCTTAGAACAGTGCTTGGCACAAAGTAGGTATTTTACAAATACTATTATTATTATTATTATTAATATTATTATTATCCTTGCACATAATGCATGAAACAAGACTACAGTTCTATCAAGGCTCAACTAAAATCTCTTCAACTGAAGGTAAGGCCTCATGGTCTGGGAATATGTCTACTAACTCTGTTATTGAAAAGCAGTGTGGTTCAGGGGAAAGAGCTCAGGCTTGGGGGTCAGAGGTCATGGGTTCTAATCCCAGCTCCTCCACCTGTCTGTTGTGTGACCTTGGGCAAGCCACTTAACTTTTCTGTGCCTCATTTCCCTCATCTGTAAAACGGGGGTTAAGACTGTGAGCCCCATGTGGGATGACCTGATTACCTTGTATCTACTCCAGCACTTAGAACAGTGCTTGGCACATAGTAAGTGCTTAGTAAATACCATCATCATCATCATTATTATTATTATTATTATTTTATTATTATTATTATTATTACTCTCCCAAGCACTTAGTCCAGTGCTTTGCACACAGTAAGTGCTCAATGAATATGATTGAAGGGCATTGAGCAGCTGTAGCTGAGGTTCCCACCAGATCCAGTACTGGCTGGATTGTAGAGCAAATAGAGCAGTGAGATAGGGCAGACACCAAATCCTCAACCTCTCTAGCCTCCAGCCTTGCATTCAACAATGCCCAGTCTTTAGGATAATAATAGCAATTGTGGTATTTGGTCATTCATTCATTCATTCAATCATATTTACTGAGCTCTCACTGTGTGCAGAGAACTGAACTAAGCGCTTGGGAAGTACAATTCAGCAACAAATAGAGACAATCCCCACCCACAATAGGCTCACAGTCTAGAAGGCGTTTACTGTGTGCCAAGCACTGTAATAAGCACTGGGCTAAACACAAGATAATAATAATAATTATTAGTATGGTACATGTTAAGTGCTTAATATGTACTAAGCACTGTTTTAAACGCTGGGGTAGATACAAGTTAATCAGGTTGGACAAGGTCCCTGTTCCACATGGGGCTCACAATCTCACCCCATTTTACAGGTGCAGTAACTGAGGCACAGATAAGATAAGAGGCTTGCCCAAGGTCACACAGAAAACAAGCAGCGGATCCGGGATTAGAACCCAAGTCCTCTGATTCCCAGGCGTGTGTTCTTTCCACTAGACCATGATGTGTCAGCATCCTTTCTTCAAACCTACCCAAAGGCAGTGACCAACGACTGAACTGAGTGCAGCTAGATATAGCAAAGTGGGTAGAACCCAAGCCTGAGAGCCAGAAGGTCTTGGGTTCTAATCCCAGCTCCTCCACTTGCCTGCTGTGTGGCCTTGGGCAAGTCACTTACCTTCTCTGTGCCTCAGTTATGTCATCTGTAAAATGAAGATTGAGCCTGTGAGTCCCACATATGGCGGGGCCAGGTCCACCTCAATTTGCTGGTATCCATCCCAGTGCTTAGTACTGTGCCTGGAGTACTGTGCCTTACACACTGTGTAAGTGCGTAATAATAGTACTACTACTACTAATAATAATTATTATTATCATTATCTAGGGATCAAGGAGGGAAAACCATCATGGATTAGGTATGCAGACTCACTGACAACCTCCATTTTAAAGTAGAAGCAAGACCACCAGGTGTCAAAGGTCAGCCCACCATTGAACCACATGGCACCCCCTTCCCAAGCAATTTATCTTTGCTGAACCACCAGGTCGTTTGGGGACAAAGGGTGCAAATAATGCAACATACTTGGCCACAGATTATGTCAACGGTCTTCAAATAAAACCAGCTGTGTTTGGGGTTGGATAACATTCAGAATTACTGTGTTCAAAATGGTTGAAAGATTTAGTCCTTTTTTCAAGGTGAAAGGGTTTTTTATTTATTTATTCATACCTACAGCAAATTATACCTTCTTCTTCATAATGAGAAGATCACTCCAGGTCGGGGTGGTTGCCAGGACTGTACAGGTAACTAAGCGATGAGAAACATTTTGAAATTCTACAGTGAATAAACTTTTGAGCTCTCCCTATTCCCTTGTTTTATATAATTATCGCCACTTGTGAATTTTTTTTCAATATCAGATTCATTTTTGGAATCTAATAGTAGGACTCAGCATTTATCAGAAGTGACATTGCACATCTGCAAATCATAACATTTATTCAGTGAATTTCTGCAGTCATGCTATAGGATGCACCAAGAAATCTGGATGCAAGACTTTGAACATGCTTCCACTCCTCGGGAAACTCTTCCATCTCGACAGACTTTGAAAAGCATTGCAAGTCCTAGAGATAATTATTCAGGAGATGCAGCACATCTGTGACTGTACCCTACAGTTTCACACCCAAGAAAGGAAGTGCAAATGATTGCAAACCACTTCTCCGAATCAATCTGACTTTTCAGACTGATAATCAGATACAGCATGAGCCTGGGAGTCTGAAGGCCAACATACGGGTTTACATCACTGAAATGTTCTCAGTGGGACCCAAAGTTAATTCAGTCCCCCAATGAATTTATCACCTTCCCGAAATTGAGTCTGCCAGGGTTTCAGTGTCACTACATTGACAATGTCACACTGTCACTGTCACTGACACTGTTCAGTGTCACAACAAGTTGTTGCCAACTTGTATTTCCCAAGCGCTTAGTACAGTGTTTTGCACACAGTAAAAACTCAATAAATACGATTGAAAGAATGAATGAACTAGAGGCAATTGGAGGTGAACAAGCCAGCATGATGAATAGGATTCTTTACTGTGGATAAACACCTACAAGGAGGTGGTGCAAAGATGAAGTTGACAAAGGAGGTCCATCCTATCCTCACACCTCCGCTGATACAGTAGTAAATCTCAGAACATGTCCTGGAAAAAGTTGTAGGGTGACCAGAGGTCCAGTTTTGATCCATCAGGTTTCCAGGTGGTGTGTCTTCCAGATACAATTCCAGAAGCCTCTGGGTCCCTATTTGTATGTTAAGCAACTCGCCTCTCTATCCCGGCTTCTGCCATTGAATTCTGCAGCTCAGAAGCGACACCAGGGTTTTGAAGGACCTCAGCGGGGAATGAGACATCTCCAGATGAAATGGATAGGTTAGGGGTTCCCCTTTCCCCAGGATAAATATTCTAGATTCAAGTGACCATGGACAAAATTCCTCAAAATGGTACAAAGGACATGATTACATTGAAGTGCATAAGGGATGTGACATCTTTTGGGTATCTTTGTCCAGCATTCACGAGGGCCATTAGTGGCCACCAGAGAAAGGGTAGTTTTCAGGATGTCCATGAGAGTAAATCTGGAGATCAAAGGTCTCAGTGGAGGGGAAGAAGGTCTTGAGGAGGGAGAGATGTTTTTGAGGTGGCTGGTTAAGAGATTATGAGCAGAAGGAGTAATGCAGAGATGGAGAGGGAAGGGATGGAGTTTAGGACAGCAAAATTTGTATGGCATCGGGCAATTAGAAGCCCCTGAATGTGTGGCTAAGGTTGCTGGGATAGCGTTGGGAGTCATCAGAGTTGGGCAACAAGCAGAAACAAGAGGTCAGGGAGTCAGAAGAATCATCAATGTGAATTTGGAAGTTTCTAAGGGTCAGTGCAGGTGGCTGTAAACTCATTGCGGGCAGGGAATGTGTCTGTTTCCTGTTATATTGTACTCTCCCAAGCATTTAGTACAGTATTTTGCACACAGTAAGCACTCAACAAATACGATTGAATGAATGAATAAATGAATGAATGAATGAATGAAAGAAGTGATGTGAGTGACTGTGATTGAATGATGTTGTGATGTGACTGGGATAATGTAATTGCATTGTCTCTACCCCAGTACCTATTACAGAGCTTGTCACATAATAAGTGGTTAATTTATCATTATTTTCATTATTATCGTTATTATTATGTGAGCTTTTATGGTATTTGTTAAGTGCTTACTATGTGTCAAACACTGTTCTAAGTGCTGGAGTAGATAAAAGTGAATTGGGCTGGACACAGTCCCTGTCCCACAAGGGGCTCACAGTCTAAGTAGAAGGAAGAAAAGGAGAACTGAGGCACAAAGAAGTTAAGTGACTTGCCCAAGGCACACAGCAACCATTTGGCAGAGCTGGGATTATAACCCAGGTCCTCTGACTGCCTGGCCCCTGCTCTTTCCATTAGGCCATGTTGCTTCTGATTGAAAAGAGGAAAGTGAGACAGTCATTAAACTTTAAACTCATCTGGAAATGCATCAGCCAAAAGGGGTTTAAGGATCTCAGAAATAGGGACCAATGACAAGATCCTTGAGTCACCTGCACTGCTGGTGACTCAAATGTCATCCAAAGTGTCTCCCCATAATAATAATTGATAGTAATAATTGTGACATTTGTTAAGTGCTTACTATGCTCCAGGCACTATTCTAAGCACTGGAGTGGCTACAAAAAAATCAGGTTGGACACAGTCTCTGTCCCTCATAAGGCTCATAATCTTCATCCCCATTTTACAGCTGAGGCAAAAGAGACAAAGAGAAGTGAAGTGACTTGCCCAAAATCACACAGCAGACGTGGGTCCGAGCTGGGATTAGAACCCAGGTCCTTCTGATGCCCCAGTACCTGGTGGTGCACTATGCTCTTTATTCTTTTCCAGAGAGGGGGATAGAAAGCATCCTCTAACCCTTCCCCTCGGTGACATCATGCTTATCATCAACAATCCCAAGAAATCTCATCATTGAGCCCTCCACACGGCAGATTGCATCCCATGGATTTGTAGCCCATGAGGTGGAGGTTGCCCAACCCTGGTCATGGGGTCGCTCTTTACTGGGGAGTCAGTGTTGAGGGGAGCCAGTTTCGCCTTCTCCAAATCATGGGGAAGACAGAGGAAGTGAGAAACAGCATGGCCTAATGGATACAGCACATGCCTGGGAGTCAGAAGGACCTGGGTTCTAATCCTGCTCTGCCATGTGTCTTCTGTATGACTTTGGATAAGGCATTTCACTTCTCTGGGCCTCATCTGTAAAATGGGGATTAAGATTGTGAGTCCCATGTGGAAAAGGGACTGTGCCCAACCTGATTAGTTTGTATCTACCCCAGTACTTTAGTACAGTACCTGGTACATAGTAAATGCTTAACAAACACCATAAAAAATGACCTGGTTGACCTGAACAGATTAACTTGTATCTACCCCAGCGTTTAGAACAGTGCTTGACACATACTAAGTGCTTAACATCATAATTATTATTAATTACTGATTCACTTCCCAAAGGTAGCACAGCCAGAGGAATTCAAGGCCTGCATTTCCTGCTTGGATATGCTAGATCCAGGACAGATCCATCCATGCATGGAACCACTGAATCGATGATATTCATTGAGCACTTACCATGTACAGAGCACTCGAGAGAGTACAATGCAAAGGAATTAGCAGACAAGTTCTTGGCCCATAACAGACTTACAGTAAAGATTGAAATCAACAGTCTAACTCTCACTTGTGCATTTTTCCCCCAGTGCTTAGTACAGAGCTCTACACATAGTAGTTGTTTAACAAATACTATTGCTATTACTACTGCTATTACTCCTCCTACTACTATGCTGCTGACTTGTACTTCCCAAGCGCTTAGTACAGTGCTTTGCACACAGTAAGCGCTCAATAAATACAACTGAATGAATGAAAAGTGAAATTGCTCACTCTTCCACTTTACCGAGGCAGTGCATATCCTCTTGGGCCCTTTTCTTTCAGCAGCTGTCTCACCAGCATACCTCCTGTTCCATCTCTATGATAATAATAATAATAATAATAATATTAATAATAGTAATATCTTTATCCCCTTACTATATGTCAAGCACTGTACAAGATACAAGATAATCAGGTTGGACAGGGTCCCTACCCCACATGGGGCTCACAGTTTAAGGGAAAGAAAGAACAGGTATTTTATCCCCATTTTCCAGATCAATCAATCATGGTATTTATTGAGCACTTACTATGCACAGAGCACTTATGGGGATAACAAAGAAGTTAAATGACTTGCCAAAACTCACACAGCAGGCAAATCATGGAACTGGTATTAGAATCCAGCTCTCAACTCACAGGCCCATGCTCCTTCCATTAGGTCACATTGCTCTCTGCCATACACTGAGCTCTTCCCAAGTGCTAACATACAGGGTGCGCCTCTTGGGCCCCTCGGTAATCACCTTTGGGGGGAAATAACCCTGAAGCAGGGTGAGTGAGTGGCTGGCCTTCCTTCTCCCTCGTGTCCTCTGGAAATACGGCCTCATCTGCTTCTTCTCCCTCTGAGATCAACACTGGTCTTACTGGCCCACACCAGTAAGACTCCCAGGTGAGTGGGCCAGTGTAGATCTTAGAGGGACAAGCACCAGTCAGTCAATTAGCCACGCTAACATACACATTCCCTCAGACAAATATGCACGTTCCAACTCATGTCATGCAGCCCCCCCAAACACTAATAAAGACATAGAAATTCAGAAACTGATTTCTGCCAAGTGATGGCTGGGTGTAGTTGTCCTTACTTGTACCATGGTGATTATCATTGACTAGGAATTCCCACCCCAGACTCTTTTCATGGGGATGGAGGAGAAAATCTGGACAAGCAGAAAATCCCTCCCAATCACACCATCGCATCAGCGATCCTGAATCCATCGGCTCATTTATTCACTTATGTCTTTTATTTAGACATATTATCTTGCTCTCGGCAGTGGAAAGTTCCATTAATTCATATCTAATCTCTCTCCCATTTTACACTAAACTCCTTAAGGGTGGGGACGACGACTTTCACATCTATGGTAGGGTCCCCAAACGTCTAGTAAATACACAGGTCTGCATTCAGCAATTAAGTTGCAACTACATCCATGAGAGAGAATCTCTTGCACATTTTGTCCCAGGAGTGAAATTTTTCTGGCCCCTTTCCATTCATTTGAACATTGCTCGAACACCAATGGTCAAGGGTGAAGAGGTGAATCTGAACTACCAACAGATCATGGGTGTGAGTTGCTTTTACCATAGTGGTGGTGGTTTGCACTGTCATCCATAGTCTCTCTCTGACAAGCATTGTGAGATGATTGGTAGGTGGAACAGGTGCAGTCTCTACTCCCTAAACAGAACCACTTAGTTCAAACTTTTGACACCAATTAATTAATTCATTCAATCGTATTTATTGAGCACTAACTGTGTGCAGAGCACTGTACTAAACTCTTGGGAAGTACAAGTCGGTAACATATAGAGATGGTCCCTACCCAACAACAGGCTCACAGACAGACAACAAAATGGGGGAGACAGACAACAAAATAGAACATGTAGGCAGGTGTCAAAATCTTCGGAACAAATAGCATTATAGCTATATCGACATCATTAACAAAATAAATAGAATAGTAAGTATGTACAAGTAAAATAAATGGAGTAATAAATATGTACAAATATATACAAATGCTGTGGGGAGGGGAAGGAGGTAGGGTGGGGGGATGGGAAGGAGGAGAGAAAAAAGGGGGCTCAGTCTGGAAGGGTCTCCTGGAAGAGGTGAAGTCTCAGTTAGGGCTTTGAAGGGAGGAAGAGAGATAGTTTGGCAGATGTGTGGAGGGAGGGCATTCCAGGCCAGGGGAAGGATGTGGGCCAGGGTTTGACGGCAGGACAGGCAAAAGTGAAGAGGTTAGTGGCAGAGGAGTGGAAGGTGAGGGCTAGTGTTTCACTTAACTTCTCCTGCCATTATTATTCTACTCTAATCAATTCTAATGATGTTGGTTGTAATACGTAGTTAATCCTCTGTGATTTTGTATGAGTGTGTGTATGGATATAGAGGTAGTAATATTTATTGACTTCCACTTGGTGGAGTGTATTGTACTTGAGAAGTACCCAATAACAAAATGATATATATTTCCCAACTACAAGAAACTTACACTCCAATGCAAGAGAAAAACATGAAAATATTTACTACTGGAGAGTAGGGAAAAATGTAGAAATGATAAGCTCCTTATCTATTACTACTACTTGTACTTACCCTGAGAGCTGAGATGATGATGTGTGTCTGAGTTAAGGGGCATAGGTTTGGGACTCCAGAATGGTGGAGTAAGTGAGAAGCAGCATGGCCTAGTGCATACAGCAAGAGTCTGGCAGTCAGAAGGGCCTGGCTAACTCCAACTCCACCACTTGTCTGCTGTGAGACCTTGGGCAAATTAATATCTCCGTGCCTCAATTACTTCATCAATAAAATGAGGGTTCAGACTGTAAGTCCTATGTGGGACATGGACTATGTCCTCTATGATTAATAATGATAATAATAATGATGGCATTTGTTAAGTGTTTACTATGTGCCAAGCACTGTTCTAAGCACTGGGGGGGATACAATATAATCAGGTTGTCCCACATGGGGCTCACAGTCTTAATCCCCATTTCACAGATGAGGTAACTGAGGCACATAGAAGCTAAGTGACTTGCCCAAAGTCACACATTTGACAAGTGGTGGAGGCAGGATTAGAACCCATGACCTCTGACTCCAAAGCCCGTGCTCTTTCCATTGAGCCACGCTGCTTTTCTGATTAGCTTGTTCAGTGCTTAGGACAGTGTTTGGCACATAGTAAGTGCTTAGCAAATACCATCATTATGATTCTACCTCAGCACTTAGCACAGTTCCTGGGCTAGTAAATGCTTAACAAATAACATTAAATAAACCAGAAAAATTGTAGGGTCTGTGTCAGCTACCTATGTAAATTGTTACTTCTTTCTGTCACGAAATTACTAAAGATGACTCAAAGTGAAATTACAGCAAAGGTGGGGAGTAATGGGAGGTTGGGGCAGCCTTCCACACACAGGTCTGGCCCAATTAGGGAAAACGTTTGGGCAGCAGCTAGTCTGGAGACCAGACCAGCAGCATAGCTCTGGCCCTAGGCCAGACCTTCAGGTGCCTGATTGCTGCTGCTGTTGCTGCTACTGCTGCTACTGGGACCACTGGGGTTAGTGGGATTCCTGCTGCTAACAAACACAAGGTGGGCCGTGGTGGCAGGAGTCAGGGCAGCCCAGGAGCCCAGCAAATGGTGGAAAGTCCCTGGTGATGGCAATCCCGACATTGCCATCCAGTGATCTGACCCAGTGAGCTTTGGCCCAGCTGTGGGAGATGGGCTGCTGAATCAAAGTTCAAACCCTCCGTTTGCCCCGTCCGCTTATGCAGTGGAAGTCATCGTGGGCAGGGAATGTGTCTACTGACCCTGTTATATTGTACTTTCCCAAGAGCTTAGCACAGTGCTCTCAGTAAGCCATCAATAAATACAATTGATTGCTTGATTTAAGGTGATCTGGAGTGAAAGGTGGGGTAAAGAGAGGGGCAGGGAGGCTGTAGGTATTAGGGCTCTTCTAGGGCTACTTTTTCCTCTGCACACAAGCCAAGGTCCCCGTTGGCCCCCTCACCTTGCTCTACTCTGCTCCCACCCCAAAATTACCAGGCAAGAAATTGAAGAAATGGAAAGTGTTTCTGCCATCTCTGGACACAGATGCTACAACAGGACAAACATAATTATGTTTGTCATCACTCATAAGGGCAATTTACACGTTTTTGAGAAACGATGGAAATACCAGCAAACCACTTCAAGGGCTTCAGCAATTGAGGAGATAGGTGTGGTGGGGGGAAGGATTTGTGGTGGCAGGGGCAGCAACACACTGGATGGTGGGAGAGGAGGCCATAGAGAGTCAGGGGAAGAAGAGGCAGAGAATCAGTGAAAGACTGAACTAATAAGATTTCTCAATCTGCCGGCTTCCCCAACATAACCCCACCTCCCAACATCCAAGTCTCTCCCTGGCTCTCCCTAACTTGCGCTGTGTGCTCTGGACACAGTAAGCACTCAGTCAATACCATTAATTGATTGACTGATTGATTGAACTCAGGGGGATGGCAGAATGGTCATTCATAAAGCACTAATTCCTACTTCAGGCCCTATCAGTTATATTTATTAATTGCTTACTGAGTGCCCAACACTGTTCAAAAGTGCTTGGGAGACTACAACATAACAGGGTCAGTAGCCACATACCTTGCCCACAACAAGCTTGTTTTCACCCACCAGAAACACAAACTCTGCCATTTCACAAGAAAACAATGAATTAGGTTTCATATAGTCTTGAAATTGGTCCTCACGGTCAACATTAAGTCCCAATTTTTGTTATTGTCACCAAAATGCCTACAGAGAAAAGTCTTCTTAGATCCTATTAACATAATCTACCAATTACATCCAAACTCATCTCTAAACTGTAAACTTGTTGTGGGCAGGGAACATGTCTACCAACTTTATTGTACTGTACTCTCCCAAGCACTTTGTAATAATAATGATGATGATGACAGCATTTGTTAAGTGCTTACTATGTGTCAAGCACTGTTTTAAGGGCTGAGGTAGATACAATCTAATCAGGTTGAGCTGAGCACAGGCCCAGTCCCATATGGGGTTCACAATCTCGAGCCCTATTTTACATATGAGAAGCAGCATGGCTTAGTGGAAAGAGCACGAGCTTGGGAGTCAGAGGTCATGGGTTCGAATCCCGGCTCCACCACTTGTCAGCTGTGACCTTGGGCAAGCCACGTAACTGCTCTGTGCCTCAGTTACCTCATTTGTAAAATGGGGATTAAGACTGTGAGCCCCACATGGGATAAACAGATTTCCTTATATTCTCCTCAGCGCTTAGAACAGTGCTTCACATATAGTAAGTGCTTAACAAATACCATTATTATTATTATTATTATATGAGGCACCTGAGGCACAGAGAAGTGAAGTGATTTGCCCCAGGTCAAACAGAAGACAAGTGGTGAGGCCAGGATCAGAATCCAGGTCTTTCTGACTCCACTAGGCCACTCAGCTACAGTGCTTCGCTCACAGTAAGCACTTGGCAAATAGCACTGATGATGTGGAAACCCCACGCTGACCACAGTGTTAATTTTCCTCCCGAGGACAGCCTTCACCTCCACAATTCCCTTATAGAGCTTTTCACCTCGGCGTCATTCCTCAGGATGTAGATGAGGGGATTCAGTATCAGAGGTATAATGGTGTTAAATAAAGTGACCATCTTATCCACTGCTAGGGTGTGAGAGGGACGAATCTACATGAAGAGACAAGGGCCAAAGAATAGGAAGACTATGGCATGTGAGCCCCACAGGTCAAGAGCACTTTCCGCCTCACCTCAGGTGACTGGGTCCTCAGGGTGAACAAGATGATGACATAGAAGATCACCAGGATGAAGAAGGCCACCATAGAGATCATCCCTCTGTTGGCCACCACCACCAGGCCCACTACAGAGGTGTCAGTGCAGGCAAGTTTCAGCAAGGGATGCACATTGCAGAAGTAGTGATCTAGCATGTTGGGGAGGCAGAAGGGAAGCTGGATGGTGAGGAGGGTCTGAACGATGGAGTTTAGAAACACACAGCCCCAGAGGGTGGTCACCATGACTTGACACACCCACCAGCTCATGATGGTAGGGTAGCGCGAAGGTCGACAGATGGCCACGCACCAGTTGTAGGCTATCATTGTGAGGAGGAAGATGTCCGTGCATTCAAAGAAGTGCACAGCGAGCAGCTGGGTCATACAGCTGCTGAAGGAGATGGCTTTTCTCTTGGCAGATAGGTCAGCCATCATCTTTGGGGTGGTGGTGGTAGAATAGCAGACATGAAGAAAGGAGAGGTAGCTGAGGAAGAAGTATATGGGGAGGCGAGGCGGAGGCTGATGTTGATGGTTATCTTTATGAAGAGATTTTCTAACAATGATACCGTATAGAAGAGGGCAAACCCAATTCTCCGCAACACCTGGTTCTGCAAAATTCCCAAGAAAATAAATTCCGTCACATTGTTTCTCTTCTCCATATGTTCACTTTGGTTGGGTTGAGCAGAGGGGAAATGCATCTGCAGCAAAACCGAATAAGAAATAATTAAGAAGGGAGAAAATTCAGTCAAAACGCATTTTTTTTTCAAAAACATTCTCTCTGGGAATTCCTCTGATATGAAGAGTTCCCCATGGTCTCTGGAATGTTTTCTCTGATTTTATGCCCTATGATCTATCCTCTTGGAGCTCCAGCATGGGAGTTGGACAGAAGGAGGGTATGAACAACAATTAATCAATGGTATTTGCTGATCACTTACTATTTGGAGAGCACTGTACTAAACACTCAGGAGGGTACAATACAAGTGAATACAATACAAGTGAATTGGCAGACATGACTGCTGCCCACAAGAGAAGCACCATGAACTAGTGGATAGAGCAGGGGCCTGGGAAGCAATCAATCAATGATGTTTATTGATCTCTTACTGTGGACAGAACACTGTACTAAGTGCTTGGGAGAGTATAATATAATAGAGTTGGTAGATACATTCCCTGCCCACAATGAGCTTTCAGTCTAGAGAGAGGTTACAGTCTAAACAGATCTTACAGAAGTACCTGGGTTCTAATCCCCATTCTACCACTTGTCTATTGTGTGGCCTTGGCAAGTCAATTTACGTCTCTATGCCTTAGTTACACCTTCTGTGAAATGGGGATTAAGACTGTAAGCCTCTTGTGGGAAATGGAATGTGTCCAATGTGATTAGTTTGTATCTATCCCAGCACTTAGTACAGTGCTGAGCCTTTTTGTTCCCAGCCCCGGCTCAACCAAGGTTTTTGCCCCGTGTTGGGTCAGAAGGTTATAATGTTAAACGCTTAATACAGTGTTAAGCACTTAGTACAGTGCTAAGTGCTTAGTACCATGCTCTGTATACAGTAAGCGCTCAATGAATACAATTGAATAAATATGATTGGGAGCTGCCACCTTGGATCCTCTTCCTGGTTATGGTGTCTCCTCGTGGTTGACAAGCACTTAGCAAATACCATTAAAACATTTTTTTAAAAGGAACTTATCCCCTGTAGGTGGAATAGACATTAAAATAGATTACAGACAGGAGAAATAAGGATATTTACATCAATCAATCAGTCATATTTATTGAGCACTTACTGTGCACGGAGCACTAAGTACTTGGGGGAGTACAATATAACAATATAAAAAATACATTCCCTGCCCACAGTGAGCTTGCAGTTTGTTGACTAGGCAAACACACCCCGATCTCCTCCCCAAAATGTATTCCAACACTTAGGTTTTTCACAAGTTCTGTTTGCTACAGGGAACATGTCTACCAACTCTACCATACTTTACCCTTCCAAGGTTTAATACAGTGCTCTGCACATGGTTAACACACAATAAATATCATATATTGATTGATTGGTTTATCTTGTCTTATGCTGTCGAGTCATTTCTGCCCCAAAGAGATGCCATGGACACATCTGTCCCAGAATGCCCCACCTCCATCTGCAATCGTTCTGGTAGTGTGTCCACAGAGTTTTCTGGGTAAAAATACATAAGTGGTTTACCAATGCCCTCTTCCATGCAGTAAATTTGAGTCTCTGCCCTTGACTCTGTACCATGCTACTGCTGCCCAGCACAGGTGAGTTTTGACTTGTAGCAGATTGCCTTCCACTAGCTAGCCACTGCCCAAGCTAGGAATGTAATGTAATGGAATGGTATGGGATGGAATGGACAGGCCTCTACTTGACTCTCCCTCCAGTAGTCAAGACTAGTAGAGTACTGGAAAATCTCCATGTGCGACCCTGAGAGGGGGATTGATTGATTACAGAATATCAAAAACCTTTAACGACAAAGTCCCCTCCATTTCCAGGTTAAGAGTACATGTAATAACCATGTTGGTCCTGATATCCACTGAAGCCTGACCTCGCCCTTACAGAACTTTCCCCAAAGAAGCAGCATGGCCTAATTTAAAGAGCACTGGCCTAGGATTCAGAGGTCTTGGGTTCTAATACTGGCTGTGCCACTCGCCTGCTTCATGACCTTGGGCAAGTCATTTAAATTATCTGTACCTCAGATCCCTCACCTGCAAAATGGGGATTCAATGTCTATTCTAGCTGCTACTTAGACTGTGAGCCCCTTGTGGGACCTGATTTTCTTGTATCTACCCCAGTGCTGCAGTGCGGTGTTTGGAACACAGTGAGCACTTAACAAATACCACAGTTATTGCACCTTTAATATACAATTTCTTTCATCTGTCATTTCCCCAGGTCTTTTCACCCTGCAGATTTGTAAAATTCAGCCAAAATGATCTTTTTCACAGATATAAAAAAATAAAATGTGTCACCTACCCATATGATATTGATTGGTTAACATCCATTTATACAAGTGGGAGAGAGGTGAGAATCAGGGTTCAACTAGATTTAAAAAGCAAAAGTTAGTGAGATATTATAATCTTCTCTCTATTGTCAATTTGAGGAGGCTGGCAGATTTCCCATTCCATTTTAAGCTTGTACAGAATATTCCAGCACCATCCAAAAGACCTTTCAAATCAAATAATGTATTTCCTAGAACCACAGAATGGGCACTGCCTTAAGAGGACCATACCTTTCTCTGTTGGATTGTTTCTAATAAATATGCTTCTGAATCCAACTTGTAGAATGAATGCTTTGATGCACCAAGCCCTTCTAGGCATGACTGAAACATTGTTGGCGAAAGTTAATAGACAGCAAACACACAATAACAACAAGAGAGATTTCCCAGAGTCCATACCTGGAATGTATTTTCCACCATAACACTGAGAATACTTCAATCAGAGAAAAGAACAACTTCAGGAATTGGAAGAAGATGGAATCGACAGGGCTGTGTGGAATTGCTAAGGACAGAGAATTTCCTTGATTTACCCCACTGCATTTGTAAACGTTACTAAAATGTCTTTATTCTACACTCCTTAGTTCCTCAGCTCTTTCTTTCAGTGCCATCAAGGTGGAATCTAATCAGAGGCAAGGCCCGGCGAATAGAGCACAGGCCTGGGAGTGAATCCAGGACCTGGATTCTAATCTTGGCTCCACCACTTGTCTGCTGTGTCACCTTGGGCAAGTCACCTCACTTCTCTGGGCTTCAGTTACCTCATTTGTGAAGTGGGGATTAAGAATGTGAGTTCTATGTGGCACATGGAATATATCCAACCTGATTAGTTTGTATCTACCCCAGCGCTTAGTACAGTGCCTGGCACACAGTAAGGGCCTAAAAATATTTAAAAATATTAAAAAAATATTTTTAAAATATTAAAAAAATACCATTAAAAATATTGAACGTTTCTATTTTCTGGCAATTGACATCAAATTATTCCTTTTCAATCAAAAGTCATAGATCATAATTTTATACCATGAATATGAAAGTGCATAATAAAGATGTGGTGATCGGTTTAATTTAAAATGTTCACTGCTGAATTCTGACAAATCGGGGTGAATTTGCACACCTACCTACCAACCACTGGCACCATGAGAAAAAGATTCTGTCAGAGAAAATCAACTAGCATAATTAAAAAGATTAAAACTACAGCAATGATGGTATTATTACCATAAACCATTCAACTTTTCAAAAATCAAATAGACTTTTCTTTCATCTCTATATTAAAATCTTTGATCATTAATTTAGCAGGCATTTTATATGAATGTTCTATAAGTAATTTATTTTATACTTTCACAAATTAAGATGCTGTTTGTAATCTTTTCCCGTGATTCCATGTAATCTATCTATGGTCTGGGAGTTACTCAAGTAGCGAATGGTTCTTAAAAACATTTGCCACAGAAATGTAAAACAAAAGAGTATAAAGAAGAAAACCAGAATCAGGATTGATTTGCATGTTTTTAATCCTGAACAAAAGAAAATATCCAGTGCTTTGAACAGTGCTTGGCACATAATAAGTGCTTAACAAATACCGTATCATTATTATTATCACTGTCAAATATCAAATTTTCCACCACTACCAAATGACAAATTAAACTAAAAAAAAAAGAAAATCCAATTTCATTATAACAATTATAGTCAGATAGGTAATGTGATTTTATTTTATTTTTGCTAGGACAAAAAAGAGCAATCACATTTTGTTGATATTCTTACTGTTATTAAAAAAAACTCAGCTGTGAAGATATTAAAGGTTTCTTGGATGCTATGTGATTTGATCCACCTCTTCTAATAATCTTCCTGGACTTGGTTCTTAGGGCTAAAGGATTGGATTTAGGGCAAAAATTTGAATGCAGGCTCATTTTGTACTGTGAAAAAAGCCCAGGGTCTTCAAGATTGATTGCTAGAGCTACAAGACCAATCTCCAAGTGGACCAAGCTAGAGCCAAGCACAGACCAATTCTGGTTAGTAGGAGCTGATTCACTAGAACACAGGGAAAATGGTTCCAGAGTGTTCCTAGTCGAAATACTACACCATCAGAGCCTCCCAGAGCCTTTAAATATATAATCCAATCTGGTCCCTGGAAAACTTTCCCCTTCTCTGACCCTAACATAGCATACATAGGCGATGCCCTAAAGTGACTTCCCAAAATATCTTTTAAAAAAGCTAGAAATTGAACTCCTTAGAGTATTGGACACCAATAGGAATAATTTGGCCTAGGAGAAATTAAAAACAGTATTAAATGTGGTCGTTTAGAAGCTGATTAACCCTAATCTAAAAATGAGCAGAAAAGAGAAAGGGAAGTGAAATACAAAACAGCCATTTTTGCTTTTATTAGCAGCTCCTGTTCATTCATTCAATCGTATTTATTGAGCACTTACTGTATGCAGAGCACTGTACTAAGTGCTTGGGAAGTACGAGTTGGCAACATATTGAGACTGATAAAGTGATTAATAAGAGAAGGGTTTGAAACTGTTTCATATAAAGTGTAGTTTGGGGTTATTTGTGGATTATCTGTGGATTTCATTTATCTGTGCCACCATATCTCTCATTAGCCCAGGAGTATTGGATGAATCTCTCAATGTCAGTGTCAAAGGGAAAATCTCTGGTACTTTTATCTTCCAGTGTAGCTCTGCAGTGGTGACAAAATCATAACATCATCATAGAGAATTTTCTAACCCATTCAACCAATGATTGGTATTTATCAAGCACTTCCTGAGTGTGAAGCACCGTTCTAAGAAATTGGGAGAGTATCTGAGAAGTAAAACACCCATTCTCTGTCTTCAACAGATCACAATTGAGAAAACTCAAGATTAAAAAAGAGGAACCGAGGAAGGAAGGAGGAATACAGTACAGGACTCCCACCATGGGAATGACGGTTCTAGATGAGTGAAGATCCAAACTCCCAGCACAGGTTGAAGGATATGGGGGGATCGTCTTGGATACTGCATCAGCATCTGAGGGGACTCCATGATCAATCAGTTGTATTCAGTGAACGCTTACTGTGTGCAGAGGATTGTTACAGGGTTCAATGTGTACAGCCTGTTTTGTTCATCAGTTTAATTTTAACCCAAGGCCTGTGAATTGTTGGCTCGCTTATTTCTGAAGACCAATTGATTTCTCTTTTTTTCTTTATTTTTTTTTTGCTCTGGGAAAAGACCCTCCATTATATTTAGTGTCTTCAAAGTGTCCCAGAAATGGTCAACGCAATCTTAAACCATCCTCTTCTTTCCGGAGTGCCTGTAATCCTGGAAAAGAAAAGGTTGTCCAGCAAATAATGCTGGAAAGATTTGAGATCCTGGAGCTAGAAAAGCTCTGGCTAGGAAAGGAGCTGTTGGAACTGTCCTCTAGAGATGGTTCTAGATGGTCTCTTTATGGCGGGATGAGAGGAGTCCTCTGGTGATGTGGGTTTTCGGGATCACTTAAATCTGACATCAGGGTCGTTGGGAGCCACCAGCTGCGCCAGACTGATATTAAATAAGCCTCCCTTTCCCTGTCCCCAAACTCTTTGCCTCTCTCTGCCTCTTCTCTGTCAATCCCTTGGTGCCCTTCTGTCTCCATAGCCCTTCCCCACTTTTCCAGTCTTACCTCTTGGTGGCGAGACTCTACCCCACTGTGGTTTGCAAGAAGTCTGAATTCCTTCCCTAGTAAATGAATCTTTCTACAGCAGACCAATCAATCAATGGTATTTATTGAGTGCTGTGTGCAAAACACTGCACTAAATGCTTGGGAGAATATACTTCAACAGACTTGTGGTCATGTTCCCTTCCCACAATGAGTCTACAGTCTAGGGGAGGAGACAGACATTGAAGACTAAATTGAAGATATGTACATAGCTGATGTGGGGCTGAGGGCTGAGCCTGGGGTGAATAGCAAGTGCTCAAAGGGAAAAGATTTAGTACAAATGCTGCCATCCTAGCAAATCCTTAAAAAACTCTTAACGGCCTAATTAATTTTTCTTAAAACAAAGAAAAGAAATGATATCGGTGAATAGAACTGCCTTTAAAACTATCCTGCAAGTAGGGAATTGGTAGGCAGGGTTTCTATGGGGGCAGGCATAATGATCCAAGATTAAGAGAGGGAGAGAAAAATTGAGAACGGGGGAAGAAAGAGAAAGGGGGTGAAGAAGAGAGAAAGGAAGAGAGGTGGAGAGAGGTGATAAAGGAAATGTAGAAAGAGAGGGAAAGGTAAAGGGTAAACTGAAGAGTAGAGGAAGTAAGAAAGGGTGAAGAAGAGGCTGAGAAAGTGGAGGTAAGGAAGAAAAGTGAACGTTTTCTCTGTCTCTGTCACACACACACATACATATACACACAAACGCACCTGCACTCTCATACTCATTCACTTATATGCATCTGATCTCTCCCTTAACCACACAAGCAGCCCATAAAATTCCTTTTCCCTTGGATGTTTAATCAGAAATCACCAATCTTCTTCCCATATTCTCTTTCCTTTTCTCCTCCTTTCATTTCTATGACCCATAGTCTCCTCAAAGTATTTTTCATTTTGGTATTTCTCGAAGAGTAAATGATCGGGTTCAACAGGGGGGTGTTGACAGTGTAGAAAACAGCCACCATCTTGTCGACAAAAAACGTGGTGGAGGGCAGCATGTAGATGAAGATGCAAGGTCCAAAAAACAAGATTGCCACCGTTATATGGGAGCCACAAGTCGAGAGGGCTCTGCGATGTCCTCTAGAACCTCGTGTCTTAAGTGGAGTAAGATAATAACATATGAAACAATCAATACCAGGAAGCTGACCACAGACAGCATCCCACCATTAGCCACAGTCAGCAAGCCGTTAACAAAAGTGTCCTCGCAGGCAAGTTTCAACAGAGGGAGCAGGTCACCAAAATAGTGGAAAATCACATTGGGTCCACAGAAGGGTAAGCAGAATACCAGGATAATTTGAGCCACCGAATGCAAGAAGCCACCCATCCAGGCCATCCCAATCTGAAGGCCGCACACACGTCGGCTCATGAACGAGGTGTAGTGCAGGGGCTTACAGATGGCAACATAGCGATCATAGGCAATCACGGTGAGGAGGAAAATCTCGGTCCCACCAAAGAAATGAATGAAGAATAGCTGAGTCATGCAGCCATTCAGGGAAATCTCTTTCTTTTCAACGCCTAAGTCTAGAATTAGTTCAGAGCAGTTGTAGAAAAGTAACAGTTCTCCACAAAGGACAGATAGCTGAGTAAATAATACAATGTGTGAGTCAAGATTTATACTGACATTAACAGTTACTACATTGAGAAGATTTCCCAGGAGCTGTATACAAGAGCAGAAATACAAGAAAACATACTTTCTGCACCTCCTTATTTTGAGAAAACCCTAGAAAAACAAATTCTGTAACATTGTTTGTAACTGCCATGAACTCCATTCCATAGGTGAGTGCACAGGGTGTTACTAGAGATGTTGACTTTGTAATGACAAAAGATTGGGGTTTTGTAGCTCAGTAACAGTTATATGCATCTTTTTCTTCATTTATACCTTCCTTGAATTCTTTAACTGCTTGAACAAGTTTGATCTTTTGCCTTTTCCTAACTCCCTTACCTGTTAGGGGCTTGAGCAACTCAGTTTTCTCCAGCAGTTTTCCCATTTTTCCAATTTGCCTCTTCAGAATCTTCTTCAGAAGGCATTCCCCTCTACTTCTCACTTATTAACTCTCTCCCTGGGGCCTTTGCTCTCCTGTAATCGCCCTCTCCCTCAACCCACTTATTGACCTTATCACCATCACCATCATCAATGGTATTTATTGAGCACTTACTAAGTGCAGAGCACTTTGTTAAGCGCTTTGGTGAGAACAATACAACAGAGTTGGCAGACACATTCCCTGACCACAAAGAGCATACACCTCTTCATAAGTGACTTCTAGTGTTCTGTTTATCAGAGGGGCAAATGATCAACATATTTAGCCACCCTTCTTCCCAGATATCTTCTTGCTCTTTCTCTTCACCACCAAACCCTTTCGTTATTGGCAGGGAATGTTGCTCCCTGTTTGTTGTTGCATGGTACCCTCCCAAGCACTTAGCACAGTGCTTTGCAAGCAATAAATACTAAATAAATACGATTGAATGAATGAATGAACCCTTTCTAGTTATCTCTCACCGTGGCTTGTTTCTCACTTCTCCCTATACTGATACTCTACCATGCTCCCTAAATGTTATAGTCCATAAAGTCCTCCTTCATTATTTCATTTATTCATTCATTCAATCGTATTTACTGAGCGCTTACTGAGTGCAGAGCACTATACTAAGTTATTGGGAACTACAAAAAAACTTCATGGATGGCCTGTAGGGATAGAGAACAAATTTGTTAAATTTGCAGGTGACATCCAGCTGGGTGGACTCACTAATGTGCTGGAAACTGGAAAAAAGTAAAACCTCGATAAATTGATAAAGTGAGTCAGTAGGAAAAAAAAATGGATTGAAACAGTCCAAGGTAATACATTTAGAAATGAAAGAAAAGCACCACAAAAAATAGAAGGATAAAACACTGGTAAGGGGCAAGTATTCATTCATTCATTCAATCATATTTATTGAGCACTTACTGTGCAAGGGCTTAGGTAGTACAATATAACAGAGTTGGTAAATGATTTCCCTGTCTACAATGGGCTTATTGTCTAGCATGAAGTACAAAAGTAAAAGATCCAGAGGGAATAACAAAGCAACAAATGTGAGGCACCAATATAGTGCTTATAGTCAATCAATCATTACTATTGACTGAGCACTTACCGCACTAAGTGCTTAGGGGGAGTTCAATAACAATAGAGTTGGAAGACTCCACCTTAACCTTACAGACAGACGTTAAAACAAATTACATTTCAGGGAAACAGCACAGTATAGGGATACACGTTTGACCTTCAGTAAGTCACTTCACTTCTCTGTGCCTCAGTAACCTCATCTGTAAAATGGAGATTGAGACTTGAGCCCCACGTGTAACAGGAACTGTGTCCAACTCTATTTGCTTGTATATCCCCAGTGCTTAGTACAGTGCCTGGCACATTATTATTATTATTATTATTATTATTATTATTATTATTATTATTATTCATACATAAGGGCTTTGGGGATGGGGTGAGTATCAAAGTGCTTACAGGGTAAAAACACAAATGTATAACCAACACAGAAGGGAGGGTGAAGAGGATGGAAAATGAGACTTCCAGGAGGAAATATCATTTTAGTAGGGCTACTTGTGGGTCTCATTACTACTTGAAAAGTCAAAATGGTATTGGAATGCGGTTCTAGGGCTATGATGTGCTTGAGTTGGGGAGTAACCCTTCCTAGCTACACTAAATTAGTAAGACCCTTGAGAAAGCTCTTTGTCCATTTTTGATCACTGAACTTAAAGAAAAAAGAGGTTGAGAAAATGGAAAGGCTCAACGACCATTTGGAAAACAAATGTTTTCCATTTATGTTTGGTTATGTTTGGTTATGTATGTATGTTTATGTTTGGTTTTGTTCTCTGTCTCCACCTTTTAGACTGTGAGCCAACTGTTGGGTAGGGACTGTCTCTATATGTTGCCAACTTGTACTTCCCAAGCGCTTAGTACAGTGCTCTGCACACAGTAAGTGCTCAATAAATACAATTGATGATGATGATGATGAAATGCTGTGAAAAATGGTTCAAGGAATTAGGTTGCTTCACCTGTAGAAAAGAATGCTAAGGCATATTAACTGTTGGCAAATGCTTGCAGGATTCCAGGAGAAGGATGCTGATCAGCTGTTTGTCATGATCTCAGAGGGACTAACAAGTATACAAAAGCAGTTGGCCTAATAAATAGAACACAGGCTTGGGATTCAGAAGGACTTGGATCCTAATTCTGCTTCTGCCACTTGTCTGCTGTGTGACCTTGGGGGACTCACTTAACTTCTCAGTGTCTCAGTTACCTTATCTGCAAAACGGGGACTGCGACTGTGAGTCCCATGTGGGACATGGATTATGTCCGAACTGATTATCTTGACTCCTCTCGAGTGCTATTCCATCCACCTGTGCTTCAGACCCCATTCCCTCTCATTTTATGAAATCTCTCTCCCTCCTACCCTCCTTTACTTCCATCTTCAACTGCTCACTCTCCACTCATTCCTTCCCCTCTGCCTTCGAACATACCCACGTCTCCCCCATCCTAAAAAAACCCTTTCTTGACCCCACCTCCCCTTCTAGTTATTGCCCTATCTCCCTCCTACCATTCCTTTCCAAACACCTAGAATGTGTCATCTACATCGCTGCCTCGAATTCCTCAACGCCAACTCTCCCCTCGACCCCCCTCCAATCTGGCTTCCGTCCCCTACACTCCACCGAAACTGCCCTCTCAAAAGTCACCAATGACCTCCTTCTTGCCAAGTCCAATGGCTCCTACTCTATCCTGATCCTCCTCGAACTCTCAGCTGCCTTAGACACTGTGGATCACCCGCTTCTCCTCATCATGCTATCCAACCTTGGCTCCACAGACTCTGTCCTCTACTGGTTCTCCTCTTGTCTCTATGGGCCTTCATTCTCAGTCTCCTTTGCGGGCTCCTCCTCCCCTTCCCATCCCCTTACTGTAGGAGTTCCTCAAGGGTCAGTTCTTGGTCCCCTTCTGTTATCTATCTACACTCACTCCCTTGGTGAATTTGTTTGCTCCCACGGCTTCAACTATCAACTCTATGCTGATGACACCCAAATATACAACTCTGCCCCTGCTCTCTCTCCTTCCCTCCAGGCTCGTGTCTCCTTCTGCCTTCAGGACATGTCCATCTGGATCTCTATCTGCCATCTAAAACTCAATACGTCCAAGACTGAACTCCTTATCTTCCCTCCCAAACCCTGCCTTCTCCCTGAGTTTTCCATCACTGTAGACGACACTACCATCCTTCCTGTCTTACAGTCCAACAACCTTGGAGTCACCCTTCACCTCGCTCTCCTATTCACCCCATACCTCCAATCCATCACCAAAACCAGCTAGTCTCACCTCCACAACATCGCCAACAACCGCCCTTTCCTTTCCATCCAAACCTCTACCTTGCTGATTCAATCTCTCATCCTATCCTGACTGGATTACTGCATCAGCCTCCTCTCTGATCTCCATCCTCCTGTTTCTGCTCACTTCAGTCTATACTTCACGCTGCTGTCCGGATTATCTTTGTGCAGAAATGCTCTGGTCATGTTAGTCCCCTCCTCAAAAATCTCCAGTGGCTGCCTGTCAACATAGAATCAAGCAAAAACTCCTCACTCTAGGCTTCAAGGCTCTCCATCACCTCGCCATCTCCTACCTCACCTCTCTTCTCTCCTTCTACAACCCAGCCTGCACCCTCTGATCCTCTGCTGCTAATCTCTTCACTGTACCTCGTTCTTGCCTGTCCCACCATCGACCCCCTGCCCACGTCCTTCCCCTAGCCTGGAATGCTCTTCCTCCATACATCTGCCAAGCTAGCTCTTTTCCTCCCTTCAAAGCCCTACTGAGAGCTCAGCTCCTCCAGGAGGCCTTCACAGACTGAGCCCCCTTTTCCGTTTCCTCCTCTGCAACCCCCTCCCTACCTCCTTCCCCTCTCCACAGCACTTGTATATATATTTGTACAGATTTATTACTCTATTTTATTTGTACATATTTGCTATTCCATTTTTTTGTTAATAATGTGCATATAGCTTTAATTTTATTTGTTCTGACGATTCTGACACCGGTCTACATGTTTTGTTTTGTTGTCTGTCTCCCCCTTCTAGACTGTGAGCCTGTTGTTGGGTAGGGAATGTCTCTATATGTTGCTGACTTGCATTTCCCAAGCGCTTAGTACAGTGCTCTGCACACAGTAAGCGCTCAATGAATACGATTGAATGAAGGAATGCATTATCTTGTCTCTACCCTGGATAGATAGCAAGGATTTAACAAATGCCATGAAAATAAAAAAGGGGAAATTGGCCTTAGAGCAGGAAAGATCAATCACTCAGTCAGTAGTAAGTTTATTGTCTGTTTACTGTAAGTTTATTTTTAGACTGTGAGACCACTTTTAGACTGTGAGCCCACTGTTGTGTAGAGACTGTCTCTATATGTTGCCAACTTGTACTTCCCAAGCGCTTAGTACAGTGCTCTGCACACAGTAAGCGCTCAATAAATACGATTGATTGTCGACAGGGAATGTGTCTGTTATACTGTTGTGCAGTACAGTGCTCTGCACACAGTAAGTGTTCAATAAATACAATTGATTAGTAGTATTGATTGAGTGCTTACTCTTTGCACAGCACTATACTAAGCATTTGGGAGAATGCATTAGGGTAGGCATTCTCTCCTATCCCTAGCCTCAAGGAGATTATATCCAGATGGTGAAACAAACACTAAAATAAAGTACAGGTAGGAGAAAGTATAGACAGTAAAGATAGGTATATAAATATAGTGTTTCCCAAGTGCTTAGGTAAAGCAGATTTGCTGGAGTTGTGGAGATGATTTAAGTGATTAATCATAGAGGAAGTCATAGAAGGAGATAGGAAGGGTTTTGATGATAAGGAGATTAGTGGTATGCTTAAATGCTAAGGGGAAGGGAGTTCCAGGCCAGAAGTGAGGTTGTGAGAAAGGGGTTGGCAGTGATAGAGGTGAAAATGAGGCACAAGAAACAAACTGGAATGAGAAGAATTAAGTTTCCAAGATGGGATGAGGGGGAAGAGGAAATAGACTATATGTGTCATCTTCTTTTCTTGAGATATTGAAGCAAAAACTAGAAAGCCATCTAAGTAATAGGGACAAAACTACTCACCAATCTAGAAGCAGGGACCAAGACCAGAAAATTGATCAAGATCCCTTCCAACTCTTAAATTTTGTCAATTGATTTATCTTTTTTGCATTCCAGCAGCTGGCCTGCCCTAGGATAGGGAAAATTTGAGCTGCCTTTCATCTCTTCTCCATTTGTTTTTCCTTCCTCTATGTCAGTGGAATATTGCCCGAGAAAAAGAAATGGAATTGGGTCCAAACTCCTAGCCTGGTCAATGTTGCAGTTTCATTACTAAGCCTCTTAAGTTGTTGAAGACTAAATAGAGGAAGCCAATTTGCATATAATTTTTCCAATAACTCTACTAAGCAATTAGGTGAACATAAAGCAAAATACATAATCCCTGCCCTCAAGGAGCTTACCATATAATGAGAGCAAATACCATTTATTTAATATATCACCTCCCATACCCAGACCAATGTCTTTCCTTCCCAATATTCCTCCCTAATGAAAGAAAGCTGTTGGTTGGGCTCTGTGTAGATGTAACCCAGATGACAATAGAAACTAATCAAATCCCTTCCTGTCTCACAATCACCTGGAATTTTCTCTTTCCTGTTTCAATCTCTCAATTATCACCGTAATTTTTTTAAATAGCAATTGTCAAAAACAGTTCTAAGTACTAGAGTAGATACAAGGGAGTCAGGTCAGATACAGTCCCTGTCCCAAAAGGTGGCCCAATCTAAGAAGGAGAGAGAATGGATTGTGAATCCCTATTTTAAGTTAAGGAAACTGAGGCACAGAGAAATTAAGAGACTTGCTCAAGGTCACACAGGTGGTAAGTGATGGAACCATGAGTAGAACCCAGGTCCTCTGACTCTCAGGTCTGGGCTCTTTCCATTAGATTATGTTCTTCCCCTTAAGGCATGACCATCCAAAATTGTCCTCTCAAAGTTATCCCCTCCTTATCAGTATTTCCTTCTCCCCCTTCTCAGTTTTCTATTATTTAATTTACAACCATCCACTGAAACGTTTAGAAATGGTTTGTGCTGAGAGTGGCTGTGAAACAGGAAAGGTAACAAACCCATGTTGCAAAACACAAGAAGAGGTTCAAGTAAATGAGAGCAAACATACGAATTGGCTCTTTCTATGGCTCCTTTAAGTAAGGACACTCAGAAAATCAATAAGAAAGGCAATTTATAAGAAGGGAACGTTACAAAGAGCCCATCCATCTTTGCACTGTATTGTATTGTACTCTCCCAAGAGCTTAGTAGAGTGATCTGGAGCAAACGCTCAGTAAACACCATTGGTTAATGGATCCCTAGAAAGTCGTGGCTCGCTGTGAAATCATTAAGGACCCCCCTTCATTTTGAAAAGTAGATTTACAAAGTATTGTTCAAATATTTAGCTACTGGTCTGCTTAGGAAACATACTTCTTGGTTTTGTTCTCCTAACCACAGTCCTGCTGGAAGAAACAGCACAGATTGTCCACATAATGACAAGAGTTGCTCTAGAGAAAATTTCCTCATTAGGGCACACCAGGCTCAAGAGTACCTAAAACACAGAGCTGAGCACTGAAATCTAATCTTGCCTTCTCATGTCCCATGTGGGACAATCTGATTACCATATATCTACCTCAGAGCTTAGAACAGTGCTTGGCACATAGTAAGTGTTTAACAAATACCATGCTTATTAATTAATTAATTAATGTCATTGACCCCTTGCTTCATATCCCCCTTCCTCCATAGGATTCCCTCTCCCTTCAAAATCGGCAGCCCCCCGCCCTCCCCTCCAATTTTCAAAGCCTTACCAGAAATCCCTTCTCTAGAGGAAGACTTCCCTGATTGCCACCTTATTCTCCCTCCCCATTGCATCAATTTATATACTTGGGCCCAAAGCATTTAAGTAGTCTGATATTCACCCCAACCCCTAACTGTACATATCCTTAGAGCTGGTTGCCTCTTATTACCTGTATTTTTTTTTGCTATTTGTGGGCAGGGAGCGTGTCTGTTATATTGTACTCTCAATTTCAAGTACAGTGCTCTGCACACAATATTGTAAGCCCGGTGTGGAAAGGGATCGTCTCTCGTTATTGCTGAATAGTACTTTCCAAGGGCTTAGTACAGTGCTCTGCACACAGTATGTGCTCAATAAATACGATTGAATGAACTGACTGAATAATTTGTTGAAGAGGGTGGAGCACTTCTCCTTACCCCCTTCCAGGGACAAACAAGTTCACCTCCTTAATGTGCGTTCCCCACTAGTTTAAAGAACGCCTTCCTTTGAGTGTAAATGAGATGGCAGCCCACCCATCAAGCCCCTCAGAACAACTCTTAACCTAGAGCAGGAAGCTAGTCCCATCCCATTGCAGGCCCTGCCCTCTCCAGTACTGCGAAGGTTATTTTTAAGCAAACAGGAGCCCCAAGGAAGGAGTGCTGTTCAATCAGCCTTCATGAGCCCAGTGAGCCCACTGTCGGTCCCAGGTAAATATCCCCTTCATTCCCAAAGGGATTCTGGGTAAACACTTTGTCCTCAGAGGATCACTCCTCATTTCCTTTTTTAAGAAAATGGTATTTGTTAATTTCTTACTATGTGTCAGACTATGAATTAAGCACTGGGGTAGGTACAAGCTAATCAGGTTGGACACTGTCAATGTTTCATATGGGGATCACAGTCTTCATCCCCATTATACAGATGAGGTAACTGAAACAAAGAGAAGTTAAGTGATTTGCCCAAGATCACACAGCAGACAAGTGGCAGGGCTGGGGTTCTCCCCCAACCCCCACCGCAGAGTAGCTCACCTGAATCTCAGCAGGAATATACAGTTTAAGCAGCGAGGCTTAGTGGAAAAAGCAGGGGCTTGGGGGTCAGAGGTCGTGGGTTCTAATCCCGCTCTACCACTTGTCAGCTGTGTGACTTTGGCCATGTCACTTAACTTCTCTGTGACTCAGTTACCTTAGCTGTATAAATGGGGATTAAGACAGTGATCCCCTTTGGAACAACCTGATTACCTTGTAACTACCCCATCACTTAGAACAGTATTTGGCACATAGTAAGGGTTTAACACATACCATTATTATTATTACTATTATTTGGTGTCCCACCGTCTTTATGAATGAGAGGAAAAATTGGGTTCCACTTGATGGTGCTTCTCATTCACTGAATGGGGAGATGGAAAACTGTCCTGCATACCAGAGGCCTTGTGTGGGGAGGAGAGAACAGCCAATAGCCAAAATGGGAGAAATAATTTCTTTAGGAATCAGGCAAATGGTAACCACTACCTCTAGCCAGTAGGAGAGTCAGGAAGCCTGGTTTCACAGCTGAGATAATGGAACTGTTTAAATAAACCCATAATTGTGAGCTCATCGCTCTGCTCCCTGTGGTATTTGGAAATCTCACGTTCTGACCAAACAGAAAACTTGTGCGGGTACAGCATGTTTAATTGGCCCAGGTTTGCAGCCCAGCTGAGTTTGGACCCATTTCTTTGTGTTGGGGAGTAGAATGCTTCCTTTGCCACAAGATCCTGAAAAATGATATCTTCAACCTTTAGTGTGACATGGAAAGAAAGGGTGTGGATTAAATTGTCCTTAGGTAGGAGTGCAGGTGATAAAAGGGATATTGTCAGAAGATAGAGATCAACGTCTCCGTATTTACTGGGACCCCATTAGGATTGACACCGAGTGTCTAGGGTAGACTGAAGTTTATATTAACAGCTTGGATAATGAGACCCATACACTCATAGGTGAATGAGAAGCAGCATTGGCTAGTGGAACAGCACCACAGTCCTAATCCTGCCACTGCCACTTGCCTGATGTGTGACCTTGGGCAAGTCACTTTCACTTCTCTGTGCCTCAGTTACTTCATCTGCAAAATGGGGATTCAATATATATTCTACCTCCTACTTAGACTGTGGGGCCTCTGTGGGACCTGATTATCTTGTATCTACCCCAACGCTTAGTACTACACTTCACACATAGAAAGGACTAAATAAATACCACAATTATTGCTATTATTATTATTATTACAGGAGACCCTGAATGATACAGAGTTTCTGATATTCTGGGAATTAAAACTAGACCTCAAAATGATTTGAACACATTCAAGAATTGTACTTTCAAAGAGGATTAAGTTCAACACCATCCAGGAAATAAGGTACTGCACAATAAAATGAGGAAAAGCTCAGGAAGTCAATAGTAAGATGTCTATACTGGACAATAATAGCAAATCTGGGCTCTGGCAGCCTCGAAACTAATTTGGCTGCCCAGTATGGTGTAGTACAGTCTGATTAGGTAAGATGGTGATGATAAATAGGCAAAGCATTTCAGTAGGTACTTTGGGTTTCTAGAGAAAATAATTCCACATTTTTTCTGTGTGCTAGAAGTGTACTACATATATATATGTGGATGTGTACATTCATGAATTGCCAATTTAAATGTAATGATTTAATGACCATCAATTGAAACAAGACAAACACTGGCAACATTATAACTACCTTCCTAAGGATGGCCAAAAGTAATAGTAATAATAATGATAATGGTATTTGTTAAGCATTTACTGTGTGCCAAGTACTGTTTTAAGTGCTAGGGTAGATACAAGTTAATGAAGTTGGACACTGTACCTGTCCCTCAAGGGGCTCACATTCTTAATCTGCATTTTACAGATGAGATGCCTAAGGCCCAGAAAATTTAAGTGACTTGCCTAAGGTCACACAGCAGACCTGTGGCAGAGCTCGGATTAGAGCCCAGGTGCCCATAGGCTACAGAAATGGATTTGTGGAGAATAACATGGAAAGCAGTGACACTAGCAGTAGCAGTGGCTTAGTGGAAAGAGCACAGACCTGGGAATCAGAGGACCTGGGTTATAGTCCTAACTCTGCTACTTGCTTGCTGTGTGACCTTGGGCAGGACACTTAACTTTCCTGTGCCTCAGGAGAGAGGGAGGGAGAGCCAACTTAGAATGTGAGCCCAGTGTGGCACAGGGACTGTGTCTGACCTATAATCTGGAATCTACCCCAGAGTTTAGTATAGTGTGGTTAAGTAAGCACTTACAAAAACTGCTATTATCATCATTATTATTACTATACAAGAGGCAGAAAACACTAGACCCAATAAATAGACCCTAGTGTGGACTTCAGTAAAGTTCCATGCCCAGAGCTGACCTTTCCATTTTAAGAGATGAATAAATATATGAAGAATCAGCAGAAGAGCTACAAAGGGTTTAGCTAAATAAAGAATTGAAAGGGGAAATCAAACTATTAGTTTGGAGAAGAGAAGGTAACAAATTGTTGATAGCTGGGCCCAGATTCATGAAAAGTTATCACAAGTATTATGTCCTTGACCACTGACTTCAGAATTGAAGAATAAGTCTTTCAATTGCAGTCAGAGATGCTTGATCCATCGTAGGGAACAATTACTTGATAGTGAGGGTTATTTGGCATTAGACAGACTTTGAGCAAGAAATGAAACTGCTATTCTTGGCAATAAGATACCCAACCCTGCCTGTCTTGGGAGTAACAAAGTTTGGAGGTAGGGGGTTTGATTCTATGATTTTGTGAGGTTCCTTCCAGGACTACGAGAACCTGACTCAATAAAAATGTGACTCAGCAGTAAGGTCAGAAAGGTCCACAGAGCTCACTTGAGAAATGAATCACTCACAAATGTTTTTCTATCTTTGCTAATTTGGATATAGTTCATGGAATATTATCCTTATTGCTGAATATAATGACATTCAAAACCACGAAAATGAAAATTTTAATTAATCCTCTTTGCTATGAGTTTTTAAAAGCCCCTCTCTTTTGTGACTTTATGACTTTAATTAGACACAGGTGATAAAGTGAAGATAATAAAAATTTTGCAAGTAGAATGGAATAACTGAATTTGGTTAGGGACCCTCTTTCCTAAGCTTCTAAAAGCTTTTGGCTTTATTTAAATCTCAAAGAAGTTATTTATTGAACGAAAATCATTTCAACTTTATTTGGAGAATGGAAAAACTTGCTCTGACAAAATAAATTACTCTCTGATGTATCTTGGTCATGATGACCAAGATTGTTTAGAGGTTCAATAATATCAATTTTAATACCTCCTTCACTAAGTTATCAGGGTACATACATTCTTTTACCACAGTTTTAGGTTCTACACATGATAGGGACATGATAGGATGTTGGGTGGAGATTGTGGAGGAGGCAGAAGAGGTGGAGAAAGAGGAAGGGAAGAGGAAGGAAAAGAGAAAAGGAGGAGGAAGAGGAGGAGGAGAGAGAGGAGAAGGAGAATTAATCAATCAATAGTATTTATTGAGTGCTTACAGTGTGTAGAGACTGTACTAAGGGCTTGAAGAACAGGAAAGGGAAAAGAGGAGGGAGAAGAAAGACAAGGAGGACAGTGAGGAGAAGAAGGAGAGAGAAGAGGAGGAAGAGGGAAAGAAGGAGGAGGAGGAGGAGGAGGATGCAGTAAAGCAGTTCATCAAGCCAAAAATCATCACGGAAATTTTTAGTTTCCACTGAAACACTTTCCTAGAATAAAGTGTAGAGCACCAAACCAGGACAGATTTGATTCCATTTTAAGAAAAGGGAGGAATTTGTTGAGAACTGAAAGTGAATAGACACTTTGCTGGAAATAAGTATAAGATAACCTGTTAGGAAGGAAAAAAAAATCCACAATGAAATAAATAACTTAGAGGAAAGCAAATTTAACAGATATAGGACACTAGTAGGGAGGATATGATAGAAAAAATCAGTCCAAGAAAGCTGGTTGTTCTTCAAATGGACATTTTAGAAAAAGAACAAACTATATCATAGGAAAGTTGGTTACAGGATATCAAGTTGACCAAACCCAGAACCTATACTAACCACTACACAGAAGGCAAAGGAACTAGCTACTAAGCATGGGAATTAAGCAAGATCATTAAAGAGAACCAAAGAGGAGGCTCAGGAATTTACAAAATTAGAAAAGCTCAAGGCAAAAAGCATGCCACGAGCAAAGTTATATGAACTCATGTCTTTAAGTATTCATCTATATTTGGCAAAAACAAGGCCAAGAAAATATCAACCCCATGGTTGACAGGAAGGGAAAGCTGATAAAAAATAACAAAGGTCATTCATGGGTTATTTTCCTTCTCTCTCTTAAAAAAAGACCAAATGGAACACTACATCAGGGAAGTCCTGCTTGAGCTGTAAAATTGGAATGCTAAACTAGAGTAGGGAAGATATAAGATATAAGAATATCTTTCTAAAAATCTGGTGGTAGTATATACCACATCAGCCTAATAGCACGCCCTCTTCTCCCCTATTGACTCTTGTTCCCATACAGCCACTTCTCATTATTTTGCAGATCTGCTGGAGAACAGGAAAGGGGTCCCTATAACCTAGAGGGGAGAAATGGCACCCAGAAGTAAAGAGAAAAGGAAAGGTTCATGGAAGGATACCACTGGCAATTACACGGATGTCTGGAACGAACTGGAAGAAACTAAACATTTGTGGCCTTCTGAGGATGGAGTCTCCCATCAGAAACACCAGATGAACCTTGTGGTGGAGAATTCAGGCAAAGAACCTGTGCAGAGGACATGATCATGGTGCTATTGGCTTGTGCAACACCAGCGTGGCTTAGTGAAAAGAGCACGGGCTTGGGAGTCAGAAGTCATGAGTTTTAATCGTGGCTCTGCCACTTGTCAGCTGTGACCTTGGGCAAGTCACTTAACTTTTCTGTGCCTCAGTTGCCTCATCTATAAAATGGGGATGAAGGCTGTAAGCCCCACGTGATACCTTATATCTACCCCAGCATTTATAACAGTGCTTGGCACATAGCAAGTGGTTAACAAATACCAACATTATTATTATTATTTTTATTACAATCGTGTCTCACTCCTGTCAATCAGGTTCCTGCAGGGACTTGGATTTCAGTGAGCAAGTAGGTAGGCAGAGTTGCACCATATTGCTAAATTCATGTGCATTCTTAATTATAATAATAATAATGATGATCATAATAATTACAGTATTTGTTAAGTACTTCATATTTACCAAGCACTGTTCTAACCACTGGGGTAAATACAACTATCAGGTTGGACAGAGTCCTTGTCCCACATGAGGTCTACAGGCTAAGAAGGAGAAAGTAAATTTTAATCCCAGTTTTACAGATGAATAGATTGAGGCACAGAGACGTGAAGTGACTTCTGCAAGGTCACTCAGCAGACAAGTGACAAAGCTGAGATTAGAACCCTCAGACATTCAGGACCATGCTTCTCCACTGGACCACACTGCATTTCGTGTCCATCCGTATGAGCCTTGTAAAAATCGAACTGGGACTATCAATCAATCAACCGTATTTATTGAGCACTTACTGTGTGCAGAGCACTGTACTAAGCGCTTGGGAAGTACAAGTTGGCAAAATATAGAGACAGTCCCTACCCATCAGTGGGCTCACAGTCTAAAAGGGGGAGATGGAGAACAAAACCAAACATACTAACAAAATAAAATTAATAGAATAGATATGTACAAGTAAAATAAATAAATAAATAAATAGAGTAATAAATATGTACAAACATATATACATATATACAGGTGCTGTGGGGAAGGGAAGGAGGTAAGATGGGGGGATGGAGAGGGGGATAAGGGGGAGAGGAAGGAAGGGGCTCAGTCTGGGAAGGCCTCCTGGAGGAGGTGAGCTCTCAGTAGGGCCTTGAAGGGAGGAAAAGAGCTAGCTTGGCTGATGGGCAGAGGGAGGGCATTCCAGGCCCGGGGGATGACGTGGGCCGGGGGTCGATGGAGGGACAGGCGAGAACGAGGTACGGTGAGGAGATTAGCGGCAGAGGAGCGGAGGGTGTGGGGTGGGCTGTAGAAGGAGAGAAGGGAGGTGAGGTAGGAGGGGACGAGGTGATGGAGAGCCTTGAAGCCCAGGGTGAGAAGTTTCTGCCTGATGCGCAGATTGACTGGTAGCCACTGGAGATTTTTGAGGATTGGAGTAACATGCCCAGAGCGTTTCCAGACAAAGACAATCCGGTCAGCAGCATGAAGTATGGATTGAAGTGGAGAGAGACACGAGGATGGGAGATCAGAGAGAAGGCTGATGCAGTAGTCCAGACGTGATAGGATGAGAGCTTGAACGAGCAGGGTAGTGGTATGGATGGAGAGGAAAGGGCGGATCTTGGCAATGTTGCGGAGCTGAGACCGGCAGGTTTTGGTGACGGCTTGGATGTGAAGGGTGAATGAGAGAGCGGAGTCGAGGATGACACCAAGGTTGCGGGCTTGTGAGATGGGAAGGATGGTAGTGCCGTCAACAGAGATGGGAAATTCAGGGAGAGGGCAGGGTTTGGGAGGGAAGACAAGGAGTTCAGTCTTGGACATGTTGAGTTTTAGGTGGCGGGCAGACATCCAGATGGAGATGTCCTGAAGGCAGGAGGAGATGCGAGCCTGGAGAGAGGGGGAGAGAGCAGGGGCAGAGATGTAGATCTGGGTGTCATCAGCGTAACAGATGATAGTTGAAGCCATGGGAGCAAATGAGGTCAACAAGGGAGTGCGTGTAGATTGAGAACAGAAGGGGACCAAGCACTGAACCTTGGGGAACCCCACAGGAAGGGGATGGGAGGGGAAGGAGGAGCCTGCAAAAGAGACTGAGAATGAACGACCGGAGAGATAAGAGGAGAACCAGGAGAGGATGGAGTCTGTGAAGCCAAGGTCAGATAGTGTGTTGAGGGGAAGTGGGTGGTCCATAATGTCAAAGGTAGCTGAGAGGTCGAGGAGGATTAGGCCTTGTGATACTCAGTTCAGGGCCCTTTCAGCTGAACCAAAAGCAGGGCTGTAAACTCCTAGAAAAGCCCAAGATAGAGTCAATCAACTGTATGTATTGAGTGCTTACTGTCTGCAGAACACTCTACTAAGGACTTCGAGAGTACAGTAGAATAGAGTTGGTAGACATATTCCCGGCTTCACCACTTGTCTGCTTTATGACAAGTCATAAAGGTCTGCAAGTCACTTAACTTCTCTGGGCCTTAATTACCTCACATCTAAAATGGGGATTAAGACTGTGAGCCCCATGGGGAACATGGACTGTGTCCAACCTGATAAGCTTGTATCGACCACATCGCTTAGAACAGTGCCTGGAATAAAGTAAGTGCCTAACAAATAACATAAAAACGAGTTTACAGTCTAGCGGGAAGGAAGATAAAATGAAGCAAGATGTCACTACAGCACTATTACTCCTGGTAAAGTTAATTTATGTTTGGAGAGAAGGCTTGCAATGATATCTGAATCAGGGATTTCCATATAACACACATATACGTAACTCCTTAGTAGGCAAACTTGAACACACCAAGGTGTAATTCTCAGAAAGATTTATTGCCATACCATTCATTCATTCATTCACATTTATTGAGTGCTTACTGTGTGCATATCATTGTACTGATTGGAAGAGTACAATACAACAATGAACAGACACAGTCCCTGCTCACCGCCTACCTTTAGGCTGTGAGCTCCTTAAGGGCAAGGAACATGTCTACCGACGTTGTTGTCCTCTCCTAAGAGCTTAGTACAGTGGTTTGCACACAGTAGGTGCTCAATAAATTCCGCTGATTGAAAAGTACTTTGTGCTCTCACAACTTCTTAGCCCATTGGGCCCAAATAGGAAAAAGACTGGTATCCATCTGATTATCTCTATCTACCCAAGGACTTAGCACAGTGCTTTGACATATAATTCATAATGATTAGAATAATAATGATGGCATTAATTAAGCACTTACTATGTGCAAAGCACTGTCCTAAGCGCTGGGGAGGTTACAAGGTGATCAGGTTGTCCCACAGGGGGCTCACAGTCTTAATCCCCATTTTACAGATGAGGTAACTGAGGCCCAGAGAAGTGAAGTGACTTGTCCAAAGTCACACAGCTGACAATTGGAGGAGCTGGCATTTGAACCCAGGACCTCTGACTCCAAAGCCCGGGCTCTTTCCACTGAGCCATGCTGCTTATCCAATTAATTAGCACTTAATAAATACAGAAATACAGAAAAATATACAGAATCACAAATTTCAGGGTATCATGTAAGATGATTATCATCATCACCATCAAATAGCATTTATTAAATCCTTATCCACTTTATTAAGGCTATTAAACACAACTTCTGACTGAAAGCAGGAATGAAGGAAAAGCAGGTGACTGAATAAATATTCAACAAGTATATAAATCAGATCAGCATTATTTCCATTCAAGAAAATAAGGGCACATTGTGGGATTATAAATTTAGAAGGCATCAGGTTGTTTACAGATACTCATGGGCTGGGCATGAAAGTTGGCAACTTTGCTAAGTAAGCCAGGAGGGCTACCTGGAATAGGTGGGAATTTGGGGGTAACTGGAATAAAGAGAAAGAGAGCAATGACAGAACATTCCTAGGTAACTGACATGAAACTCAAGAACAGAACTTTATTTTCTTCAACAGGCTTTAGGAGTCTCAGATGCATTTATGGATACACACCTGACAATGTGTTACATTACCTACATGTTTTCCAACTTAGCCCATATTCCTTTTCATTTCAAAGAAATTACCATCACAATACTATCTTCCTTTTAGTTTTTAAATGAAAGAGGAGTTTAAAAATCTAAGAATAAAGCCATTACTTTTACAATTCAATGTATATTTACTTAAAGTTGTGAAATTTCTTGGTTTTTTTAATGGTTGCTTTTTTATTATCTCTCACTAGATTATAAGAGCCTCAAGGAAAGGGTCCATGTTTCCTAACTCTGTAGTACTGTTCCAAGTGCTTAATTCAGTGTTCTGCACAGCCCTCTAGACTGTAAGCTCTTCGTGGGCAGGGAACATGTCTAATAACTCTTTTAGTTTGTAATCTCCCAAGTACTTCTTACAGTGCTCTTTTTTAAAAACGGTGTTGGTTAAGTGCTTACTACTTGTCAGTCACTGTATTAGGTGTTGAGTTAGATACAACTAGTCAGGTTGGACACATTCCATGTCCCACATGGGGCCCACAGTCTTAATCCCCATTTTACAGATGAGAAAACCAAAGCACAGAGAAGCTAAGCGACTTGCCCAAGGTCACACAGCAGACAAGTGGAGGAACCCAGGTCCTCTGTATCCCCAGTGCATGCTCTTTCCACTAGGCCAAAGCTGCTTCTCAACCCATTCCCTCCCATTTTATGAAATCTCTCGCCCCTTCCCTCCTCCCCTCCTTTACTTCCATCTTCAACCTCTCACTCTCCACTGGTTCCTTCCCCTCTGCCTTCAAACATGCCCACATCTCCCCTATCCTAAAAAAACCCCTCTCTTGACCCCACCTCCCCTTCTGGTTATTGCCCTGTCTCCCTCCTACCATTGCTTTCCAAACTCCTTGAACGAGTCGTCTACACCCACTGTCTCGAATTACTCAACGCCAATTCTCTCCTCGACCCCCTCCAATCTGGTTTCCATCCCCTACATTCCATCGAACCTGCCTTCTCAAAGGTCACCAATGACCTCCTGCTAGCCAAATCCAACGGCTCCTACTCCGCCCTAATCGTCCTCGACCTCTCAGCTGCCTTCGACACTGTGGACCACCCCCTTCTCCTCAACACGCTATCCAACTTTGGCTTCACAGACTCTGTCCTCTCCTGGTTCTCCTCTTATTTCCCTGGCAGTTCATTCTCAATCTCTTTTGTGGGCTCCTCCTCCCCGGGGTTCCTCAAGGGTCAGTTCTTGGTCCCCTTCTGTTCTCTATCTACACTCACTCCCTTGGTGAACTCATTCGCTCCCACGGCTTCAACTATCATCTCTACGCTGATGACGCCCAAATCTACATCTCTGTCCCTGCTCTCTCTCCCTCCCTTCAGGCTCGTGTCTTCTCCTGCCTTCAAGACATCTCCATCTGGATGTCTGTCCACGAACTAAAACTCAGTATGTCCAAGACTGAACTCCTTATCTTCCCTCCAAACCCTGCCCTCTCTCTAACTTTCCCATCACTGTTGAAAGCACTACCAACCTTCCCGTCTCACAAGCCCGCAACCTTGGTGTCATCCTCGACTCCGCTCTCTCGTTCATCCCTCACATCCAATCCGTCACCAAAACCTGCCGGTCTCACCTCTGCAACATCGCCAAGATCAACCCTTTACTCTCCATCCAAACCGCTACCCTGCTGGTTCAATCTCTTATCCTATCCCGACTGGATTACTGCATCAGCCTCCTCTCTTATCTCCCATCCTCCTGTCTCTCCACACTTCAGTTTATACTTCACGCTGCTGCCCGGATCATCTTTGTGCAGAAATACTTTGGGCATGTTAATCCCCTCTTCAAAGATCTCCAGTGGCTACCAGTCAACCTACGTATCAGGCAAAAACTCCTCACTCTCAGCTTCAAGGCTCTCCATCACCTCGCCCCCTCCTACCTCACCTCCCTTCTTTGCTTCTACAGCCCAGCCCGCACCCTCCATTCCACTGCTGGTAACCTCCTCACTGTGCCTCGTTCTCGCCTGTCTCACCGTCGACCCCCGGCCCACGTCCTCCCCCTGGCCTGGAATGCCCTCCCTCCGCACATCTAACAAGCTATCTCTCTTCCTCACTTCAAAGCCCTACTGAGAGCTCACCTCCTCCAGGAGGCCTTCCCAGACTGATCTCCCTCTGTCCTCTCCCCCTCCCCGCCCTACCTCCTTCCCCTCCCCACAGCGTCTGCAGATATACTTCTACAGATCCGTTACTCTTTTCTACTTGTACATAAGTACTATTGTATTTATTTTGTTAATGATGTGCTTCTAGCTTTACTTTTATTTATTCTGATGACTTGACACCTGTCCGTATGTTTTGTTTTGTTGCCTGTCTCCCCTTTCTAGACTGTGAGCCCGCTGTTGGGTAGGGACCGTCTCTATATGTTGCCAACTTGTACTTCCCAAGTGCTTAGTACAGTGCTCTGCACACAGTAAGCACTCAATAAATACGATTGAATGAATGAATGAATGAACCCTTCTCAACTCATCTCAGTTCTTCACACAGTAAACACTCAATAAATATGATGGATTGATAATAGGTGACCCTTCCTCATCTTTAGAAAGTGAGCAAAGAGAGAACGTTTTATATCCATTTCCAAGTACCCACAAAGGTCTATGGGATGGCTCTTTCCGTAGTCACCGAACACAAGTTTAATTTTTTTCCATAAGGTACAAATTCCTCAACGTGAACTTTCTCCTCGACTTCCTCCAATATGACTTCCGTCCCCTACATTCCACGGAAACTGCCCTCTCAAAGGTCACCAATGACCTCCTGCTTGCCAAATCCAACAGCTCATACTCTATCCTAATCCTCGTCGACCTCTCAGCTGCCTTCGACACTGTGGACCACCCCCTTCTCCTCAACACGCTATCCAACCATAGCTTCACAGAATCCATCCTCTCCTGGTTCTCTTCTTATCTCTGCGGTCATTCATTTTCAGTCTCTTTTGCAGGCTCCTCCTCCCCCTCCCATCCCCTTACTGTAGGGGTTTCTCAAGGTTCACTTCTTGGTCCCCTTCTGTTCTCGATCTACACTAACTCCCTTGGTGACCTCATTCGCTCCCACGGCTTCTGATGTCACCCAAATCTACATCTCTGCCCCTGCTCTCTCTCCCTCCCTCCAGGCTCGCATCTCCTCCTGCCTTCAGGACATCTCCGTCAGGATGTCTGCCCGCCACCTAAAACTCTACATGTCCAAGACTGAACTCCTTGTTTTCTCTCCCAAACCCTGCCCTCTCCCTGACTTTCTGATCACTGTTGACGGCACTACCATCCTTCCCGTCTCACAAGCCCACAATCTTGGTGTCATCCTCGACTCTGCTCTCTCGTTCACCCCTCACATCCAAGCCGTCACCAAAACCTGCTGGTCTCAGCTCCGCAACATTGCCACGATCTGCCCTTTCCTCTCCATCCAAACCGTTACCCTACTCGTTCAAGCTCTCATCCTAGCCAGTCTGGATTACTGCATTAGCGTCCTCTCTGATCTCCCATCCTCCTGTCTCTCCCCACTTCAATCCATACTTCACACCGCTGCCCTGATTGTCTTTGTCCAGGAACACTCTGGGCATGTTACTCCGCTCCTCAAAAATCTCCAGTGGCTACCAATCAACCTACACATCAGGCAGAAACTTCTCACCCTGGTCTTCAAGGCTCTCCATCACCTCGCCACCTCCTACCTCACCTACCTTCTCTCCTTCTACAACCCAGCCCACACCCTCCGCTCCTCTGCCGCTAATCTCCTCACCGTACCTCGTTCTCGCCTATCCCACCGTCGACCCCTGGCCCACATCATCCCCCTGGCCTGGAATGCCCTCCCTCTCCACATCTGCCAAGTTAGCTCTCTTCCTCCCTTCAAGGCCCTACTGAGAGCTCACCTCCTCCAGGAGGCCTTCCCAGACTGAGTCCTCTCCCCCTCCTCCCTCTTTCCATCTCCCCTGCCTTACCTTCTTCCCTTCTCCACAGCACCTGTATATATGTTTGTACGTATTTATTACTCTATTTATTTATTTATTTTACTTGTACATATTCTATTTATTTTATTTTGTTAATTTGTTTTGTTCTCTGTCTCCCCGTTCTAGGCTGTGAGCCCACTGTTGGGTAGGGACCGTCTCTATATGTTGCCAACTTGTACTTCCCAAGCGCTTGGTACAGTGCTCTGAACACGGTAAGTGCTCAATAAATATGAGTGAATGAGTGAATGAATGAGTGAATGAATGAATGAATGAATGAATGAATGAATGAATTGGTTCCTCAGCTGATCTACTTTCTTCACCACATTCTCCTCATGGCATTTTTCACCTTGGCATTTCTCACTGTGTAGATGACGGGGTTAGCATCGGGGCAATCACCGTGTAGAAGACAGCCCAATTTTGTCCTCCATGTAGGTTGATGAGGGTCGCAAGTACAGGAAGCTGGAAGGCCCAAAGAATAGGAGACCGTGGTGTCGTGGGAAGGGCAGGTGGAGAGGGCTTTGCGTCTCCCCTTGGCAGAATGATATCTCAAGTTCCTCAGGATGACAACGCATGAGGAAACTAAGAGGAGAAAGGAGATCACAGAGATTAAACCGCTATTGACAAGACCTACCACCCCCTCCACGGAGGTGTCCATGTAGGCTAGCTTAAATGAGGATTGGAGATCACAGAATTCGTGGCCGATCACATTAGGGCCACAGAAGATGGTCCTGGTAACGACAGAGACTTGAACTACGAAGTGGAAAAAGCCCCCTGCTCATGAACTGCCCATCAGGACACCACATGCCTGTCGATTCATGATGACAGCATAGCTCAGGGGCTGACATATGGCTACATAGCAGTCATAGGCCATTGCCGTGAGCACAAGAATTCCAGGGAATGGTAATGGAAGAAGAATAAATCTGTGATGCAGCCCTCCATGGAGATGATTTTTCTCTCAGCAAGTGAGTCGGTGATGAATCTGGGAACAAATGTAGAGAAGTAACAGATCTCCACAAAGGACAGGTAACTAAGAAAAAAGAACAGTGGGGAGCCAAGACTCTTACTGGCCTTGATGGTTAATACAGTAAGGCCATTTCCTACCATAGTGGTCATGTAGCATGGGGAGAAATACCATAAAACATATTTTCTGCACCTCCTGATCCTGAAAAAATCCCCAAACCATGAATTCAGTCACGTTGTTGGTATGAGCCACAGGGTCAGGAGAGATGATTTTGTCATGCAGATAAATTCCTCTGAAATAGAAAGAACATATCAATCTTTATCTAGCTTAATGCTCTCAAGAAGTCCACCATCTGGAATAGATTTGCTCATTATGATAATATAAATAGTAATTGTGATAATGCTTAAACACTTAACTAGGTGCCAGACGGTTTTGACACCTGTCTAAATGTTTTGTTTTGTTGTCTGTCTCCCCGTTCTAGACTGTGAGCCAGTTCTTGGGTGGGGACCTTCTCTATATGTTGCCGACTTCCCAAGCGCTTAGTACAGTGCTGTGCACACAGTAAGCGCTCAATAAATGCAATTGAATGAATGAATGAATATGAGAAGCAGCATGACTTAGTGGAAAGAGCACAAGCCTGGGAGTCAAAGGTCCTGAGTATTAATTCCAGTTCCACCATTTGTCTGCTGTTTGACCTTGGGCAAGCCATTTAATTTATCTCTGCTTCAGTTCCCTCATCTGTAAAATGGGGATTAAGACTGCGTCCCCATATGGGACACGGACTGTTGCTTAACCTGATTATCTTGTATCTACCCTAGCACTTAATACAGTGCCGAACATTTAGTAGGTGATTAACAAATGCCATTTTTTTTTAAAAAAAAGCACTTATACTAAGTTTAAAGGTAGATACAAACTAATCAGATCAGGCTTGATTTATATGGGACTTGCAGTCTAGGGGGGAGGGAGAACAGGTATTTCAGCCCTGCTTTACGAATGAGGATACTGAAGCACAGAGAAGTTAAGGGACTCACTTACAGTCACGCAGCATGTAGGTGGCAAAGTAGGATTTAGAACTCAGGTCTTCTGACTCCTTGGCTTGTTCCTAGGTCTATGCTCTTTCCACTAGGATGATACCTCCCTCTCCTCTTTTCTCCAACTTCTTCAGCTTATTTCTCACCTTCCTAATGTCCAATCTCTGAGGCTGTCATTCAAGCCTCTGATATTCATTCAATCATATTTATTGAGCACTTACTGTTGGCAGAGTACTTCACTAAGTGCTTAGCCCTGTCCTCATTCCACTGTCCAACTCCATGAATCCCTTTCACTTATTGTCTTCAGTCACCGTCTCTGCTTCATATCAGTTTCCTATATTTTAAACACTTTTTACTTTCTGAGAGTAATATGAAGCTCTGAGGGTTGTCATGAGCCCATGTCCGAACTGTATTTTAACGGCAATTTTTGTCAAAGGTCCAGAGGTGCTTTGCTGTTCATCAGCAAACAAGAGAAAAGGTAGCTCAATCAAGAGTTAGGGGGAAAGAGACCCGGATGTCTTGTTTGTTTCCCCAGCCTCTGTTGCTGCCTCATTAATTATTAAAGACATAACATGGCATCATGGGTAGAGCACAGGCCTGGGAGTCAGAAAGTCGTGGGTTCTAATCCCAGCTCTGGCACTTGTCTGCTGTGTGACCTTGAGAAAGTCACTTGACTTCTCTGTGACTCAGTCATCTTACCTGAGAAGTGGATTGAAACTGTTAGTCGCACGTGGGACGAGGACTGTGGGGACTGTGTGTTCACTTGTATCCACCTTTATCCACCCAGTGCTTAGTACAGGGTATGGCACATAGGAAGTGCTTAACAAATACCAGAATTATTATTGTTATTATTAAAGTAGATTGTAATTAGTGAAGAGTGGAAATAAATTCTTTCTCTACTTTGAAACGGGGCATTAATTGATTCTCTTCTCTTCCTCTAGTTAGTCTCATCTCAGGCTCTATTCTGAAACTAGAATAATGGAGATGATGTAACGTAAAAAATTGTGTGAGAGAAAAACCTTGATTCTCTTCAAACATTGACTTTTCCAGACAATTTTCCATCCGGTTTTCCCCTGACAGAAACTTGAACCAAGGAGTGAAAAAAGCCCCCTGCCCATGAACTGCCCATCAGGACACCACATGCCTGTCGATTCATGATGACAGCATAACTTAGGGGCTGACAGATGGCTATGTGACAGTCATAGACCACTGAAATAAGCACAAGGGTCCCAGGAAATGGTAATGGAAGAAGAAGAACTTTGTGATCATCTCCATGGAGATGATTTTTCTCTCAGCAAGTGAGTCGGTGATGAGTCTGGGAACAAATGTAGAGGAGTAATAGATCTCCACAAAGGACAGGTAAATAAGAAAAATGAACATTGGTGGGCTAAGACACTTACTGGCTAATAGATCTCCACAAAGGACAGGTAAATAAGAAAAATGAACATTGGTGGGCTAAGACACTTACTGGCCTTGATGGTTAATACAATAAGGCCATTTCCTACCATAGTGGTCATGTACATGGGGAGAAATACCATAAAACATATTTTCTGCACTTCCTGATCCTGAAAAAGTCCCAAAACCATGATTTCAGTCACGTTGTTGATATGAGCCATAGGATCAGGTGAGATGATTTTGTCACGCAGGTAAATTTCCCTGAAGTAAAAAGAACATATAGATCTTTATCTAGCTTAATGCTCCTCAAGAAGTGCACCATCTGGAATACATTTGATCATTATAATAATATTAGTGGTAATTGTGATAATTCTTAAACACATAACTATATACAATACAGTTTTGACACCTGTCTACATGTTTGGTTTTGTTGTCTGTCTCGCCCTTCTATACTGTAAGCCCGTTGTTGGGTAGGGACCATCTTTAAATAGTGCTGCCTTGTACCTCCCAAGTGCTTAGTACAATGCTCTGCACACAGTAAGCGCTCAATAAATGTGATTGAATGAATGAATGAATATGAGAAGCAGCATGACCTAGTGGAAAGACCGCAAGCCTGGAAGTGAAAGGACCTGAGTTCTAATTCCAGTTCCACCATTTATCAGCTGTTTGACCTTGAGCAAGCCATTTAATTTATCTGTACCTCAGTTCCCTCATCTGTAAAATCAATCAATCAATCACTCAATCAATCAATCAATCGAACTGATTGAGCACTTATTGTGTGCAGAGCACTGTACTAAACACTTGGGAAGTACAAGTTGGCAACATATAGAGACAGTCCCTACACAACAGTGGGCTCACAGTCTAGAAGGGGGAGACAGAGAACAAAACAAAACATATTAACAAAATAAAATAAATAGAATAGTTATGTACAAGTAAAATAAATAAATAAATAGAGTTATAAATACGTACAAACATATATACATATATACAGGTGCTGTGGGGAAGGGAAGGAGGTAAGGCGGGGAGGATAGAGAGAGGGAGGAGGGGGAGAGGAAGGAGGGGACTCAGTCTGGGAAGGCCTCCTGGAGGAGGTGAGCTCTCAGTAGGGCTTTGAAGGGAGGAAGAGAGCTAGCTTGGTGGATGTGGGGAGGGAGGGCATTCCAGGCCAGGGGGATGATGTGGGCCAGGGGTCGACGGTGAGACAGGCGAGAATGAGGCACGGTGAGGAGATTAGTGGCAGAGGAGCGGAGGGTGCGGGCTGGGCTGTAGAAGGAGAGAAGGGAGGTGAGGTAGGAGGGGGCGAGGTGATGGAGAGCCTTGAAGCCAAGGGTGAGGAGTTTCTGCCGGATGCGTCGGTTGATTGGTAGCCACTGGAGATTTTTGAGGAGGGGAGTAACATGCCCAGAGCGTTCCTGGACAAAGACAATCAGGGCAGCGGCGTGAAGTTTGGATTGAAGTGGGGAGAGACAGGAGGATGGGAGATCGGAGAGGAGGCTGATACAGTAATCCAAACGTGCTAGGATGAGAGCTTGAACGAGCAGGGTAGCGGTTTGGATGGAGAGGAAAGAGCGGATCTTGGCAATGTTGCAGACCTGAGACCGGCAGATTTTGTTGACGGCTTGGATGTGAGGGGTGAACGAGAGAGCAGAGTCGAGGATGACACCAAGATTGCGGGCTTGTGAGACGGGAAGGATGGTAGTGCCGTCAACAGTGATCGGAAAGTCATGGAGAGGGCAGGGTTTGGGAGGGAAGACAAGGAGTTCAGTCTTGGACATGTAGAGTTTTAGGTGGCGGGCAGACTTCCAGATGGAGATGTCCTGAAGGCAGGAGGAGATGCGAGCCTGGAGAGCGGGAGAGAGAGCAGGGGCAGAGATGTAGATTTGGGTGTCATCAGCGTAGAGATGATAGTTGAAGCCGTGGGAGCGAATGAGGTCACCAAGGGAGAGAGTGCAGTTCGAGAACAGAAGGGGACCAAGAACTGAACCTTGAGGAATCCTTACAGTAAGGGGATGGGAGGGGGAGGAGGAGCCTGCAAAAGAGACTGAGAATGAACGACCGGAGAGATAAGAGGAGAACCAGGAGAGGATGGAGTCTGTGAAGCCAAGGTTGGATAGCTTGTTGAGGAGAAGGGGGTGGTCCACAGTGTCGAAGGCAGCTGAGAAGTCGAGGAGGATTAGGATAGACTATGAGCCGTTGGATATGGCAAGCAGGAGGTCAAGGGGATGGAAGCCAGATTGGAGGGGGTCGAGGAGAGAGTTGGTGTTGAGGAATTTGAGGCAGCGTACGTAGACAACTCGTTCAGGGAGTTTGGAAAGGAATGGTAGGAGGGAGATGGGGCGGTAACTAGAAGGTGAGGTGGGGTCAAGAGAGGGTTTTGTTAGGATGGGAGAGACATGGGCATGTTTGAAGGCAGAAGGGAAGGAACCAGTGGAGAGTGAGTGGTTGAAGATGGAAGTTAAGGAGGGGAGAAGGGACGGAGCGAGAGATTTCATGAGATGAGAAGGAATGGTGTCAGAAGCACAGGTGGCCAGAGTAGCCCTTGAGAGGAGGGAGGAGAGCTCCTCTGAGGATCCTGCTGGGAAGGATGGGAGAGTAGCATAGAGTGTTGAGAGCCGGGGGAGTGGAGAAGTGGGGGGGAGTGACTTTGGGGAGGTCAGACCTGATGGATTTAAGTTTATTAATGAAGTAGGAGAACAGATCGTTGGGGGTGAGGGAAGGAGGAGGGGGAGGAACCGGGGGCCTGAGAAGGGAGTTGAATGTACGGAAGAGCTGGCGGGGGTGATGGGCATGGGTGTCAATTAGGGAGGAGAAATAGTCTTGTCTGGCAGAGGAGAGGGCTGAGTTAAGGCAGAAAAGGATAAACTTGAAGTGAACGATGTTGGCATGATGTTTAGACTTTTGCCAGCAGCGTTCGGCAGCTCGAGCATAAGAGCGAAGAAGGTGGACAGTGGTAGTGATCCAGGGCTGTGGGTTAGTGGTACGAGAGCGGCGAAGGGAAAGGGGAGCGAGTGAGTCTAGCTGAGTAGAATGGGTAGAGTTGAGAGCAGTAATCTGATCATCAAGATTGGGTAGAGAGGAGAGGGAGGCGAGGTGGGGTGTGAGGCACTCAGAAAGGTGGATGGGGTCAAGAGAGCAGAGATCTCTGTGAGGGAGTAACATGGATTTACAGGGGAAAGGAGTGTGAGTGAGGAGGCAGGTGAGAAGATTATGATCAGAGAGAGGGATTTCAGAGGTGGTGAGGGTGGAGACAGTGCAGCGGTAGGAGATGATGAGGTCGAGGGTATGACCAAGTTGTGAATGGGCGAGGTGGGGGATTAAGTTAAGTATTCATTTAGTGAATAAAGTATTTCATTAAGTAAAATGGGGATTCAGACTGCCCCCATATGGACACGGACTGTTGCTTGACCTGATTATCTTTTATCTACCCTAGCACTTAATACAGTGCCGAACATTTAGTAGGCACTTAACAACTGCCTTTTTTTTAAAAAAAAAAAGGACTGTACTAAGTTTAAGAGTAGATACAAACTAATCAGATCAGGCTTGATTTATTTGGGGCTTACATTCTAGGGGGGGAGGGAGAACAGGTATTTCAGCCCTGTTTTACAAATGAGGATACTGAAGCACAGAGAAGTTAAGGGACTCACAGTCACGTAGCATGTAGGCGGCAAAGTAGGATTTAGTGCTCATGTCTTCTGACTCCTAGGCTTGTTCTTTCCGCTAGGATGGTACCTCCCTCTCCTCTTTTCTCCAACTTCTTCAGCTTATTTCTCCCCTTTCTAATGTCCAATCTCTGAGGCTGTCATTCAAGCCTCTGATATTCATTCAATCATATTCATTGAGCGCTTGCTGTGGACAGAGTACTGCACTAAATACTTAGCCCCGTCCTCATTCCACTGTCCAGCTCCATGAATCCCTTTCACTTACTGTCTTCAGTCACCGTCTCTGCTTCATATCATTTTCCTATATTTTAAACACTTTTTACTTTTTGAGAGTAATATAGAGCTCTGAGGGTTGTCATGAGCCCATGTCCTGACTGAATTTTAATGAATATTTTTGTCAAAGGGCCAGAGGTGTTTTGCTTTTCACCAGCAAACAAGAGAAAAGGTAGCTCAGTTAAGAGATCTGGGGAATGTAAACCGAATGTCTTGTTTGTTTCCCCAGCCTCTGTTGCTGCCTCATTAATTATTAAAGAGGCAGAATGACATAGTGGATAGAGCACAGGCCTGGGAGTCAGAAGGTCATGGGTTCTAATCCCAGCTCTGGCACTTGTCTGCTGTGTGTCCTTGGGCAAGTCACTTGACTTCTCTGTGCCTTAGTTATCTTATCTGAAAAGTGGATTGAAGCTGTGAGTCCTATGTCGGGCAATGACTGTGGGGACTGTGTGTCCACTTTCATTCATTCATTCAATCGTGTTTATTGAGCACTTACTGTGTGCAGGGCACTGTACTAAGCGCTTGGGGAGTACAAGTTGGAAACATACAGAGACGGTCCCTACCCATGAGTGGGCTCACAGTCTAGAAGGGGGAGACAACAAAACAAAACACATTAGCAAAATAAAATAAGTAGAATAGTTCATACGTACAAGTAAAATAGAGTAATAAATATGTACAAACTTATATACAGGTGCTGTGGGGAAGGGAAGGAGGTAGGGCGGGGTTGATGGGGAGGAAGAGTAGGGGGAAAGGAAGGAGGGGGCTCAGTCTGGGAAGGCCTCCTGGAGGAGGTGAGCTCTCAGTAGGGCTTTGAACGGAGGAAGAGAGCTAGCTTGGCGGATGTGCAGAAGAGGGCATTCCAGGCTAGGGGGAGGATGTGGGCCGGGGGTCGACAGCGGAACAGGCGAGATTTATTTTATTTTGTTAGTATGTTTGGTTTTGTTCTGTGTCTCCCCCTTTTAGACTGTGAGCCCACTGTTGGGTAGGGACTGTCTCTATATGCTGCCAATTTGTATTTCCCAAGCGCTTAGTACAGTGCTCTGCACATAGTAAACCCTCAATAAATACGATTGATGATGATGATGATGATGAGAACGAGGCAAGTGAGGAGGTTAGCAGCAGAGGAGCTGAGGGTGCGGGCTAGGTTGTAGAAGGAAAGAAGGGAGGTGAGGTAGGAGGGGGCGAGGTGATGGAGAGCCTTGAAGCCGAGAGTGAGAAGTTTTTACCTGATGCGTAGGTTGATTGGTAGCCACTGGAGATTTTTAAGAGGGGAGTAACATGCCCAGAGTGTTTCTGCGCAAAGATGATACGGGCAGCAGCGTGAAGTATAGATTGAAGTGGGGAGAGACAGGAGGATGGGAGATCAGAGAGGAGGCTGATGCAGTAATCCAGTTGGGACAGGATGAGAGATTGAACCAGCAGGGTAGCGGTTTGGATGGAGAGGAAAGGGCGGATCTTGGCGATGTTGCAGAGGTGAGACCGGCAGGTTTTGGTGAAGGATTGGATGTGAGGGGTGAACGAAAGAGTGGAGTCGAGGATGACACCAAGGTTGTGGGCTTGTGAGACGGGAAGGATGGTAGTGCCTTCTACAGTGATGGGAAAGTCAGGGAGAGGGCAGGGTTTGGGAGGGAAGATAAGGAGTTCAGTCTTGGATATATTGAGCTTTAGATGGCGGGCAGACATCCAGATGGAGATGTCTTGAAGGCAGGAGGAGACACGAGCCTGAAGGGAGAGAGAGAGAGCAGGGGCAGAGATGTAGATTTGGGTGTCATCAGTGTAGAGATGATAGTTGAAGCCGTGGGAGCGAATGAGTTCACCAAGGGAGTGAGTGTAGATAGAGAAAAGAAGGGGACCAAGAGCTGACTCTTGAGGAACCCCTACAGTAAGGAGATGGGTGGGGGAGGAGGAACCCACAAAAGAGACTGAGAATGAACACCCAGAGAGATAAGAGGAGAACCAGGAGAGGACAGAGTCTGTGAAGCCAAGGTTGGATCCACTTGTAACCGCCAGCATTTAGTGCAGGGTCTGGCACATAGGAAGTCCTTAACAAATGCCTGAATTATTATTGTTTTTATTAAAGTGGATTGTTATTAGTGAAGAAATGGAAGAAAATCTTTCTCTACTTTGTAAAGGGGCATTAATTAATCATCTCCTCTCCCTCTAGTTGGTCTCATCTCAGGCCCTATTCTGAAACTAGAATAATGGAGATGATGTAAAGTCAGTAATTGTGTGAGAGAAAAAACTTGACTCTCTTCAAACATTGACTTTTCCAGACAATTTTCCATCCAGTATTCCCCTGACAAGAAGCACTTGGCCCTCTTTGCAATAATCGGTGTGTATTTTCCAGCTAATTCTGAATCGTATAATTACATGTCATTTGATCTATATCAGTTTATGAATTTACATTCATCAATCTGGCCTTTGAGACAATATTCAGCGCTATTAAAAGAGTGAAGGATCAGGGGAGGTGGAATGCTAAATCATAGAATTTGGATATGGGGCCAAATTTTGCAGATTGTTATCTGAATTGGGGGGCTTAGTTGGAGCCCCATTGGAGCCAGGGGTGGAATATTGGAATTTCAATCAATCAATGCTATTCATGTATTTATTCAATTTACTTTTCTTCTTGATATTTGTTAAATACTTACTACATGGCAGACACTGTACTAAGTGGGATTTTGGGGGAGGATTGTTTTGGGGTTTTTTTGGTATTTGTTAAGCATGTACTATGTGCCAAGCACTGTTCTAAGCGCTGGAGTAGATACATGGTAATCAAGTTGTCCTTCGTGGGGCTCACAGTCTTAATCCCCATTTTGCAGATGAGGTAACTGATGCACAGAGAAGTGAGGTAACTGGCCCGAAGTCAGACAGCAGAGAAGTGGCATAGCCAGGATTAGAACCCATGACCTCTGACTCTCAAGCCCATGCTGTTTCCACTAAGCCATGCTGCTTCTCACTGGGGCAGCGTTGAAGCAGATATGAGCTAATCAAGTTGGACACATTTCCCACATGGGACACATGGTTGTAAACCCCATTTTACAGATAAGATACCTGAGGCTCAAAGAAGTTACGTGACTTGCCCAAGGTCATGCAGACTAGTGCCTACTGGTTGCAGTACAATGAAATGGGCATTTGTTAGGATACAATGAAGTAAATGATCCCCAGTTCCAAGGAGTTTACAGCTTAATGGGATAGACATGCACTAAAATAAATTAGGGAAGTAGGAGACAAAAAGAAGTGGAGAATGTACTTGAGTTGGTGTTCAAGTAATGGGGCATAGAGGATGTGGTTGTAAGTGCTATAGGAGGTTGAGAATACCTAATGAATAGGCCATGGGTAAATGATGAAGTGGCAGTTTGGGGGATATAAGGTGGAGAAGATTAGAAACTGAGGAAGACCTCCTAGAGGGTATGCGATCTCTGGGTATTTTAAAGACAGAAAAAGCTAGAGAAACAATGTGGCTTTGTGGAAAGAGTACAGACCTGGAAATCAGAGGGCTTGAATTCTAATCCCACTCTGCCAATTGCCTGCTGGGTAACCTCAGACGAGAAGCAGCATGGCTCAGTAGAAAGAGCATGTGCTTGAGAGTCAGAGGACCTGGGTTCTAATCCCAACTCCACCACTTGTCTGCTGTGTGACCTTGGGCAAGCGACTGAACTTCTCTGTGCCTCAGTTACCTCAACTGCAAAATGGGGATTAAGACTCTTGAGCCCCACGTGGGACAACCTGACTACCTTGTGCCTACCCCAGCGCTCAGAATAGTGCTTGGCAAATACCATTATTATTATTATTATTATTATTATTATTATTATTATTATTACCATTTCTGGGCCTCAGTTACCTCATCTGTAAAATGGGGATTCAATATCAGTCCTCCCTCCTATTTAGACTGTGAGCCCCATGTGAGATAAGGACTGTGACGAAGATCCGATTTTCTTATATCCACCCCAGCACTAAATATAGTACTTGGAATGTAGTAAGCACTTAAATACCACATATAATATTATCCTTATTAAATGAAGGGTCAGAGAATGCCAGACAACAGGATGAAGTGAGCAAATGTCAGTAGCAGCAGAGATGAAAACAAGCAGGTTATCTTGAAAACAATGAAGTGTACAATCTGGGGTATAGTGTGAGAAGAGAGCCAATAAGGAGAAGAGAGAGATATGATTGAGTGTCTTAGTGCCTTACCGTCAAGCGTTTCATGTTGGAGCAAAGAGAAATGGGCAACCAACCATTTGAGGTTTGAAGTGGAGAGGTGTATGCAAAATCATATTTTGAGAAAAAATGGTCAGGGCAGCAGAGTGAAGTATGAACCAGAAAGGAGAGAGTGGGGGCAGGGAGAGCACTGAGGAGGCTGATGCAGTTGCCAAACTAGGATATGACAAGTACATGGACCAGCGTGGGAGATGTTTGGATGGCAGGGGAATGGTGGATCCTGGAAATGTGGAGGAAAAGGCAACAGTATTTGTGACCGAGTGAGTATGAGGATTGAAAGAGAGGGAGAAGTCAAAGATAATGACAAGGTTGCAGTCTTCAGAGACCTAATGCAAAATCTTAAAATGCTTCCCTCTGACAGAGGAAGAAAGAACACTGTATTAAAATATGATGCATGTCATTAAAAAAATTACCACTGCTGCTGACGAATTCACTTTTACTTCCAGCCTGATCAAATGGTCTCCCAAGTCCTTATGACAAAAAACACTCCCAGAAGAGAAATTTCGGTGTGGTGCCATCCTGTCTCTTCTACTCTAAGCATTATAAGAGGTTACCAGGAAATCTGGAAAATAAGGAATTAGGGGTAAATTCAAGCAGCCAGTTGGATTGCCTTTCTTACCCTAGTATCCTTTATCTAAATTATATTTTTTAATGTTATTGGACATTTAATCCCCTTAATTTTTTGGTTTTACATGTTTTTTTCCCAGTTTAGTGCCTGGGATTTGGTGAAGAACCATCTCATATGCCTTCCAAGCCTTTGAGCTGAACAGATCTGTTCATACTTGAGAATGGTAATTAAGGTTTTCTAGGACTCAAGAGACAGGGTAGGCTAAAGCCCAGAAATAAATATGGAACAAATTCATTCATTCATTTAATCATATTAATTGAGCACTTACTGGGTGCAGAGCACTGTACTAAGCACTTAGCTTAGCTCCAAGTTTTGCCCCTCCAAGTGATGATGAACAAGTCAGCCTATGGCCGTGGGGGTGTACACGTGGGGAAGTCTCACAGTATGCTAGGAATAATTGATCCCTATCACCTCCTTATCAGTGAGCACATTAGCATCCCCCTTGTTCACTGTTTAAACCAGTTGATTCTTTACTCCGACTGACCAAATCCCCAGGGACCCTGAGGCATCTCAGAAAAGAAATGAGGTCAATAGCAGTAATATAGACACTTCTTTGGACTCATGGACTATGGGAAGGCCTTTAATACTACTACTACTACTAATAATGGCATTTATTAAGCGCTTACCATGTGCAAAGCACTGTTCTAAGCGCTGGGAGGTTACAAGGTGATCAGGTTGTCCCATGGGCGGGGGGCTCGGTGTCTTAATCCCCATTTTACAGATGAGGTAACAGGTACAGAGAAGTGAAGTGACTTGCCCAAAGTCACACAGCTGACAACTGGCAGAGCCGGGATTTGGACCCATGACCTCTGACTCCAATGCCCGTGCTCTTTCCACTGAGCCATGCTGCTTTATCCTTGAAGATTTATCTTTTATCTGTAAAATGTAATATGGCCTAGTGGATAGAGCATGGGTTTGGTAGTCAGAAAGTCTGTGTTCTAATCCTGGTTCCGTCATTTCCCTACGACCTTTTGTAAGTCATTTCACTTATTTGTGCCTGTTTACCTGTTTACCTCTGTTCCACTTTACTTCATCTGTAAAGTGGGGATTAAGACTCTTGAGTTCTATGTGGGACATTGGCTCTTTCCAACCTGATTATCTTGTATCTACCCGAGTGCTTAATACAGTCCCTGGCATAGAGTAAGCACTTAACAGATTTCATTTAAAAAGAGATTATAAGCTGGTGATAGGTATCCAAATGGCCTATTCCTTACTGTGTATGAAATTTACCCCAGACACCCAGAGACACAAGAGCAAATTCCCAACCTTCCAACACCACTACTATTTAAAACCAATTATGTACAAGGGATTAAGTTCCCACGGACATTATTGAATCTCCCCAGTGAGAAATGTTTGTCTAATAAACAATCTAAGAAAAACTTTTGGTATCTACTTAATTACTTCAGCTAGAAATACTTTTTTTCCTCATTTCTGGGCAGTTCCACACATGCTAATGACAGTTTGAGCTGTCAAGGGTAGAACTTCGGCTATGCTGGCTAATGACACAGAATGAATCAGGAGAATGGATGGATAAACTTTGTGATTTGGACCAGTCAGTTAACTGATCAAAGTTTCATTTTCCTCATCTGTAAAACGGTGATCATAACCCCTTACATGGTGATTAGGAGGACAAATAAGATATGATAGACAATAAGATAGTACAGTGCAAGTGCTTAGTACAGTGTTTGGCACACAGTAAGTGCTCAATAAATATGATTGAATGAATGAATAGGGAATGTGCCTGTTTATTGTTAAATAGTACTCTACCAAGCACGTAGTACAGTGCTCCGCACACTGTAAGCGCTTAATAAATGCAATTGAATGAAATACGATTGAATTAATATTTTTGAAGTCTTTAAAAAGTAACTAGAAGAATTAAAATGTTTTTTATACCAACTTTGTTGTATTGTTCACTCACAATTGCTTAGTACACTGCTCTGCACACAGTAAGTGCTCAGTAAATACCATTGATTGATTAGATTAGATTAATATGCTCTTTGCCTGCTATAACACTGGGAGCATTTGGGAAAGATCTGGATACATAATAGAAAAGTTTTATCTTTCGAATATTTTGTACTGAAGCAGCTTCTGCCCCTTTCTCAAGTCTGGATAGAGGTCCCTACTGGGTTTTTATATGAGGTGGGAGAAAATGCACAGGACCAACTCAAGCACATTCAACAACCCACCACTTGTCTGCTGTGTGACCTTGAGCAAGTCACTTCACTTGTCTGTGCCTCAGTTATCTAATTAATAAAATGGGGGTTGAGACTGTAAGCCTCACATGGGGCAGGGACTGTGTCCAACTCGATTTGCTTGTACCCACCCCAGCCCTTAGTATAGTGCTTGGCATGTAGTAAGTGCTAAACAAATACCATTATTATCATTATTATTATCTTCCATGAGACATATGCTCCACACTGGCAGAAATTTTGTCATCATCAGAGTTCTCATTGATCTGTTCCTCTCTAATTTATCCTTAATGCAGTTTTAGGAGCTTCATTAGAATGGAGCCAACAGTAGCACAAGGTTCTCTGACTCCCAGGCTTTTGTGATCCTGAGGTTCACCTATGAGTGCCCGTGTGGCTGAAAGGATCAAATCAGAACCCACAGTCCTGGCCACATTGTGTATACAAAAAGTTGCCCCTTGTGTGCTATGTTTAATATTTGCAACTACAGGCACTGTTTTCTCTTTTGCCTCCTTGTCTTTCATTTCAGTCTACAAGCAAAGGTCAGGGAAAAGGCAGACATGGAGAAATTGAGATTTCAATGAAAATGGAAAATACAATGAAAAAAAAGTCCTAACAACGAGGACTTTTGAAAGGTCTGACAGAGTAGAATTGCCAAGACAGGGACTACTGCTGACAAGCCCACAACCCCCATGGGACTGAGTCTCCCCTTGAGTGGTCCCTTAGATATGGGGGCCTGGAACATCCCTCCACACCCACCCCAAAAAGTCCCCTTTGCACTGAGTTCTGAAAAATGAGTAAATAGCACAACACCATCAACTTCTACCAAAAGCCTCCACCAAGGGACTCAAAAATAAATGGCTCATTCACAAAGAACAATGGAAGACAAAACACAGCTATCATTTAGTGTAGTGCTCTGTACACAGTAAGCACTCAATAAATAAATATCATATATAGATTGATATTGCTCAAAGACAACGCAGTGTGATTTACCAGAATTTTGGAGGCAGATTTGGAAAGCATATCAAGGAGAGTAGGTGGCATAATTGAAAATTATCAGTTCAATTGCTTGACATAACTTTTCCATTTAATTCTTTTTAAAAACGGGTCATCTAATACATTACTATGTCACGTTGAACAGTTAAGTATAGTAGCTGTACGTTTCCTGTTATCCTAAAACACATAAACTTGCAAAACCCGTGTGGAGAAAAACCCAGCACTGTAGCACTCTCAATGTCTAACTCTCTGTATATACAAACAAGTTGTTTCTTCTGAAAACATGACACACTGTAACCAAATGGACTCACACTGATTCACAAACACTCCTTAATTCCCAAGAAGCAAAACACAATTTTATGGCCCAAATGAGTGTAGACTCACTTATGAGAGACAAAATGGATTCCTCGGAGGTTTGCCTTTTTGTTTTGGTTTTTTTTTTTGGTATTTGTTAAGTGCTTACTATATGTCAAACACTATATGACTCACCTCCTCCAAGAAGCCTTCCTAGACTAAGCCCCTGTTTTCCTCAGCTGCCCACCCGTTGCCCTGACTCGCTCCCTTTGCTAAGCACTTATTATATGTCAAACACTGTGTTTACATATACATATCTATAATTCTATTTATTTATATTAATGCCTGTTTACTTATTTTGATGTGTATGTATCTATAATTCTACCTATTTATATTGATGCTATTGATGCCTGTTTACTTGCTTTGATGTCTGTCTCCCTCCTTCTAGACTGTGAGCCCATTGTGGGGAGGGATTGTCTCTGTTGCTGAACCGTACATTCCAAGAGCTTAGTACAGTGCTCTGCACACAGTAAGAGCTCAATAAATATGATTGAATAAATGAATGTGTAAATAAATAAAGTTACAGATATGTACATACGTACTGTGGGGAGGGGAAGGAGGGGAAGAGCAAAGGAAATGAATTAGGGTGATGAGGAAGGGAGTGGGAGAGATAAAAGACTGATGAAAGTGACCTCAGTAACCCTTCAGACAACATCACAGTGACTATATTGGTTCCCATCATTTTGTTCACAGAGATATAGATGGAGCTGTGGTCTCTATTAAATTTCTAGCAGATACTAGGCTTAAACATTGCTTGCCATTGCTACTTTGAGCCTTTGTTCCCATCTGTTACACTTGTCTTTCATTCCCAAGCATCAATCCTGGAATCTGTGGGAAAACTGAGCCATCAGGAAAGTCCTTACCCTCTCTTCATCCCTTATTTGTACTACTTATGGCAAGATCTTAGATCCGGCATCTTGTCTTAGACCAATCAATCAATCAATCAACTAACAGTATTTATTGTTTATTCATTATTACTACTACTGTTGTATTTGTTAGTGCTTACTGTGTGTCTAGCACAAAACTAAGTGCTGAGACAGATTCAAGTTAATCAGTTTGGACACAGTCCTCTGACCCACTTGGGGCTCCCAGACTAAAAGTAGGAGGGAGTAGGATTTAATCCTCATTTTACAGTTGAGGAAATTGAGGCACAGAGAAGTTAAGTGACTTACCCAAGGTATCACAGCAAGCAACTGACAGAGCTGGGATTAAAATGCAGTCCTCAGATTCCCAGGCCGGTACTCTTTCCATTAGGCCTTACTGCTTTTCTTACTGTGTGCAGAACACTGTACTAAGTTCTTGAGAGAGCACAATATGATAGGATTGGCAAATATGACCCCTGTCCTCAAAGAGTTTCCAGTCTAAAATTAATGATAGAAGGGATGTAAAGGCTACAGGGGAAGGGATTGAGAGGAACAGTACATAGCAGTAGACTTCAGCAGATATGGGGAAGAGGAAAATTGGTAAATCTGCTTTAGCATCTGGCTCCAACTATGCTTTATTACTTCCTTTCCAGTGGTACAAACATTACAATTTGCATCAAATTTCTTTCCTTGTCACTTTCCTGCTCCACAGCCTCTTTATGGCATTCTTCACCTCCACATTTCGCAGAGTGTAGATCAGGGGATTCAACATAGGGGTAATAATGGTGTAGAACAAAGCCACCATCTTGTCCTCTGAAAAGGTGGTGGAAGGTCGCATGTAGATGAAGATGCAAGGCCCAAAAAACAAGATCACCACCAAGATGTGGGAGGCGCAGGTGGAGAGGGCTTTGCGTCTCCCTTCTGATGAGTGGGAGGTGAGAGAGAGCAAGATAGTGGTGTAGGATACAACGAGGATAACAAAACAGCTCAAAGAAATCATCCCGCTGTTGGCTACTACAATGACCCCTACAATATAGGTGTCCGTGCAGGCGAGTTTCAATAATGGGTGGACATCGCAGAAATAGTGGTCAATCTCATTGGGGCCACAGAAGGGGAGCCAGGCTATAAGGAGGGTCTGGACTATAGAATGGACCAAACCTCCAAGCCAGGAGCTCACCACCAGAATGCTACACATTCGACGGTTCATGATGACAGTGTAGTGCAAGGGCTTACAGATGGCCACATAGCGGTCGTAGGCCATCGCTGTAAGGAGGAAGATCTCTGTACAACCTAAGAAATGTACTCCGAAGAGCTGAGCCATGCACCCTATGAAGGAGATGACTTTGACCTTGGCTTGGAAATCCACAATCAACTTTGGAGCTGTGACCGAGGAATAGCAGACGTCTATAAAGGATAAGTAGCTGAGGAAGAAATACATAGGGGAGTTGAGATTTGAACTGCCCTTGATGGTCACTATAATGAGGAGATTCCCTATAATGATCATCTTATAAAACAGTAAAAACAACACGAAATACACTTGCTGTTCCACCTCATTCTGAGAAAGACCCATGAGGACAAATTTTGTGATGTTATTTTCCATTTAATCTTTGAACAGGAACCAGATGAACAAAAGTGTGTTACTTCACCTGAAGGGAGAGAGCATAAGCAATGTAATTACCAAAGGCCATATGGATACAAATATTCATATTTTAAGGACTACTCCAAAACAATTTCATCATCATCATCATCATCAATCGTATTTATTGAGCGCTTACTATGTGCACAGCACTGTACTAAGCGCTTGGGAAGTACAAATTGGCAACATATAGAGACAGTCCCTACCCAACAGTGGGCTCACAGTTTCATACCAGGAAACTTTTTTTCCACCTAACAAAAAAAAAAGGCCACTGCTTGATATTCTTCTTACCATTGCCTAAGTGCCTCCTGGTAAGAAAAGGTGGGTGGCATAGTGATTTTAAAGCTTTGGGGAAATATTAGCAAACAAAAAATTTCAAAATTCCTAGATTTTGACTAAAAAGGAGTTTCTGGTGAAATGCAAGTATGATATTATAGTTCCAAGATATTTTATCTAGAGATCTATTTTCACTCAAACATATAATTATTACCTTCCCACAGATAAAAAGTTACCTTCAAACTCAAGTAGCACTATGAACTCACACTGAACAAAGATTTTCATCTTTTCTGCCCTGGAAAGAGGTAAATTCATTTTTAATTGAAAAGGAGAAAACATGGACAGTGGAAATGTTGAAGAGTAGAAAGGAAAGCATGAATTGAAGATGGAAGCAAAGGTTTATGTGGATTTTGGGGGGCACTTAGAGCCCAAGTAAAGTCATCTCTAAATCTACCAAAAAATTTCATTTACCCACAGTCTTTACACTGGCTTGGGCAAATCACTTGTCCAAAACACTGTTGCTGATTTGTACTTCCCAAGCGCTTAGTTCAGTGCTCTGCACACAGTAAGTGCTCAATAAATACGATTGAATGAATGAATGAATCACTTAACTGCTCTAAGCCTTAGTTCCTCTATTTGCAAATGTAGATAATGACATCTGTCCCTCCTGGAGAGAATAAGTGATAAAATGTTTTAAACTCTCTAAAGGAAAATCCCTGTAAGTACACTGAGAAATCACCATCAACTGATTACTGCATCACCCTCCTCTCTGATCTCCCATCCTCCCATCCTCCAGTCTCTGCCCACTTCAGTCTAATACTTCACTCTGATGCCTGGATTATCTTTGTATAGAGACTTCTGGGCATGTTACTCCCCTCCTCAAAAATCTCCCGTGGCTGCTTGTCAATGTACGAACCAAGCAAAAACCTCCTTACTCTCAGCTTCAAGACTCTCCATCACCTCCATCACTCTCCATCATCCTCCTACCTCACCTCTCTTCTCTCCTTCTACAGCCCAGCCCTCACCCTCTGCTCCTCTCCCTCATTCTTGCCTGTCCCGCCGTCAACCCCCGGCCCACGTCCTTCCCCAGACCTGGAATGGCCTCCCTACACACCTCCGCCAAGCTAGCCCTCTTTCTCCCTTCAAAGCCCTACTGGGAGCTCACCTAATCCGGGAGGCCTTCTCAGACTGAACTCCCTTTTCCTCTCCTCCTCCTCATCCCCCACCCTACCTCCTTCCCCTCCCCACAGCACTTGTACATATTTGTTATATATATATATATATATATATATATATATATATATATATATATATATATTACTCTATTTATTTTACTTGTACATATTTACTATTTTATTTATTTTGTAAATGATGTGCATATAGCAATAATTCTATTTGTTCTGATGATTTTGACGCCTGTCTACATGGTTTGTTTTGTTGTCTGTCTCCCCCTTCTAGACTGTGAGCATGTTGTTGGGTAGGGACCATCTCTATATGTTGCCGACTTGTACTTCCCAAGCGTTTAGTACAGTGCTCTGCAAACAGTAAGCGCTCAATAAATACGATTGAAAGAATGAATGAGCTTATTAGAACATCTGCTGTAGTCTTGTCCAAATCATCTCCTGCAGTGTGAATGGGCAAGTGCAGCAGCTTGCCTTTTAATTAATCAATCAATTAATCTGGTACTTACTGAAAACTTTCAAGTTACTAGGTGTATATTAACTATCTACTTAAAGCATTTTTACTGATCTGAAACCCAGGGGAAATCAGGGAGAGCAGCAGCTACATGTTTTGGTGAAAGACTAGTAAAATGGCAATTAATGTTACTTCACCTGAAGTTAAAGAAGTATTTTTCAAACAAGACACCAACAACTTCACCTATTTTTCTCTCTTACTCTGATTCTCCTGATACTTTGGCTACTAATCACTGAATAAGGAGGCCAATTCGAGTTGGACTCCTTCTGCTCTGCCTTTTTAAATGATGTTTCTAAATATTGTTAGCAACAATAATGCCTTTGTAATGAAAAGCAGCTGAAAAATAACTTCCTATTTCATTTCCCCCTAACCAATCTCAGAGGGTCTACAGATTGCCCGTCTTTCCCAGGATTCTTTTTTCACAAAAGTTTCAAATATTTTCAGCCTCTAAACTGTTTCTCTGCTGAAGAATCAATTCCCAGAACCCTAAGGTGTGACATAGATTTAAATAGTACAACACCCAGGGAGAGGTGTGAGGAAGATACGGTAATAAATAGTCACAATATCTTACCCTAAAATATAATTTGAAGATGTTACCCCAATAGAAATGATGCCACATAAAGAAAAGCAAATCAATAAAAGACCATTCTGTTGGTAGTTCCACCTGTATCTTCTTCACAATTTGTTTGCCTTGTTTGTCAAGTGCTTAGGACAGTGACCTATTCACAGTAAGCCCTCAATAAATAAGATTGATTGATTCATCCAAAAGTTTGTGCTGGCAAGATAAATCCACAAACACTAAAAACTAAATCAGAATTCCAAGTTGAGCTCGTATTTCCTTCAGCACACTCCAGGCCCTAGTGCAAATGATTTTTTTTAAAAAAGCAAAATCCATGCGGTACATGAGATGAAACTTTCTGAAGGGCAACCATTTTCCTTGAATGAAATTATTACGGTAGAAATGTAATTCACTTTAAAATACGGCTCTCCTCCAAGGAAGCAAAATAATCCAAGGGGACACTTGGAGGACTTCAGATAGTTTATTCTGACTCAGAGTGTCCATTCTGACAGATTCTCCAGCCCAGTAGTCAATAATGGAGCTGACAATTCTTTTGCTTCAAAAACTAAAACATCAGGACACTGTTCTCAACAACTGTGTGAGTTTAGGGAGCGAAGGGAAGCAGTGTTGCCTAATGGAAAGGGCACAGACTTGGGAGTCAGAAGGTCATGGGTTCTAATCCTGGCTCCACCACCTGTTTGCTGTGTGATCTTGGACAAATCACTTAACTTCTCTGAGCCTCAGTTACCTCATCACCTGGGGCAAGTCAGTTCGCTTCGCTGAGACTCAGTTACCTCATCTGTAAAATGGGGATTGAGTCAGTGAGCCTCACATGGGACAGCGACTGTGTCAACCTGATTTGCTTGTATCCAACCCAGAGCTTAGTACAGTTCCTGGCACACAGTAAATGCTTAATACACAATTATTATTATTATTCATATTAAATGGGGATTAAGACTGTGAGCCTTATGTGGGATAGTGACTGTGTCCAACCCGATTATCTTGCATCTACCCCAGTGTTTAGAACAGGGCTTAGCACATAGTGAGTGCTTTAAAAATACCATTATTATTACTATTGTTATTATTATTATTATTATTATTATTAAAATGGGTGTTAAGACTGTGAGCCCCCTGTGGGACAGGAACAGTGTCCATCCTAATTAACTTGTATCTACCCCGGAGCTTAGTAAAGTACCTAGCACATTGTAAGCACTCAACAAATACCATAAAAAAACTGGAGATACAATCCCCCAACACTCTAAATCCCAAAATGCTTTGGGACCTAAAGGATCTGTAAATCTAATTACTGGTGATGTCTGTGACAGATTAATATCTGTCCTTTCCTCCACGGGTTCAGATCATTTACCCTAACCCAATTAACTTAAAAACTCAATAACTCGTTTTTTTAAAAAAATCCTAATAATCAAGTGTTTAACTGAGAGAAATTGTTGGCCGATGATTCAAGGCTGGGTAGAGAAATGCACAGTTTCTCCCTTTCGCAGGCTACTTTGAAGCATGGGGTCCAGACAAAGTGTATTCATTTCTTTGCAGTCCAAGTGGTCTCTGAGACTTCCTGGGAAAGGAGTCTAAGGCATCTATCACTCTTCTAATTCTCCATGAGAGAACAGTGAGTGTTGATTTCTCGTTCAGAAAATAGAGCTTAAGAGAAAAAGTTGGAAAAATTTAGGTGTATCATCTTGGAGAAGAAAGGGAGAGCCATGGCATAGAAGTGATCAGCCCATTCTCTAAGTGCTTGGGAGAGTACAGTATGACATAGTGGATAGAGCACAGACCTGGTAGTCAGAAGGTCATGGGTTCTAATCCCAGTTCTGCCACTTTTCTGCTGTGTGGCCTTGGGCAAGCCACTTAACTTCTCTGTGTATCAGTTACCTCATCTGTAAATGGGCATTAATACTGGGAGCCCCAAGCAGGACAGTGACTGAGTCCAGCCCAAGTTGCTTGTAGCCACCTCAGCTATTAGTACTGTGCCTGGCACATAGTAAACAATAAATACAAATACCAAATGACAGAATTGGTAGACATGTCCCGTGCCCACAAGGAGCTTACTGTTTGAGACAGAACACTGAGAAACAGGCTTACTCTGCAGAAGAGTGGAATTAGATTAGGTTTAAGAAAGAGCTATCTGCCTGCAAGGGTTATGCAACCTTGGAAAAGCTCAAGGAAAGCTGAGGAATTTCATTTCCAGAATACTTTTAGGCAACAGATCCATCTTTCCAGAGTAGCTGAACAAGCAAAGAAGAGAGAGAGTCAGTTTACGGAACAAATCACTCTCCCTAGAGTCAATTTCTCCGAACAGGTTCTCAAGGCCAAAGACTCGGGATTGAGGCTCATCCATTTTTTGTTTTCTTTTAAATGATATTTGTTAAGTGCTTACTATGTGCCAAGCACTGTTCCAAGTGTTAAGATAGATACAAGATTATTAGGTTGTCCCACAAGCGGCTCACATCTTAATCCCCGTTTTATAGATGAGAAAACTGAGGCACAGAGAAGTTAAGTGATTTGCCCAAAGTCATACAGCTGATGAGTGGCAGAGCCAGTGCTAGAATCCACGACCTCGGACTCTCAAGCCCTGTGCTCTTTCCATTAAGCCATGCTGCTTCAAATTGGACACTTGTCCCACATGGGGCTCACAGTCTTATTCTCCATTTTACAGATGAGGTAACTGGGGCACTGAGAATTGATGTGACTTACCCATTGTCACACACCAGGCAAGTGGCAGAGCCAGAATTAGAACTCAGGTCCTTCTGACTCCCAGGCCCATGCTCTATCCACCAAGGCATGATCTGGACTTCGATCTGTAGGCCAAAGGATGGCCTAAATGACTGCTGAAGGTCATCTTGTCAATTTGTACTTCCCAAGCGCTTAGTACAGTGCTGTGCACACAGTAAGCATTCAATAAATATGATTGAATGAATGAATGAAGGTCAGTTTCAAGTCTGGGATTCTGTACTTGTTTCTGTTTCGGGGTACACTGGCACAACAAGGAAGAGCTTCCACTTTTACTCAAATCTATGAACCATCTGATCTGTAGCCTAGTAGCTACTACCTTATTTCTAACTGGGGGATATCCAGAGGCAAAATTGAAAACAGTGCCAAAAGTTGCAAACAAATAACATCAAACCATATCATGTATAATAAACATAAAAATATTAAATATGGGAGAATTAAATTAAATAACAAGAGGGGAGGGACCCTCATTCATTATTCCATGGGCAGATTCCAGTCTTTCCTTGGAGATATAATAATGATGGCATTTATTAAGCACTTACTATCTGCAAAGCACTGTTCTAAGCGCTGGGGAGGTTACAAGGTGATCAGGTTGTCCCACGGAGGGCTCACAGTCTTCACCCCCATTTTACAGATGAGGTAACTGAGGCTCAGAGACGTTATGTGACTTGCCCAAAGTCACACAGCTGACAAGTGGTGGAGCTAGGATTTGAACCCATGACTTCTGACTCCAAAGCCCATGCTCTCTACACTGAGCCATGCTTCTTCTCAAGCAGCGTCAATCTACCCTCTCCGCACAAATTTCCCCTCCAAAGGCACTGCTCACCTGCAGTGTAGTGACTTGTTCGCCAGGAACAATCTGCACAGGGTAGCAGGTGTGATAAAATATTTTCTTATCACACACTTCCAGTTCTCAATCTGGTTCTCCTCAAGAGGAACCTTCAACGTTGCTTTGCCGGAACCCTCAGATCATCGAAGCTTTGTGTGAGGAAAAGGAGAAGAGATGTGACACCCTCACACCTGAATTTTGAAGGCCAGGTGGCAAGTTTCTAAACAAGGGTGGGCATCACTCGTACAAGAAGGTTTAAGTGGCAACTTCGGTCACTCTCTGTTCCCATAGCAAACAACACATCTTAGAAATGGTACAAACAACTCCATCCAACTCCCCTGTTACTGCAGAAATACTCAAAGGATATTGCTTATTATCTAACTGACCCTAGTAATGAGCTCCCATGAGTCTTTCCAATCTCAGTCACCAGAAGCCTTTGCCAAATAAGTTCTCAACTGAACTGGTCAAGAACACAAGCTTAATTAGGGGAGTTTATTCTCCTTTTACTTTTTAGTCACTGAATCAAAGGGGTTCTGCTTTCCTGATCCACTTTGTGAGCAAAGACAATGTCTACCGTCTGAGCAAATGTATTCTCTGACTATAGAAGTGAAGTGTGGCCTACTTCATGGGCCACTACATACCCTGGGACACTGCATACAATGGGACACTGCATACAGGGGATTCAGCTCTACAATCCCTTTAACATGGATTCGTTTTGCCGACTTCAACACACCACTTCACCTCTCTGGGCTCCAGTTTCCTCCTTTAATAAACCCACAAATCTCAGCCTAGCCCTGGAGATGAGGTAACTGAGGCACCAAGAAATTAAATGGCTTCCCCAATGTCACACAGTTGTAGGAAGTACCACTATCCTTCCTCTCTCATAAAGATGTCACTTTGGTGTTATCCTTAAATCCATTTTCTCACCCAACACACAAATTCAGCCTGTCATGTAATCATGTCAGTTCAAACTTCACAACACTGCTAAAATCTTCCCTAATTCCTCCATCAAAACTGCCAACATGTTAAGCCAAGTACTTACCTTTTTCCATCTTGATTACTGTATCAACCTCCTTGTTGACCTCCCTGCCTCCTGTCTTTCCCCATTCCAGTTCATACTTCACTCTCCTGCCTAGAGAAACTGAAACTCACCAACTCTACTTAGAACCACATTGAACAGGAAATTTGAGATGCTTTCTAAATCGTTCCAGCTAAAAAGAAATCGTATTACTGAGGGGCAAAGTATTTTTTCCCAGTAATGTCAGCAATATTGAATAGATAATTTGAGATGTTCTTTAAATGGTTCCAGCTGAAAAGAAGTCTCATTACTAAGGGGCAAAGCATTTTTTCCCAATAGTGTCAGCAATATTCAGCTTGAGGTTATGAGCCACAAAAAAGGCAACTTGAATGCCTATGTTCTATACCCTCAAACTATTTTATCTGTTGTCGATATAATATGTCAGCAGTGCACAGACATGAGAAAATCTTCAAGACTGAAGCAATTTCAAAGGATGACAGAAATACTCTCGCTGGATTTCACCTGTCAGTCGAGAAGAAGAATTAATGCATCATGTGGCCTCTGGCTCTTGCCCAACCTCTTCCTGTTTTAGGGCTGCAAACTTCAGCAGGGAAAAAGTGCAGTGGCTACCAGTAAATGAGAGAAATCATGTAGATTCATTGAATACTACTACTACTAGTAATAACAAAGATAATGCTAATTGTGACATACTATTTGCCAAGTACCATACTAAACGCTTGGGAACATACAAGAAAATCAGGCTGAATACAGTCCCTGTTCCTCCTAGGAGAACCAGGAGAGGACAGTGTCAATCAAGCCGAGGTAGGATAATGTTTCCAGGAGAAGGGGGTAGTTGACAGTAGGAGGGAGATCAGGGATTGAACTCCAACTTTAAAGAGTAAAGTGAGGCACAGAGAGGTTCAATGGCTTCCCCAAGGCTACCCAGCATGCAAGCCAGTATTCTAATCCAGGGCCTCCAGATCCCAAGCCCGTGCACTTGCTTCTAGGCTGCATTGCTTCTTTAAATTACCCTCCCTGACTGTCTCTATCTGTGAGCACCAGATGTCATTTGGGATCCCAGAAAGTTGGTCTGAGATCAGTGCCATGGATTTTGTTCCCTCCCCTCCTGTTCTTAAACATTTTTAAATTCCCTCCTCCTCTATGAAGTCATTTCTGAAAGTTGAGTCCAGTTCAACGTTTTGCCAATTCTACTTCCAGCTTCGTAAAAAAATTTACTAAATATCCAGTAATAGATGTATTCCTTCATTCACTAATTTTACTTGCTCCATAGCTACCAAAATCTCACTTCAGAAGAACCCAGTATAAGTAAATACTAGTCAAAAAGTAAACTCTCTTCAGTGAAACCATAGAAAACCTTCGGCCGACAAGAAAATCATAGACATTTTAAACAATAATTTATAATAGCAAAGACAAGGGGTTTTTTTCAATTATGCTGCAAGGCATGAGAGTTGCCCTAAATAAATAACTAAATAACAATTTGGCACATATGTGCAAGAGTTGGTTGAACGGTTACGAAGATTTGGAGTATTGTTTGGTCAGAAAATGGTACTCTGGAAGGTTCAGTTAAATTGTTACTTGTCTTCAGAAGTAACATGGTCTAGTGAGAGCAAGGGTTTGGGATCTAGGACACCGGGGTTCTAATCCCAACTCTGCCACTTGTCTGTTTGAGACCCCAGAACAGTAACATAGCTCCTTCTTGTCTCAGTTTCCTCATCTATAAAACAGGGGGTTAAATATATGTTCCTACCCCAACTCTTGGTAGAGGCCTTGGCCAATAGGCCAATAGTAAGCACTGAACAAATGCCACAATTATCATTGTCCTATTACAAGCAGAGACCAGTGGCACTATGTGAATTTGGCAAACGTATAGTAAAACTTTATAAAAGAAACGAAATTATCTTAGAAGTGCCAGAAAAAGTTTCAGTTTGGGAATTGAATTTAGAGAACAATCTGTTCCCTATCTATACACTTTCTGGTAAAAACTAATACAATCATTTCTTACCACAGAAAAAATGTGGTTATCCTAGGGTGAAACTCTTCATCCATCAGAGAGTCAGATGACTGGGAATTTCAGTCTTTCTGGCTGCTAAGCTTAATTTTGGCAATCACTGCATCATCTCCTACTGAAGTTGGAGTTAAACTTTCCTTGAAGCACTTAAAGCCTTACTGGGAATCAAGCAATCAGTGTGGGATTAATTGAGCACTTTCTTGTGAAGCACATTGTACAAAGCACTTGGGAGCATAGACTAGAGTAAGTAGACATGGTTTGTACCATCCAGGAGCTTACAATCTAATTAGTTTAGTTTAGTTTAACCTGGCGGTAGGATCCTCAACCCTTCATTCATTCATTCATCCAATCGCATTTATTAAGTGCTTACTGTGTGCAGAGCAGTGCACTAAGAGCTTATATTAAGCGCTAAGCAATGTGAAATGATGTTCAGTGCACACTGACCACAGGCAGAAGAGTCAAGAGTCAAGCTGCTCTGGTCCCCACCTGTAGAATGCAGAGTGCATACCGGAGGGTTTAGCCCGTTTGGAGAAGCAGGTGTGTGAGCTGTGCTGAGCCCAAGGAAGACTGTAAACTGGTGTTAATAAAAATCAGACACTAATCCTTGTTGAACATGACACTCAACACCTACGAAATTACTATGTTAACATTAATCAGTGGTATTTATTGAGCCCTTACTATGTGCAGAACACTGTGATAAGCACTTAGAATACTTCGACAAGAATTAGTTTCAGATTTTTATTAATGCCAGTCTCCCCCTCTACTCTGTATGTTCATTGTGGGCAGAGAATATGCCTCCCAACTTACCAACTCTCCCGTGTGGTTAGCACAGTGGTCTGCACACAGTAAATGCTCAATAAATAACATTGGTGGTGATGATTTGGTCTACTTCAGTGGCTCCTTAGGCTTAGCTTATTCTTTGACATACACTACATAAATAACATAATTAATATCCATAGCGGGTATCTGAAAAAACTCCATGAGTTTCTTCCAATGGTGTTAGCAGGAAAGTTTGCCATCCACAGTGAGCTCATAACTTTTACCCGTGTTCCCAGGAATGAGTGGATAAATATTGACATATAATTTATGTAGAAATATCTTAAATATTCCAGAGTGATTTGCATAAATTTTAGGAAAGATGGAGTGGATGACTCGACCAGGGGTGTGTAAAACCATTCCAATGAACCAAGATGACTTGAAGAATATGTAAGTTGCATGACATTTATTACTGAATTTAATGACGGAAACCTTGAATTGCATGTAAAAAGTATATGAAATGCATTAAGGGCTTACAGTATAGAATTAAGAATATTTCTGTTCTCATTGACTCCCAATTCAATCATTCTTTTCTTAAGTACCAACCTTGTACTGTTCCATTTTGCTGATGAAATACAGCTAGAGCATGGGCCTGGGAGTCAGAGGTCATGACTCTACTACTTCTCTGCTGTGTGACCTCAGCCAAGTCACTTCATTTTTCTGTGCCTTAGTTCCCTCATCAGCAAAATGGAGATTAAGCCTGTGATCTCTATGTGGAACAAGGAACTGCATCCAACCCAATTATCTTGTATCTACTTCTGCACTTAGAACAATGATTGGCGCATAGTAAGCACTTAACAAATACCATAATTTTTTTAATTTTGTTTATGGGAAATCATACCAAAGTTATGGAATTTATTTTCAGTAGATTTTTCCAGTGTCCCCCAGCTGCAGGGACATCTTTTTGGGTTATTCTTGGTTATTTGCATGACTGTTATTACAGGAATAAAACCAAGGCCAATTGAACACTCCACATCCCCATATACTTTTCCCTTAGAAATCTGTTACCCACAGTTACTCTTCCCAGAATGCTGCTGGACTTCTGGACACAGGACAGAACTATTTCTTTCCCTGTTTGTGCTTCTGTGCTGTATACTTTGATATTTCTAGGTGCTATAGAATGTGTCCTCCTGGCAATGACAGTATATGATTTTTTATGGTATTTGTTAAGCATTTGCTATGTGCCAGGCACTGTACTAAGCATAGTTGTAGATACAAACTAATCAGATCAGACCCAATTAATGGCCCACATTAGGCTAATAGTTTTCATCACCCTCTTTTTCATTCATTCATTCAGTTGTATTTATTGAGCACTTAATGTGTGCAGAGCACTGTACTAAGTGCTTGGAAAGTGCAATTCAGCAACAATTGGAGACAATCCCTACCCAACAGTGGGTTTCAGATGTGAGAACTGAGACAACGAGAAGTGAAATACCCAGCCCAAGATCGCACAAGCAGAAGAGTTGAATAGCTGGGATTAGAACCCAGGTCCTTCAGAATCCTAGGCCCACACTCCCTCCACTAGGCCATGAGACTGTTCTTGTTATGTGGCCATATGTACCCCCTTGAGTTACCCACCTATCATGAGCTACAAAGTGTGTGTCCAGATGGTGGCTGCTACGTGAAAGGGCCCTTCCAGTCCAGATAAATCAAATACATTGAGTCTCCACACAGCCCTTTGTGATTTGAATAAAATTAACTATTTTTTTTTCTGTGACTTGCATCAGTATTGAAGATGATCTATGGGGAAACCTTCCCCAATAAGCCTCTGCCATAAGATGTGATTATGCTGATTTTAATGGTTCTTTTCCTGCAGATACTCCTGTACTATGTCAAAATCATCTCTCCTTCTTTCAGGCCATGGGAAAGCACAATGTCTGCTCCTTCTGCTCCTCCCACCTCATTGTCATCACCTTGATCCTGGAAGTGGAAATAGGAGTGGATCAGGAGCAGAAGAACTTGTCTGTGAGATGAAAAATCAACCTAGCCTTCAACTTCCAGGAACTATTCTTTTCTGATCTTCTCTTCAAACTTTTAAAATAAAACAATAGAACATTAATGCATACCAGTAATTCTGTAATTTTTAGACTGTGAGTCCACTGTTGGGTAGGGACTGTCTCTATAGGTTGCCAATTTGTACTTCCCAAGCGCTTAGTACAGTGCTCTGCACATAGTAAGCGCTCAATAAATGCGATTGATGATGATGATAATGCTACAAAAGATTGTCCTCATGCTCTGCAAACAATAATCCTTCAATCAATACCATTCATTGATGGAGAAAATGCTCAATTTTATGTGTTGATGTCTTGATACTTCATGTCTTCCTAGCCTGAGTTCTTACTGGTGTTGTCCATTTTAATTCCGAGAACAAAGAATGGGCCTCTGACTCTTCCCCGTGGTCTTTCCAAGACCCTTCTCCGTGGTCTTTCCCGTGCACACAGTGACCCCCCAGCAAATGATAAAGATGGGAATGTGCCAGGTAATAGTGCCTGAGCAAAGTCATTGACTTTATACCTCAATAAAAAAGTAACTTCACAAATCAGAGGCTCTCAGATCCTGGGATGATATCCTTCTATCCAGAATCCTATTCAGAGCACCTTTCACCTCTTGATTCTCAGACTGTAGATCAGAGGATTTAGCATGGGAGTGAAGACTGAATAGGAGTGAGAAAGCAGCTTCTTGGTCTCATGAGAGTAGGAGGCTTTCACTTGGAAATAAGTCGAACTGGCAGCTCCAAAGCCACAATGAGACGGAACGAGCAGTTGGAGAAGGCTTTGTGACAGCCCTCGGCGGAGGACATCTTCAGGATGGTGATGAGGATGCAACAATCACTCCAAAGGGGAACATCAGGACGATAATAGTCATGGCTACACAGTACATCTCAAGCGCAAAAGTGTCCGTGCACACCAGGTCTAAGAGAGGAGAGCTATCACAGAAGAAATGGTTAATTACACTAGGCCCACAGAAGGGAAATATAAACATCACTGCAGTCCTTATTGTTGCCACAGGAATCCCTGATAGCAAGGAAGCCAGGGCCAGCTGCAGACAGAACCTCCAGTTCATGATGAGTGACTAGTAGGGCTGATAGTAGATGGTGGCCTGCCTGTTGTAAGCCATTGTTGTCAGGATCCAACACTCTGAGGACCCCAAAAAGAAGGCAAAATACATCTGGGCTGCACATCCATCAAAGGAAATACTTTTGTCCTTGAACAGGAAATTGTTGAGCATTTTGATGATGATAACAGTGGTGTAGCTGATAACCATAAGGGACAGGCTCCTAAGGAAAAGGTACATAGGGGTTTGAAGGCTAGGGTCCACAGTGGAGACCAACACTAAGAGGGAGCTTCCAATCAAGGTTATTAGGTATACTATAAGGAAAATCACAAACAGGATGACCTGAAATTCATGGAGATTGGAGAAACCCAAAAGAATGAATTCAGTTACAAGTGATTGATTGTCTTCCATCATAGCATGTTTTTTTTTTAAATTTTGGTAATGTAAATACAAAAACATCTGGGCCCAAAATACCTATTCTCTGTTCAGGAAAAAAAAATTAGTAGCAATTTTGTCAGAGTCCAGGTCTTTCCTACAAACATTTCTCAGAATGAACTTGGTTAGCTTGTTTGGTCAAGGATCAAGAAGGTGATCATAACATGAAATATATGGTGTCTAGGTTCTCAGTGTCCAGATGCATGTTCAGGAGACTGGGGAAGTAGTGAAGTTAGCCAATAATTTTATCATTTTATCATCACTTGCTATTAATGTTTATCATTATTGAACCCACATTTTTCCCACCACACTACATGTTATCACCGTTGTAGGGCTTAAGTCTGCTGGGGAATTAAATAATCACAGATTCTCTGCAGGAAACAAAACAACCCCAATCCATAACTCCCACGCAGAAATTTCCTCAACTTCTGGTTCACACAAACACACCTCCACACACCGACCTACACCCCCCCACACACATAACCATCTGTACAAAAACACAATTACACACATGCACACCGCCTGGGTGCTCATGTACCCCGCAATGACTGGGTGAAACTTTTTCACACAAAAACAACAACCAAAAATCTACCCACTCCACCTTTTCTCTCTCACGTCCCATCCTTAGGGAAGTATTGTTATAATTTTAGTAATTTGAGGACTTTTTGTATGGTATTTAACCAGTTTGTGTCAGACACTACTCTAGTCTCTGGAGTAAATTAATCAAGTTGGACACATTCCATGTCCCACATGGAGTTCACTTTCTTTATCCAGATTTTATGAATGAAGTCACTGAGGTGCAGAGAAGTGAAGTGACTTGCCCAAGATCACACAGCAGACAAGTACCAGATGGTTTGGAAGTAGATGGTCCCTAAAGAAAAAGACATTTGTCTTCCCCTTCTCAAGTACTTGGAAATCCTTTCAGAACCCGCCTCCTTTCTTCACTTTAGTAAGTGACAAGAAGAACCGGTGCTATCAACAGGATTCTGGGGAGGGAAGGAATAGTTCAAAATCAAGGAACCAAGAAAATTATTTATACTCCCTAGAGTTTTATTCTTTCCATAACAAAGGGTTATTTTTGTTTTGATTTTTTTAAACGTAGGATTTCATTTTTGAATAACTTTAGTGAAGTGAAAGAGAAGAATAAAACAAAAGCCCAAAGCTATCTTGAGACTCCTTCCCTTGATAACCGAATGGTGTGTAAGGATCAGTGCTGTTTTCTAGGAGCAACTTAGCTGTTTACATGTATTTGAAACATGAGACTACTAATCAAGTGACCGTGTGGTAGTCTAGCTAAACTAGTAGTTTTATCTGGCCCTCCAAATTGAAGGAGTTTCCAAAAGTATTAGGATGCTTTCTGTTCACATGCCATGAGGAATACTTTATTTTATTGGGCATTGTGAGAAGAGTGCACGATCTGTGAATTTACCCCTTTCCTCCACCTGAGCAATTCACAGTGCAGGCCCTCCACCAAGTCTATTGGGGTCCCCAGCTCCAGATTGCTCTAGGTGTATGTAGGGGGCGAAGAGGTGGAGTGTGGGAAGAGTGCCTTATCTGTGAATTCACCCCCTCCTTCCGCCTGAGCATCCCATAGCAAGGACACGAAACTGCTACACTACAAGGTTCCAGAACGGAAACGGTCCCAATCAGATAGACATCCTGGGAACACGGGGAGGGGCTAACCGGTACAAGGGGGCTTCACACACAAACGCATGATAAGTACGGTATATAAGAGGCATTGCTGCAATCATTAGCTGTAGGTGTTTAGACCGAGCCCTGCATAGCCTGCCCTGCTGATTAATAATAATAATAATAATGGCATTTGTTAAGCGCTTACTATGTGTGAAGCACTATTCTAAGCGCTGGGGCGATACAAGGTGATCGGGTTGTCCCACATAGGGCTCACCGTCTTCATCCCCATTTTACATATGAGGGGACTGAGGCTCAGCGAAGTTAAGCGACTTGCCAAGGGTCACACAGCAGACATGTGATGGAGTCGAAATTAGAACCCACGACCTCTGACTCCCAAGCCTGAGCTCTTTCCACTGAGCTTCGCTGCTTCTCGGCCCCCATCCCTGGCTTGCTTGCTGCGCTACAACTATGTGAGTGTACCCAATAAAGAGGCAGAACTGATCACTCTGGCTCGGTGTCTAGTCTTTGGCTCGTTGTCACCCAATCTAAAGAACCCGGAGCTGCTCTCTAGTCGGCGACCCCAGCTGACCTGGGGGGCATCTCCCCATACCATCACATGAACAAAAATATTTTTTATATTTATTTATTCATGCTTTTGATTTCATGATTCCCTACCCAAATTTTACAGATTCTGAACTCAAAATTGTTACCAGCTGTACTCCAAAGCTGTCTGGGAAGAGTACATAGCACCCCAAATCCTCCTGTACTCCTCAAAACATCCATCCGACTTGTATGGAACAAATCAGTTGCTTAGTGAATTATTTTCTGCTGCAGCTTCGAGGTCCCTTCCCCCTCCAAGATTATGTGATTTGTCATTCTCTAATGGCCGAAGCTAAAATGTGGAGCAACCAGGAAAAACACCGGGCTCAGTGCTGACGTCCCTGACATTCTAGGTTTCAGACAAGCTCTTATGTCTCTAGCTGAAACTGTAGCTAATAGCTAGAAAGTGAGATTGATCCCCATTCACTGTTCTTTAAACTATTGCCATGAAGTAGAGTTGAAAAACAATTTCTCCCAGCTGCTGCACTTCTCCTTGGGCATAATTTAGACTTGAGAAGCTGTTTTCATACTTTCAGTTTACTCAGAGTACCATTTAGAGGTACTCCAGGGGACCTTAGAAGGTTAATGCAACTTCTAAAGAGATCAAGGGTGGTTCCTTAGTCATTGGGAGAATCTGATTCACTTCCCTGAGTCACATGTGAATGTAAAATGGGAGTGATTTTTCATTCTTGGGAACAAAGTGATGTGGAACTTCACTCCAGATGCACTTGGAGTTCCAGGGCAGTGGTATCAAATGTGAACACTAGGGAGAATGTATGGTATTACCCAGTATGGAAGTTACAGTGGCAAAGATTCATTAATGCTCAGGCTGTACTGGGAGGAAGGGCATATCCATCTCCAGCCAAGGGGGAAAATAACCTTCCTTGTTTTGCAACATTTTGACAATACAAAATTACCTGTTCAGTCATAATCATCTCACACCAATCTCAAGAGATAAAGAGCAGGTGAAGCCATAGAGATGAGTGCAATTTGCCACCCAAGATTCAACTCATCATCTAAACCCTGACCTAATAGTAATAATAATATTAATAAAGATAGTAATGAATGTGGAAATTATTAAATATTTACTGTGTGCCAGGCACTGTACTAAGCACTGAGGTAGATACAAGATCATTAGGTTGGACACAGTCCCTGTTGCACATACGATTCACCATCTGAGTACAGCACTTATGTAGATATTAATAATTTATTCATTTATAGTAATGTCTGTCTTCCTCTCTAGCCTGTACTCTCATTGTGGGCAAGGAATGTTTCTACCAACTCTGTTAAATTGCACCTTCCCAAGCTCTTAGTGCTCTGCACACAGTAAGTGCTCAATAAATACAATTAATCTTTTGATTGATAAAGAATTTGATAAAGATTGATAAAGAATTGAATTTGCTGCTATATTCTACAAATCACTACATTCAACCGGACTTTTCTAGTTTGTTATGTAATAGAATTTAAGATCATTCACTCCTACAAGTTCCAGCCTAACATGTCAGTTCCATTAATTTACAATCCTGAGTTTCCGCACTCTCCTCCCACCAGTTTTCTGTAGTTCACTACCACAGTAGTGGAAATGGTCTTGATCTAAACTGTAAGCTCCTCTCTAGAATTACATATATATCTGCAGTTTATTTATATTAATGTCTATCTCCTACTCTAGACTGTATTCTCACTGTGGGCAGGGAATTATTTCATTCATTCAATCGTATTTATTGAGCACTTACTGTGTGCAGAGCACTGTAGTAAGTGCTTGGGAAGTACAAATCGGCAACATATAGAGACGGTCTCTACCCAACAACAGGCTCACAGTCTAGCAGGGGAAGACAGACAACAAAATAAAACAAATAGACAGATGTCAATATCACCAGAATAAATAGAATTATAGCTACATGCACATTATTAATAAAATAAATAGAGTAATAAATGCCTACAAATATACACAAGTTCTGTGAGGAGGGCTAGGGAGTAGGGTAGACGGAGGGAGTGGGGGAGAGGAAAAGGAGGGGCTCAGTCTGGGAAGATCTCCTGGAGGAGGTGAGTTCTCAGTAGGACTTTGAAGGGATGAAGAGAGCTAGTTTGGCGGATGTGTGGAGGGGGGGCATTCCAGGCCAGAGGTAGGACGTGGGTCAGGGGTCGATGGTAGGACAGGCGAGAATGAGACACAGTGAAGAGGTTAGAAGCAGAGGAGTGGAGGGTGCGGGCTGGGCTGTAAAAGAAGAGAAGGGAGGGGAGGTAGGAGGGGGCAAGGTGATGGAGAGCTTTGAAGCCGATAGTGAGGAGTTTTTGCTTCATAATGTGCAGGGAATGTGCCTATTATATTGTTAAATCGTACTCCCGCAAGTGTTTATATCAGTGCTCTAAACACAGTAAGTGCTCAATAAATATGCTTGAATGAATGAATAGTCTATAAGCTCTTTGTCGCTAGGGAACACATCTACCTACTTTGTTGTAGTGTACTCTCCCAAGTGCTTAATTAAGTGCTCAGCACAAAGTAAGCACCCAATAAATGAGATTGATCAATTAATTACTTACCAGAGGCAATGCACTGCATACTTAATATAGTGTTCTGCCCACAGTAAGCACTCAATAAATACCACTGATTTATTGATTAATTGATCGAAGTGCTGGGAAACAGAAGCACATTCCCTGCCACAAGAATCTCATCATTTGCGTTTGTTGAGGAATTATAGCCATATGAATCTCCTTCAAGGAAACTGAAGGAAGATATCCAACTGTAGTAGAAATAGCAGTCGTATAGAGTAATATAATGCTTAGACTAGCTGAAATAAGGACTCTGGTTACCTTTTAGCAGCGAGGAGTTAGAATGGATAGGAGCTCTTAAGGAGACAAATGGTTCCACCATAAGAACTGATAATAATTGAGGCATTTGTTAAGTACTCATTCTGTGACAAGCACTGAACTACACACTGGGGGAAATAGAAGATAATCAGGTCCCACATGAGGCTCACAATCTAAGTAGGAGGGAAAAAAGATATTGAATCCTGATTTTGCATAGATTTGTGGGAATTGAGGCACAGGAAAGTTAAGTGACCTGCCCAAGGTCACACAGAAGACAAATCAAGAAAACACCAGTTAAGAACACTCCTTAGGGTTGAATGGAGCATGGAGGAAAATCACTTATGAAGTGATTTTCTACATAGATTCCTAATTGTTCTTGAAAAGAATTGGCATGAGGCTTGGCAAAGCCTAGGAGAGAAGACGCACGAGTGATTGGTTCAGATAGGGGGTTGTGGTTGTTGAAAATTTATGTCTGGGTCTCAGGGATAGCATCAGGTTTGGGAGGAATGGTTTTGGTATTTTGAGTGTTGCAGACGCAGGTTGCTTATTGAACTCGGATGAATTTGCTGCAGTTATTCAGGGGGAAAGAGATTAGATGACCATTCATCTCTACGCTGATGACACCCAAATCTACATCTCTGCCCCTGATCTCTCCCCCTCCCTTCAGGCTCCCATCTCCTCCTGCCTTCATGACATCTCCATCTGGATGTCTGCCCGCCACCTAAAACTCAACATGTCCAAGACTGAGCTCCTTGTCTTCCCTCCCAAACCCTGCCCTCTCCCTGACTTTCCCATCACTGTGGATGGCACTACCATCCTTCCCGTCTCACAAGTCCTCAACCTTGGTGTCATCCTCGACTCTGCTCTCTCATTCACCCCTCACATCCAAGCCATCACCAAAATCTGCCGGTCTCAAATCCGCAACATTGCCAAGATCTGCCCTTTCCTCTCCATCCAAACTGCTACCCTGCTCGTTAAAGCTCTCATCCTATCCCGTCTGGACTACTGCTTCAGCCTCCTCTCTAATCTCCCATCCTCGTGTCTCTCCTCATTTCAATCCATACTTCACGCCGCTGCCCGGATTGTCTTTGTCCAGAAACGCTCTGGGCATGCTACTCCCCTCCTCAAAAATCTCCAGTGGCTACCAATCAATCTGCGCATCAGGCAGAAACTCCTCACCCTCGGCTTCAAGGCTCTCCATCACCTCGCCCCCTCCTACCTCACCTCCCTTCTCTCCTTCTACAGCCCAGCCCGCACCCTCTGCTCCTCTGCCGCTAATCTCCTCACCGTGCCTCGTTCTCGCCTCTCCCGCCGTTGACCCCCACCCCATGTCATCCCCCTGGCCTGGAATGCCCTCCCTCCCAACATCCACCAAGCTAGCTCTCTTCCTCCCTTCAAGGCCCAACTGAGAGCTCACCTCCTCCAGGAGGCCTTCCCAGACTGAGCCCCCTCCTTCCTCCCCCCCTCATCCCCCTCCCCATCCCCCCGTCTTACCTCCTTCCCTTCCCCACAGCACCTGTATATATGTATATTTGTTTGTACATATTTATTACTCTATTTATTTATTTATTTATTTATTTATTTATTTATTTATTTTACTTGTACATATCTACTCTATTCATTTTATTTTGTTAGTATGTTTGGTTTTGTTCTCTGTCTCCCCCATCTAGACTGTGAGCCCACTGTTGGGTAGGGATTGTCTCTATTTGTTGCCAACTTGTACTTCCCAAGCGCTTAGTACAGTACTCTGCACACAGTAAGCACTCAATAAATACAATTGATTGATTCCTTGGAAAGTGTTAATGTTCTTCTAAAAAGTCATGACACCCTATATTTTCTAAAAGGGAAAAGTACATGCTTATGTATTTCAATTCCCTTTTCTGTAAAATGTGCAAAGTGAAAGAACACCCCTGTTTCTGGCACCCTTGTACGAAAATAATAGGATTTTTAGTGGTGTCATTAAACATTGATCACTAGCAGGTCCCTATTTGCTCAGGGGAGTGGTTTTCTGCTTGAGAGCACCATTTTTGTGTAATTTGCTTGTTTGTAATGTGACTAGGCCTCAGCCCTTCTTTTCTCTTCTTCTACTCCCTTCTGTGTCACCCTAACTTGCTCCCTTTGTTCATACACCCACCCCCCACCCCACAAGTCCCACAACACTTATGCCCGTATCTGTAATTTATCCATTTATATTATTGTCTCTCTCCCTGTAGACTGTAAGCTTGTCGTGGGCATGGAATGTGTCTGCTTATTTTTATTTTGTACTCTCCCAAACACTTAATACAGTGCTCTGCACACAGTAAGCTCTTAAGAAATATGATTGAATGAATGAAAGGGAAGACCAATCTTGAAATGATTATCTGCAGCGGTTCCTCAAGGGTCAGTTCTTGGTCCCCTTCTGTTCTCTATCTACACTCACTCCCTTGGTGAACTCATGCGCTCCCACGGCTTCAACTATCATCTCTATGCCGATGACACCCAAATCTACATCTCTGCCCCTGCTCTCTCTCCCTCCCTCCAGGCTCATATCTCCTCCTGCCTTCAGGACATCTCCATCTGGATGTCTGCCTGCCATTTACAACTCAATATGTCCGAGACTGAACTCCTTATCCTCCCCCCCAAAACCCTGCCCTCTCCCTGAGTTTCCCATCGCTGTAGATGGCACTACCATCCTTCCTGTCACACAAGCCCTCAACCTTGTTGTCATCCTTGACGCCACTCTCTCGTTCAACCCACACATCCAGTCCATCACCAAAACCTGCCCGTCTCACCTCCACAACATCGCCAAGAACCACCCTTTCCTCTCCATCCAAACCGCTACCTTACTGGTTCAATCTCTCATCCTATCCTTACTGGATTACTACATCAGCCTCCTCTCTGACCTCCCATCGTCCTGTCTTTCCCCACTTCAGTCTATACTTCACTCTGCTGCCCAGATTATCTTTGTACAGAAATGCTCTGGTCATGTTACTCCCCTCCTCAAAAACTCCAATGGCTGCCTGTCCACCTACGAATCAAACAAAGGCTCCTCACTCTCGGCTTCAAGGCTCTCCAACACCTCGCCCCCTCCTACTTCACCTCCTTTCTCTCCTACAGACCAGCCTGCACCCTCCGCTCCTCTTTTGCTAACCTCCTCACTGTGCCTCGTTCTCACCTGTCCTGGCATCCACCCCCGGCCCACGTCCTTCTCCTGGCCTGGAATGCCCTCCTTCCACACAACCACCATGATAGCCCTCTTCTTCCCTTCAAATCCCTACTGAGAGCTCACCTCCTCCAGGAGGCCTTCCCAGACTGAGCCTCCTTTTTCGTCTCCTCCTCCCCATCCCCCCGGCCCTACCTCCTTCCCCTCCCCACAGCACTTGTATTTATTTGTACAGAGTCATTACTCTATTTATTTTACTTGTACATATTTACTACTCTATTTAGTTAATGATGTGCATATAGCTATAATTCTATTTGTTCTGATGATTTTGACACCTGTCTACATGTTTTGTTTTGTTGTCTGTCTCCCTCTTCTAGATGTGAGGCCGTTGTTGGGTAGGGTAGGGACCGTCTGTATATGTTCCAACTTGTACTTTCCAAGTGCTTAATACAGTGCTCTGCACACAGTAAGCACTCAATAAATACGATTGAATGAATAAATTAATGAATGGTATTTGCTAAGCGCTTACTATGCTCCAGGCACTGTACTTAGCACTAGGGTAGATACAAGCTAATTCGTTTGGACACAGTCCATGTCTCACATGGGGCTCCAAGTCAATCCTCATTTGATAGATGAGATAACTGAGGCCTAGAGAAGTGAAGTTACTTGACCAAGGTCACACAACAGACAAGTGGTGAAGACAGGATTGGAATCCAGGTCCTTCTTACTCTCAGACCTGTGCTTTATCCACTGAGCCTTGTTGCTTCCCACTATTTGTTATACTACCTCAATGTTGATGAGTGACAGCATACTTTGTTGTTGATAATCTTGGTCTTGTCATTTGACGTTGAATCTGTTCTGCAGTTGATGCTGGGAGGTTGTTTAGTAAGTTCAATTCGTCTTCTGGGGTACGTCCAGGTACCATAGCTGTACAGAAAGTCGAACACCCCAACAGCTTTATGGACCTTCACATTGGTGTTGTCTGCTGATCTTCTGAAAGTCAACTTGAGCTTTTTCAATTATTCTTCCACTTAGTATTCCTGCAAGATATAATGAGATCTGTCCTTCTCTCCCATCATCTCTCTCCTTCACAATGGAGAGAACTTGGGGGGGGTCTTACAAACCGGTGTTGGGGCTGAAGGGGTGACGCCTGTCTCATTTGAATGAGTGGGGAGAACCTACACTGGTCCCTGGTGCTCTTTGACCCCGAGAGGGGGATGGTTGACCCATGTCAGTCATAGGCCAGACTTGAAATGAAATTGATGAAAGCCACAGCTCTTCCAGGGAGTTTGTGTAAGGAAAATTCCTGAACTTTAAAAAAGCAAGTCTCTTAACTTCTCTAATCCCTTGTCTGCAAAATGGGGATTCAATACCTCTTTCTCTCTCCTACTTTAACTGTGACCTTCATATGGGACTTTCCCCCTGCCTTCTAGACTGTAAACTCATTGTGGGCAGTAAATGTGTCTGTTTATTGTTGTATTGTACTCTCCCACAGTAGGCTCTGAACACAGTAAGTGCTCAATAAATACGAATGAATGAATGAATGAAAAACAATAATTGTGGTATATTTTAGGTGCCAGGTGCTGTATTAAACGCTGAGGTACAAGCATATTGGGTCGGACATAGTCCCTGTCCCGTGTGGGACTCACAGTCTCAATCGCCATTTTCCATTTTACACATGAGAAAACTCAGTCACAGAGAAGTGCAGTCACTTGCCAAGGTCACACAGCAGACAAGTGGTGGAGTCGATTTTAGAACCCATGATCTTCTGACTTCCAGGCCTGTGCTCTATCTACTGTGCCATGCTGCTGATGTGATTATCTTGAATCTACCCTAGTGCTTAGTACAATGCTTGACACGTACTAAGCTCTTGACAAATACCACAATTATTACTATCAATAATTATGCTGATAAGATAATAATAATAAAATAGGTCTCTTGGGAAGCACTCAAAATTCCAGAGACAGAAAGGTCATGGTAACTATTTTTCTTCACCAAATGGAAACTCTCTGAGTTTGTGATTCTTCAGGGACCTGGATCCAAATTACTGAAACCCCTGAGAAAAATGTCTCTCAAAATGTGCGGCTTAGGAGCCAGGGGAGGAAAAAGGGGCTCTATTTTATAATTAACTGGACAATCCCAAGCTTCAGATGACCTGGAATCAATTTGCTTCTTCCACTTGAAGGTAGTTAAAGCAAGGAAAGACCCTTCTTTCTGCCTTCTAAGTTGTCTCAGAAACATCAGGAGTTTGATTACTCCCCTCAAAATAATCTAAGTGGACAAAATAAAAAACCTTCCTAGAGGTGCGTTCTCAGAACATTTGATCTACTCATTGACCACTTTTTTGAGGGCCATTAAAATGTGACTTTCCAGCTGAGATAAAGAAGAATAAATCCATCAAAATAATTAAGCTTGATCTATTTGATTGAGGGATCAATCAAATTCAGTTTATGTTTATGGTAACCACCAGTCTGTCTTTCTGCATGCTGGTTTCTGTTTTATTCATCTGTAACCTTGGGAGAGTACACTATAACCAACTTGGTAGACACGTTCCCTGCCTACAATGAGTTTACAGTCTAGAGGGACATCTCATGTATCATTTGGCAACAGTCTTTCTGAGTCTACCCAATCTTAAAGTGCTTTTCCGGGGAGATGTCTGATTCCCTCCCCTGCTCCCTTGCTCCAGGGCCTTTACCTTCCCTTCCCAGATTCCTGTGATCATGGGCACTGGCTTCATAGCCAGGAAACTAATCAAAACTGAGAAGCAGTGGATAGAGCACAGACCTGGAAGTAAGAAGGTCATGAGTTCTAATCCTTGCTCCAACACTTGTCTTCTGTGTGGCCTTGGATAAATCACTTCAGTTCTCTGTGCCTCAGTTATCTCATCTGTTAAAAAGGGATTAAGACTGTGAGCCTCACATGGGACAGGGGCTGTGTCCAACCCTATTTATTTGTATTCACCCCAGCCCTTACTACCTACCCCAATATGTAGTAAATGCTTAACAAATACCGCAATTATTGTTATTATTATTATTACTTATAATAATAATAAAATTCCCTAGACATGCCTGCCAACCTTGTTGCATTGTACTCTCCCAAGCGCTTAGTACAGTGCTGTGCGCAAAGCTTACCCTTCTGCACCCCAAATGTTATCAACCAGTAATTCTGTGATATCGCTTCACTCTTAGCCCTAGCCTGTGCCGACCTTCACACCAGTAGGTGGTTTCTTTTCAGCTTAGCTGGCACCGTAGGAGTATCTAGAGACCTGGCCATCCTGGTCTCCTACGTTTACATTTTCATTGCCATCTCGAGGATTCGCTCTGCCGCTGGGAGACACCCACCTGACAGCTGTTGCCATCTTGAGCGGGACCCTCTTCTTTATCTACATTCGACCAGGTGCGAGCTTCTCGCTGCATGTGAATACAGTGGTGTCTCTTCTACACAGCTGTCATCCCCGTGTTGAACCACCGATCTGTATCTTGAGAATCAAAGAGGTGAAAGATGCTCTCCGTTGGACTTTTCAAAGGAAGATGGTTCTCTACAGGTAAGTAAGAGAGTGATGATTGTGCCATTTATCTCAGGAGGAAATCTGACAAACATACTCAGGGGTTAACGTTCTTTCCTAACTGCTGCTTGTAGCAATCCACCACCTCTAGTAATGATAATAATAATAATAGTAATAATAATAATAATGATAATAATGATAATATTTGTTAAGCACTTAATAGGTTCCAAGCACTGTTCTAAGCTCTGGGGTAGATACAAAGTAATCAGGTTGTCCCACATGGGGCTCACAATCTTAATCCCCATTTTATAGATGAGGTAACTGAGGCACAGAGATATTAAATGACTTGCCCAAGGTTACACAGCAGTCAAGTGGCAGAACTGGGATTAGAACCCACGTCCTCTGACTCCCAAGCCCGTGCTCTTTCCACTAAGCCACGTTGCTTCTGTAGACTGTCAGCTTGCTGTGGTCAGGGAATGTTTCTGCTATATTGTTGTGTTGTACTCTCCCAAGAGCTTAGTACAGCGTCCTGTATACATTAAACACTAAGTAATACGATTGATTGATTGACTCCAAGCTCCTTGTGAGCAGGGAACATGTCCACCATCTCTGTTGTATTGAACTCTCCCAACTGCTTAGTAATACATTGCTCTGCACACAGTAAGTGCTTAGTAAATACCATTAATTGATTGATTGCAGGGATCTATAACAGTACAGACCAGTATCCTTAGGCTGTGAGCCCTATGTGCAACCTGATTATCTTGTATCTACCCCTGTCCTTAGTACAGTGCCTGGAACATAGTAAGCTTTTAAATACCCAAGAAGCCCTAATGGAAAGAGGCCTCTTAATGCAATAATAATAACAGCAATAATAATGTACTTGTTAAGCACTTATTATGTGTCAAGTACTGTTCTAAGCACTGGGGTGGATACAAAATAATCAGGTTGGGCACAGTCCACACAGGACTTGTAGTTTAAGTAGGAAGGAGTGGGGTTTAATCTCCATTTTGCAGATGAGGAAACCGAGGAACAGAGTGACTTGCCCAAGGTCACACAGCAGATTAGTAGCAGAGTTTGGATTAGATGCCTGGTCCTCTGACTCCCAGGTACATGCTCTATTCACTAGGTGATATTTCTCCCTACATTCTTCAATTGATGGTAAGTATTAAGTTCTTATTGTGTGTAGAGTACTGTACTAAGCACTTGTGAAAGTAGCAAAATAATCAGTACCCGTTATTGTCAGATAAACACAACGTCACATAAAGAAATTACATGAAAATCAATCAATCATATTTATTGAGCACTTACTATGTGCAGAGCACTGTACAAAGCGCTTGGGAAGTACAAATTGGCAACATATAGAGACAGTCCCTACCCAACAGTGGGCTCACAGTCTAAAAGGGGGAGACAGAGAACAAAACCAAACATACTAACAAAAAAAAAATAAATAGAATAGATATGTACAAGTAAAATAAATAAATAAATAAATTGAGTAATAAATATGTACAAACATATATACATATATACAGGTGCTGTGGGGAAGGGAAGTAGGTAAGATGGGGGGATGGAGAGGGGGACGAGGAGGGGAGGAAGGAAGGGGCTCAGTCTGGGAAGGCCTCCTGGAGGAGGTGAGCTCTCAGTAGGGCCTTGAAGGGAGGAAGAGAGCTAGCTTGGCGGATGGGCAGAGGAAGGGCATTCCAGGCCCGGGGGATGACGTGGGCCGGGGGTCGATGGCGGGACAGGCGAGAACGAGGTACAGTGAGGAGATTAGCGGCAGAGGAGCGGAGGGTGCGGGCTGGGCTGTAGAAGGAGAGAAGGGAGGTGAGGTAGGAGGGGGCGAGGTGATGGAGAGCCTTGAAGCCGAGGGTGAGGAGTTTCTGCCTGATGCGCAGATTGATTGGTAGCCACTGGAGATTTTTGAGGAGGGGAGTAATATGCTCAGAGCTTTTCTGGACAAAAATAATCCGGGCAGCAGCATGAACTATGGATTGAAGTGGAGAGAGACACGAGGATGGAAGATCAGAGAGAAGGCTGATGCAGTAGTCCAGACGGGATAGGATGAGAGCTTGAATGAGCTCTCATTTTTTTAATGTGAAAAGTCACATTAAAAAAAACTTTGCAAGAAGGAATTGCTAAAAACCATGATAGTATTTCATAGTTTTCATAGAACCTCAAATCACTGAGGCTTGAGGTTCTTTAGAGAATGTGTCCGAGGACATGAAGCTGAAGGAGAGGGAGGTAGCTTCAGAGGCAACAGAGTAAATTCCTGAAGAGGGATGTGGGAATGTCCCAGAGCAAGGAAATCTGATCGGGCAATGTAAATGACAGAGTTTTATGTTTCATCTCTCAAGAAATCCTTCTGGTGCCCGAGGGATCTAGGCTGTAAAGCCCATTTGTTGGGATTAGGTCGTGGTTGGTTAGCGGCAGATGTATAAGAGAATAAAGGTCAACACTGAGATACAGTAAAACTAAGAACAATCTTCCTATCGTTTCTATGAACTTTGTGGTGAGGGTCAGACAGGGAGGGTACCAGGGAATGACATTGGTGAGTGATATGGAATTTCAAATATTTCACAGGCATCTTTGAAGGATAAAACTTAAGTTTGACTGGACTAAATTATTTGTTCCGAAATATTAGCTGTTTCCAAGTGAGTTAACAATAAGTGAAGAAGCTTCAACTGTTCCGGGTTTGTGACAGGTTGATCTTTGTGAATATCACTGTTCAATAACAAGAGGCTGTGTGGCCTACTGAATAGAGCACATGTTTAGGAGTGAGAAGGACCTGGGTTCTAATCCCGACTCAATCACTCATCTGTTGTGTGATCTTGGACTACGCCCTAAACTTCTCTGTGCCTCCGTTACCTCATCTATAAAATAGGGATTAATTCTATGAACCTATGTGGGACATGGACTGTATCCAACCTGATTTTCTTGTATCTACTCCAGAGCATAGTGCAATGCTAAGCACATAATAAGGGCTTAACATATACTATAAATAGCAAACAAAAAGTGTTCTCAGTTTAATTTTAAATCCCATAAAAGGTGCTTTGGAAAACATGGAGACCATCTATTGGACTTGTGGAGAGGAGACAGGGGGGCCACAGTGTGATTATTTGTGTGCCAATCAATCAAGAGTATTTATTGAGTGCTTACTATGTGTAGAGTATGGCTCAGTGGAAAGAGCATGGCATTTGGAATCAGAGGTCATGGGTTCAAATCCCAGCTCCACCACTTGTCAGCTGGTTGACTGGGCAAGTCACTTCACTTCTCTGTGCCTCAGTCACCTCATATGTAAAATGGGGATGAAGACTGTGAGCCCACGTGGGACACCCTGAACACCTTGTAACCTCCCTAGCGCGTAGAACAGTGCTTGGCACATAGTAAGCGCTTAATAAATGGCATCATTATTATTACTAAGCTCTTGAGAGGCAGAAGGAGAACACTGAGAAAGACCAGCAATTAAGATAAGAAGAGAACCATGGGAGAACTGCATCAGTAAAATCAAGGTTAGAACATGTTTCCAGTAAATTGTAAGTTCCATGACAGCAGGGATTGTATCTACCAGTTCTATATTATATTGTCCTCTCCAAAGAAGTGCTCTGCACACAACAAACACTCAATAAATACCACTGATGGGTTGATTGATTAAGCAGTCAAGGAGGATTAGGATAGAGTCAGAACATCTCCACCTGGATCTCTGCCCGCCACCTAAAACTCAACATGTCCAAGACTGAACTCATTGTCTTCCCTCCCAAACCCTGTCCTCTCCCTGACTTTACCATCACTGTTGACAGAAGTACCATCCTTCCCGTCTCACAAGCCCGCAAATTTAGTGTCATCCTCGACACCGCTCTCTCTCTCTCTCGTTCACCCCTCACATCCAAGCCGTCACCAAAACCTGCCGGTCTCAGCTCCGCAACATTGCCAAGATCCACCCTTTCCTCTCCATCCAAACCGCTACCCTGCTCGTCCAAGCACTCATCCTAGCACATCTGGATTACCGTAACAGCCTCCTCTCCGATCTCCCATCCTCTTATCTCTCCCCACTTCAATCCATACTTCACGCCGCTGCCCGGATTGTCTTTGTCCAGAAACGCTCTGGGCTTGTTACTCCCCTCCTCATAAACCTCCAGTGGCTACCAATCAAACTACGCATCAGGCAGAAACTCCTCACCCTCGGCTTCAAGGCTCTCCATCACCTCGCCCCCTCCTACCTCACCTCCCTTCTCTCCTTCTACAGCCCAGCCCGCACCCTCTGCTCCTCTGCCGCTAATCTCACCGTGCCTCGTTCTCGCCTGTCCCGCCGTCGACCCCCGGCCCACGTCATCCCCCTGACCTGGAATGTCCTTCCTCCCCACATCTGCCAAGCTATCTCTCTTCCTCCCTTCAAGGCCCTACTGAAAGCTCACCTCCTTCAGGAGGCTTTTCCAGACTGAGACCCCTCCTTCCTCTCCCCGTCCTTCCCCTCTCCGTGTCCCCCCACCTTACCTCCTTCCCTTCCCCACAGCACCTGTATATATGTTTGTATGTTCGTACGTATTTATTACTGTATTTATTTATTTATTTTACTTGTACATATCTATTCCATTTATTTTATGTATTAATATGTTTTGTTTTGTTCTCTGTCTCCCCCTTCTAGACTGTGAGCCCACTGGTGGGTAGGACTGTCTCTATATGTTGCCAACTTGTACTTCCCAAGCGCTTAGTACAGTGCTCTGCACACAGTAAGCGCTCAATAAATACGATTGATTGATTGATTGATAGAGTAGAGCATATCTCCTGAAAGTCTGGGATTGGAGGCTGGATTGTTCTCTGTCAGGGTGACATGTGTTGCAAGGTTTCCACTGTAGGTAGGGAACGTTTCTATCACTTCCGTTGTATTATACTCTCTCAAGTGCTTAGTACATTGTTTTGCACATAGTAAGTGCTCCAAAAATACCACCCACCCATAGACTGATTTCCAGGATAAACTTGGAGTTGGGGGTTGGGGGTGTGTGCTTCTGAATAGATTGCTCTGTCTGCTGAGCCCACACCTTGCGATTATCAGGTTTGCACTAATAAGAACCATTGTCACAGTGGCGCTTAGGACAGAAAAGCTCATTCAGAAACCATGTCATTTTCCAGTGTGGATATATTTATAAATACCCAGAGAGTTGGACCAGCAGAAACAGGAATCAGAGTCAATAGGTGGAAAAACAAATGAGGAAAATATGATAGGATTGAAGCGGATCCTTCAATCTGGTAAGACTTTGCTGCGTGTAACAGTGAAAAGGGATTTGTTATTTATTAGGATTTATATCTGATCGAGACAGTCACACATAGCACTTAAGGGATAAATTCTAGTACAAGATAATTTGGGCTTTACAATTGAATTTCTCTAAAGATTTCATAATCCATATTCCCTGTAGTGTTCACTGACATTTGTGAAATCCAGGGCGATGGGAAGGTCGATGAGGAATTCTGTTCATTTGGGGATGAAAATGCTGTCTAGTAGTGAACAATACAAGGAGCAAATAGAGCATAATCCATGTTGGCCACGTGATGGCGCCTTGAATTCAAGGAAAGGCATAGCTACCTCAAGATTTGCTGTTGAAAAATCACAAGAAGGAACAGAACTAGATGGCACGAAGTCGAGTCTATTTCAAATTCAAATTCTTAGGTAATTACCAATAAACAACTGTAAGTACTGTGCTAGGGATCTTTCAGTGAATCCTTTGGGTTATGCTTTCCCATGTTTTCCTCTCTCTCTTTACTTGTCCCTCTCTTTTCCATCATTTTTTCCTCTGTTCTTCCAAAGCACTTAGTATAGTGAGTACATTGCATTTAGTTACTTCCACATTCAGTCCCCTCTAGACTGTAAGCTAATTGTGGGCAGGAAATGCGTCTGTTTATTGTTAAATTGTACTCTTCTAAGTGCTTAATACAGTGCTCTGCATGCAGAAAGAGCTCAATAAATATGATGGACTGATTGACTGACTGATTGACTGTCAGAGAAGCAGTTTGGCTTAGTGAAAAGAGCACGGGCCTGGGAGTCAGAGGTCGTGGGTTCTAATCCCAGCTGCCTCACTTGTCTGCTTTGTGATCTTGGGCAAGTCACTTAACTTATCTGTGACTCGGTTACCTCACCTGTAAAATGGGGATTAAGACTGTGAGCCCCACGTGGTGCAACCTGATAATCTTGTATCTACCCCAGCGCTTAGAAAAGTCCTTGGCATACAGTAAGTGCTTAACAAATACCATTATTATTATTGTTATTATTATTATTATTATTATTGTTATAGATACATTTCTCTATGTTGTACATTAATGAGGGAATCCAGACCCTGCCTAATGCAATAATGCAGGATAAAAATAGACCATGTTGTGAGGAAAACAAGACTTCTTATCCTCTACTTCCTCTCCCTTCTGTAATCTTTATTCACCTCACCCCCAGTCCCACCGCCCTTATGTACATATGTTTAATTTGTTTTAATGTTTATCTCTCCCTCTAGACTGCAAGCTCCATGTAAGCAGGAAACAGGTTGACAAACTCCGTTATGTTTACTCTTCCAAGTGCTTAGTACAGTGCTCTGCACACTAAGCACACAAGAAATATGATTGCCTGATTGATTGATTTATGATTAAAAATGGTATCTGTATAAGAGTTTAGAATCTTAGTTTCTGGAAAGTTGGCTGGTGGGACAGTATGGCCGCTCTAGAGTTAGAATAATCTGGACAGTCAATCTGTCAGTCAGTCAGACTGCTTACTGTGTGCAGAGTATTGTACTGAAAGCTTGGGAGAGTACAATATAACAGTAAACAGACAAATTCTGTCAATAAACATACGGGAACAGCCATGGTAATACAGTCATGGTTATACCGCTCTGATGCTAAGCAGGGCAGGAATAGAAAGCACCCAGAGGTTGTCATTCACTATAATGGAACTCTCTGTGGATTGATAATACCGACATTAAGTCATTGCATTCCATTCACTTGACAGTTCCCTTTCCAAACTCCTGGTTATTTCTCCCCCTCTAGACTGCAAATTTCTCATCTGTAGGAAAGATGTCTACCAACTATGTTGTATTGTATTCTTCCAAGCACTTAGTACAGTGCTGTACATATGGTAAGTTCTTAATAAATATGATTGATTAAGTGATTGATTTGTACTTCTGATCACCTGGCCCTTGGCTAATTTATCTAATCCACGGCCACCAATTCCAGAGAGGAATGATTTCCTTTACAACGAATGGGAAAAACTCATAGATATTCGGTAAAAACTCCTGCTGAAGGAGACCTCGGCATCCCATCCTAGAAAAAGCTTTCTACTTACCAAATAGTCCCTTCCTAAGGGACTATTAGAGCTTCCTATAAGCTCTACGGTTATTGCAAACAGACCTGAACTGTGACTTCAAAGATAGGTTGGACCGCGATTAATTATTGCCACAAAAGTGTCCTTATTTACAGTATCCTGGGTCTAATTAGGCTCTTTGCAACTCATTCATGAGGTAGAAGAAAAAGTGCTTTCAAGTTGTGTAATTGCCTATCTCTGAGCACCCAATCAATGTTAATAAAGCCCGATGCAGCTTGTTAGAGTGGGGATCTGTAACAACCACTGGGATTTAGGACCTGTTCTTAGCACTGGGAAAAAGAGGTCAAGTTAAAGACTTTCATTTGTTAATATTACCAAGGAGTGTCAGTTTAACTTGTTAATTCCTCAGATTCCAAATTCCACAGAAATCTCAGTAAGGTGTGGTAGTCTTGGAGACTAGTATCTACGGATAGTCTTTTCCAATTTATGTGCCAATATAGACAGGTATAGAATCCCTCATTATCAGGACATTCTTTTGTTATAACCAAAAACATACTGAAAGCAGGAGTTCTATTTATTGTGCCACTAGCTTGCTCTGTGATACTGAACCACTGAACTCTCCTTTACCTCAGTTTCTTCACCTATAAAATGGGAATGGTAAAGGAAAAATTCCCCGAGTTTCCAGAAGTACCTTTCTGTTACCAAGCTCTAGTCTCATTTGTTCTCTTTGCCTTCTGGTCAAGTAGGTTAGAGCAAGGAAAATTATCTCCATTATACAAATGAGGAAACTAGTTACTGTATATTCAGCAAGTAATATTCTCCTCTCTCCCCAGCTAGATTACAAACTATGCAAGATAAAGGGATTGTGTCTTTTTCCTCCGTTGTAAATCAGTTCCTGAGTCCAGACTGTAACCTGATTTTCCTGGCTCAGCCGGGAGTTTCTATCACTTCACATTACATTAAGTTTTCCAGGAGACTTGATAAGAGTCATTACTTGAAGTGACAGCAGGCACCTTGGGAAAAGTTAATGTGCTATGAATATTTGAGAACTTGTTTCCTCCACTGATCTAATTCATCCTTAGAATGCCCCTGGGAGGAGACTAAGGGAGAGGCTTTATTATTTGCATCCTTTCTTTGGGGAAATGGAAGCTAGGGAAGACTAAGGGCTTGCCCAGAAAATGGTGAAATGGACTAGAACTGGTGTGATGATTCAGAGTAGTCATTGTCAATCAAATGAGGGTATTTATTGAGCACCTGCTGAGTGCAGAGGACTCTACTGAGTAGGTGGGAGAGTTCAAAAGATGCATCTTTAATTTTTATGGTTTTTGCTAAGTGCTTACTGTGTGCCAGGCACTGTATTAAACTCTGGGGCTGATACACAGTCCATGTCCCACATGAGGTTCATAGCCTTAATCACCATTTTGCATATGAAGTAACTGAGGCCTAGGGTAGTTAAATAACCTGCCCAGGGTCACACAGCAGACAAGTGGTGGGGCCAGGATTTGAACCCAGGTGGCTGAGATTAGAACCCAGGTCTTCCTGACTCCCAAGCACATGCTCTATCTATCCATAGGCAACAATGCTTCTATGACATTCTCTGCCTTCAGAAAATCTGTCATCTATTGTGGGAGACAAGTATATGTAGGAGGAAGAATAAGGATATAAAATTAGAGCAGCAGTGTGACCTAGAGGAAAGAGTACAGGTCTGAAAGTAAGAAGATCTAGGTTCTAATCCTGACTCTGCCATTTGTCTGCTCGGTAACCCTGGGAAAGTCACTTACCTATGCTGTGCCTCAATTTCTTCATCTGTAAAATGGGGACTCAATTCCTGTTCTCCCTCCTGTGTAGACTGTACACACACTGTGGGGGAGGGACTGTGTCTCACTTGGTTATCTTGTATTTACCCCAGCCCTTAATACAGTGCTTGACATATAGTAAGTGTTTAATGAACACCACAATTATTACTGGAGGTAGTAGTTGAAACATGTTGCGATCGAGTGGCTGAAGAAATTGAATATACAACAATTGAATCTACAGATATATCAATATACATGCAGAGGATGAGAAAGAGTGGTATTGGTAGTTTTTGGACTGGATTAACTTGGGTTCTAATCCTGGTTCTGCACATGCCTGCTGTGTGACCTTGGACATGTCACATAAATTCTCTTGGGCCTCAGTTACCTCATCTGTAAAATGGGATTAAAACTGTGAGTCCATGTGGAACAGGGACCGTGTCCAACCTGCTTAACTTCTCTGTGACTCCGTCACCTCATCTATAACTTTTTTTCAAAGTATTTGTGAAGTTCTTACTATGTGCCAGATACTGTATTATGTGATGGGGCAGATACAAGCTGATCAGGTTATACACAGTCTGTGTCCCACATAGGAATCACAGTCTTAATCCCCAGTTTACTGATGAGGTAACTGAGGAACAGAGAAGTGAAGTGACTTGCTCAAAGTCACCAGCAGACAAGTGACAGTCCTGGGATGAGAACCCAGGTCCTTCGAACTCCCAGGCCTCTGCTATATCCTCTATATCACGCTGCTCTGCGGATTAAGATTGTGAGCCCTAGGTAGGACAGGGACTGTGTCCAACCTAATTATCTTGTACCCAGTGCTTAGTACAGTGCCTGGCATATAGAGAGGACTTAACAGGCTTCCACCCCACCTGACAAAAGATAGTGGAGTTTTCAGAGTTCATGCCATTTATCTTAATTGAAATCTTGGTGTTCTCCTTCATAATAATGGTACTGATTGGAAAGCAGAAAGACATGATAAAGTCTAGTAAAATTATCTCATTATTTGTCTTTGCAACCCATGAAGTAACAGCTGTCACCATACACAGAAAACGAGGGCACTACTGAACCAATTGTCAGCTGTGTGACTTTGGGCAAGTCACTTTGCTTTTTTGTGCCTCAGTTAACTCTTCCATAAAATAGTGATGAGACTGTGAGCCCCACGTGGGACAGGGACTGTGTCCAACCCTATTTTCTTGTATCCAGCCCAGCACTTAGAACAGTGCGTGGCACACAGTAAGTGCTTAACAAATAATATAATCATCAATTACTATTATTAACAGGCTTGTTTATGGAATTTAGTGATTGGTCCCTGATCAAAGTTAGATAACTAGTATGGAGTCTTTTTCCAATACAGCATCTCCTGATATCTCCATTTGCCCCACACCCATTTCCCTCCCTCCCTTCTGCTTCTCTTTCCCACTTACACACTGCTATGTCACCTTGATCAATTCACTTAATTCCTCTTCACCTCAGTTTCATCATCTGTAAAAAGGGGATAAAATATTTCATTTTTTCCATGATATTTGACAAGAATTTACTATGCGTCAGGCACTCTATTAAGCAGCTAGATGGATATAAGCTACGAGCCAATCAGGTAAGACACAGTCCCTGTCCCATATGGGACTCACAGTTTTCATCCCCATTTTATAGATGAGGTAACTAAGGCACAGAGACGTTAAGTGACTTGCCCATACAGTAGACAAGTGGCAGAGCCATCTGACTTGGGGTTAAGTACTCAATGCATTCAGTCAACTCCCTCCTTCCAATTTATTAACTCACTTCTACTATAACCCACCCTCGCACTCTTCATTTCCCCCAACCCAATCTACTCACTGTGCCTTATTCTTGACCTCTTGACCGGGTTCTTATCCCTGTTCTGCCACGTGTTTGCTGTGTGACCTGGGGCAAGTCACTTAGCTTCTCTGTGCCTCAGGTACCTCATCTGTAAAATGGGGATTAAGACTGTGAGCCCCATGTGGGACAACCTGATTACCTTGTATCTACCCCAGGCTTAGAACAGTGCTTGGCACATAGTAAGCGCTTAACATATACTATTATTATTATTATTATTATTATTATTATTATTATTATTATTATTATTATTATTATTATTATTATTATTACTCACATGTTCCCCTATCTGCCTGGAACTCCCTCTCCCCTCATATATTTTACATTCCTTATTTTTTAGGTAGTACCTCTTGACAAATCTAGCTTCTCTCTTTCTTCCTATCTATAAATTACTGCTTGTCTCCCCTGCTAAAAGTATGATCCTTGAGTATAGGGGCCGTGCTTACTAATTTCTCTGTGGTCTCTCAAGTGCTTAATACAGTCCTCTTGTCTGATCCTGCCTTGACTACTCTATTCACCTTCTTACAGACCTTCCTGCCTGCAGCCCCTCCCAACTCCAGGTCAAAATTTCATTTTGCTATCTGGCTCATTTTTCTAAAAAAAAATGTTCTATGCACTCCTCCCTGCTCTTCTCCAATGGTTGCCCATCCATCTCCACATCGAACAGACATTCTTCACCATTACCTTTAAGGATATCAATCAGCTACCATTGCAAACCTAGCCCTTGCACCCCAGTCCTCTAACGCCAAATTTGTTGTAGTACTTCAATTTTGTCACTCTTTCCGTTGCTCCCCGGGGTTTCGGGGGCAACTCTCGGGTTCTTACCCTCTCCAGGTCTTCGGATGTCTCCGGATGCGGCCCGCGCGTTCATACCAGGAAGAGTCAGCCAGAGGTTCAAAGCTTGGTTGCCGTTTATTTGCTATCAGCGGTTACATGGTTGAAAGAGAGAGAGAGCGAGAGAGAGAGAGAGAGAGAGGGGGGGGGGAGAGAGGCGAGAGAGAGAGAGAGAGAGAGGCACACGCGTGCCCCCCCTTTGTCTTGTTCGTCTCTTATACCCCCCGTTGCCCGGGGGCAGGGTTTTCTCGGGGGATTGGCGTATCGAGGCTTTGACCGCCCTCCAGCCACTAGCCTAACAACAGCTCTGTCCAGTCACGAAGGGTTTGCTCTGGCTCGCCCCCAGCCACCCATTGCCAACCATCGCTGGCTGCGGATATGGCCTTGAGGTTGCCTCCGAGCCTTGCAGGTGCAAGCTTGTTTTTCTTGCCCTGGTCTCTTTATCTCCTGTTGTTGAGTCTGTTTGGCCTTGAGCCGTTGGGTACGGTTTGTGTGCACATACTGCCTGTCTCATCGCCTTCCCCCGCTCCCTACGTCTTTCCATCCACCCCTTGCTCAAGTTCTCCCTCCTGCCTCAAATTCCCTCTACCTTCATATCTGAGACAACCATTCTCCCCATCTTCAAAGCCCTACTAAATCATATCTTCTCCAAGAAGCCTTCCGTGACCAACCTCTCAGTTTCCAACCTTAATTTCCTTCCCTTCTCTTTTTCCATCACCCATGCTCTTGAGTCTGTGCCCTTTAAGCACCCCAGATCCACCACGCTTACATACATATATATCCTCACAACTCTGTTACTTCCTCTGTCTAGGATTTATTTTCACGTCTGTCTCCCCAATAGATTGTAAGCTCCTTGTGGGCGGGATTGGGTCTACCAACTCTACTGTACTGCACTCTCCCAAGAACATGGTAAAGTGCTCTGCATACTGTAACCACTTAATAAATACCATTCATTCATTCATTCAATCATATTGATTGAGCACTTACTGTGTGCAGAGCACTGTACTAAGCGCTTGGGAAGTACAAGTTGGCAACATATAGAGACGGTCCCTACCGAACAGCAGGCTCACGGTCTAGAAAGGGGAGACAGAGAACGAAACAAAACATATTAACAAAATAAAATAAATAGAATAAAAATGTACAAATAAAATAAATAAATAAATAGAGTAATAAATGCATACAAACATATATAAATATATACAGGTGCTGTGGGGAGGGGAAGGAGGTAAGGCGGGGGGATGGGGAGGGGAGGAGGGTGAGAGGAAGGAGGGGGCTCAGTCTGGGAAGGCCTCCGTAATGATGGCATGTGTTAAGCGCTTACTATGTGCAAAACACTGTTCTAAGCGCTGGGGAGGTTACAAGGTGATGAGGTTGTCCCACGGGGGGGCTCAAAATTTTAATCCCCATTTTACAGATGAGGTAACTGAGGCCCAGAGAAGTGAAGTGACTTGCCCAAAGTCACACAGCTGACAGTTGGCGGAGTCGGGATTTGAACCCATGACCTCTGACTCCAAAGCCCGTGCTCTTTCCACTGAGCTATGCTGCTATGCCTACAGTAGTCACTCAGTAGGTCTTAATGATTGATTGCTCAGGTAAAGGTGTATTTATGTTACATTCATACAAATCTGTTCATGTTTAATGGTCTTTATTTCCTTCAGGATGTACCTGTAGCCCGTGAAGCCAGTCTTCCAAGCTTCGATAATGATACAGAAAGAAAAAGAAAAGTCCTGGGATTCGGAGGAGTGATAATCGCTTGGAAAAAAAATAATCAGGATGTGAAAATACCATAGTCACTATGGTCACTGGAAAGAAACATATACTCAACTGTATTCCAGTCTGGCAAGAAGAATTTTGCAATAGGCACGTAAAGACAAATGATGCAAAATAAATTATTTTATAAATTTACTAGATAATGACAGTATAGGAGGCTGGACTCTTGTTGGGTGCCTGAGGTAGAACAGAGTGAAATATCTGGCCCCATTTCACACTTTCTCCATCAGGTTAAAACTCTGTCAACAACACTTTCTGTTTTATTCAAATGGTATTTGTTAAGTGCTTACTATGTACCATGAACTGTTCTAAGCACTGGGGTAGATACAAGGTAATCAGGTTGGACACAGTCCATTTCCCAAATGAGGTTCCCTTTCTTAATCCCCATTTTACAGATGAGGTAACTGAGGCACAGAGAAGTGAAATGACTTGCCCAAGGTCACAGCAGAAAAATGGTGGAGCTGGGATTAGAAACATGTCCTTCTCACTCCCAGGCCTCTGCTCTATCCACTACGCCATGGTGTTTCTCTACCTCAGTTCTTAAATGTCAGTTAAATAAGTTGAGTCACAGAAATGCCTGCTCCTTCCTTAAACTGGCACTATGACAATTTCCAAAAACTCTAATAGTTTAATTTCCCAAAAACGTATAGCCTTGACAGAGTTGGATCAGTTGGTGATTTGATCTGGTCATTTTTTCCCTGATTCATTCCGATGTTGAAGAATGTAAATTAAAAAAAAAAACAAGTTCCCATCATGGACAAAGTTTTACAATTGAGAACATTGAAGGAAGGACGGTCACCCTTGAAGGAACTGGATATCTACAATTTTTCTACTTTTCAGTCTTACCCAAAGGAGACCTCATACTGTTAGTTCCAGATTTTTCCTCCTTCTCTGGTACTGGGTGGCTAAAATGTCATCCTTGTATGGTTTCCTACGGAACCAGAAAATGAAATGGGCAAAAAGGCAATCACCAAATAATACATTCTAGAAAAACCCTTCTCCCAAATGGGCAAGGTGATCACAGTTTCAAAGCATTCAAAATTGATGGGTGCAAAATTACACTGATTATTTATGTGTCTGATTGAAGGAAATCCTGAGAACATATGTAAGCAAACGCTAAGGAAATCTGAGCTGTGCTACAGTTTTAATTATCAGATTTTTAATTGGCATCTCTTAGAAGAAATAATTAACATGAATTATAGGCCTGGAAGAGTGTCCCTCAGGATCTAAAAAATTTAGCCGTTGTAAATGCTCCAAGACAGCTTGGGAGTTTCAGTGGGTTTTATATCTACCTTGTACCAAAGTCCTGAAGCACTGGAGCCTGGAGACTTTTTTTTAACTATAATATAGCAGGCAGACGCATGACTCAGAGAAGAGGAAATATCCTTGCGATTTTCTATTGTTGTGATCATATTTTTATTGGTATCTTTTCTTTTGTTTATTGTATTTGAAGATCTTCATTTTAGTTGGCTTGAAGCATTGGTGGGCTTGCATCCTATATGTAGACCTGGAAAGGACAGGTAAACCATCGACTTATTCGCATGCATCTAAATTAAAACCCAAACTGTCCAGCTACTTCTTTTCAGTAAAATCAATGTTCCTATGCCTTTGTTGCTCATTTTAGTTATGGTGGAATTTCTTTGGTATTAACTTGTTCACTTCCAGTGTTTTCCATGCTTTGAAGTGTCCTGGTACACCAAAGCCCCAGACATTCCTCAGGATTTATGTTTCCTTTTGGGTCAGTCCCAGTAGAGTCCCAGTAGAGTCATTTAGGGATAAGGGAGTTCATAACTCAGCTTTACCGATGGAAAAAGCCACGATATTCAGTATTTCAGTAAGGAAACATCTATTAGTGAAGAGAAAACATTTATAGTAAAGGATCCTGCTTGTATTAAGCTCTCAACCCAGGGACCATGAGATCTCTGACCCCATTTAGCCCTCATCCCAGGGTAGTTGAGAATTTCCTACCGCAGATGATCAGCCCCAAATCAGTATTCAGTCAGAGGATGGGCTTAATGCCAACAGGAGCGTCCCCATTTAAAAGGTCTCCTTCTCTCGAGCTGTTTGGGTCCTCCTGTCAGATAACAGTGAGTAGCCAAGTACACACTGAGACCAGCCTGGGCATACCTGTTTAAAAGGGATAGCCAGGGCTATCTCAGTCATGCTTCCAGATAACAGTGAACAGCAGAGCTTGCTGACCATTACATTGGGCTTCTTCTGCATAATGGCCCTAATTTACCAGCTACAGTTCCATTTTATTCTGCTCTTAGAAGACAACTCTCCCGGACACCTTGAGGGGGTTTCAACATTTAGTACAGTGCTCTGCACATAGTAAGCGCTCAATAAATACGATTGATTGATTTAGGTCTACCCTTGGATCCTATCCTTCTGGTTCACCTGTGATGACAGGAAGCAATATGATGAAGGGCATTAAGTTAAACACGTTATTTACATAAGGTGGAAACTGTACACTTTAGTAAGTTTGATGCTTTAATAATCAGGCTCCTGGTCAGATGCAATAGAAGCAGGGCTATTCTAGTAGGCTATAACTTGCTTTACCTCAACCCACCATAAAATAATAACGATAATAATAATAATAATAATCCTGGGATTCATTAAGCACTTATTTTGCACCAGGCACCTTCCTAAGTGCTGAGGCAGATATAAGACAATTGGGTTGGACACAGTCCCTTCCCCCATAGGGCTCACATTCTTAATGAGGCACAGAGAAGTTAAGTGACTTGCCCAAGGTCACACAGTAGACAAATGGTGGACCTGGGATTGGAACAAAGGTCCTTCTGACTCCCAGGCCCATGCTCTATCTAATGGGCCACGCTGCTTCTCCACTCGAGATCATTTCTCTCCAAATTGAAACCTTGACACATAGCCCAGGCCACAGGCCACGATTTTCTCTATTCTCAGTCTCTCAGTGACATCTCTATCTCTCAAGTTATCTGAATCTGTGTTCTGGATCCTAATCCCAAGATCTTGATTGTCTTCTCAACTTCTAATGTCTCCAAAATAAATACATTCATTTATGTAGCTCAATATTATGAACTCCTGCAAGTACAAGATGCAGTGCTATAATAACTTATTTTTATAATTTTGTGCCAGGCACTGAACTAAACACTGGGCTAGATACAATCAGCTTGTATCAAGTTAGTCAGGTTGAGGCACAGTCCATGTCCCAAATGGAGCTCACAGTTTTAATCCCCATTTTACAGATGAGATAACTGAGGCAGAGGGAAGTTAAGTGATTTGCCCAAAGTCACAAAGCAGACAAGTGGTGGAACCAGGGTTAGAATCCAGATCCTTCTTTCTCCAGGTCCCATGTTCTATACACTAGACCACACAGCTTCTCACTTTATTTACTACTGTAAACCCAGAAATGCCCGGATTCTATATCTCTGTATTTTCCTGGTGCTGAGCACATTGTAAGTGGGAAATAAATATCATTAATAAGCAAATGATTGTATTTAAAGGAATAAAATGAGACTCAATCATCAATCAACCAGTGGATGCCAGATTATTTTTCACAAATTAGATAACAGTTATTTAGTGGAATACTTTATCAATGGTAGGTTAAAAAGGTTAAAACTAATTAAATACACAAGTATCTTTTTCTGTAAAACTTCAGAGTTCATTGTGCTGAAAAATTTAAGAAACAATCATTTCTGAACTATGGAAATGTTTAAGACAACAGTAGTCACAATTTTTTTGTGAAACAATTTGGGCATTTGTTAAGCACGTACTATGTGCCAGGCACTGTACTAAGTGCTGGGGTAAATACAAAATAATTGGGTTGGACACTGTCCCGGTCCCACATAGCGCTCACAGTCTTAATTTCCATTTCATAGATGAGGTAACTGAGGGCGCAGAGAAGTGAAGTGACTTGCCCCAGGTCACATAGCAGACAAGTGGTGGAGCTGAGATTAGAACCCAGGTCCTTTGACTCCCAGGCCCGGGCTCTTTCCACTAGGCCACACTGCTTCTCATGATTTTACGGAATTTCACTTTGAGAACAAGTAGGTAAGACATTTGGCAATGTGACCTCCCGAGACATATAAAGTCCTGTCAATTGAAAGACCTCTGCAGAAGGGTAAAATCACATCTAACTCACTGTGGTGAAGTATGGCCTTTTTAATATTTATGGATATTGAAGTGGATTCCTGAAGCAACATGGTCTAGTAGATAGAACATGGGCCCCCATGAGCGACATGGATTGTGTCTAACCTGATTAGCTTGCATCTAACCCAGTGCTTAGACAGTGCCTGGTCTGCATAGTAAGCACTTCACAAATTTCACAACAACAATAATAATAATAATAATATTGTTATACTGTGGAAGCATCTTGAGGGTAGTGATTGCTTCTACCAAGTCCACTGTATTGCACTTCATACTTGGTGCACTTCAGAGCACTAAGTAGAGTACTCTGCCCACAGTAGGAACTCAATAAATATCATTGATTGATTGACTTATTGGTACACTACCCCACAAAATAGTATTGATCAGAAATGGACTGAACGTCTCACTGGATTAACCTAAATGTCTTTTGGGTTATTTCAAGTTACTGGTTGCTTCCATTAGCCCCTCGTGATAGAAATGGAGATGTCAGCTGAGGTCAGTAACACATGGTAAAAAATGAATAATCAACTTTTGAGTAATCAAAACTCTCTCTTTGTTCCAGTAGTTTAAGGGAGATGTCCAAAACAGCCAAGTTAGAGTACCTGATAATTAACAAGAACACCAGGGAAACTAGAATTATTGGCACAAGAGAGAGAGTTGCCTTCTCTAATACTAAATGCACCCATAATCCTGACTCTCCTGGAGATGCTATAAACAACTTGTGAATTATTTAGGGCAAGTCTAGGTACCGAAAGACTGAAAGGTTGAAGTTGAAAGGTAATGAAATTTTCTTTCGTTTGGCATGTATATCATTATTAGAGTTCACTCTTTAGTCAAACCTCTTACTTATTCATTTAATGATCTCCTTTAACGTATATAATGTTTAAGTTCTAATGGGTCAAATTCTACAGTCTAAATAAAACAGGCTAAAATAACTATCAAAAGGATGTGCAGAGACTCCGTTTCTAAGAGATTCAAAAAGCTTATGGAGATCTCTCATGTTTGGACATTTCATTTTGATTTGTATCATCTTCCAAATGAATGTGGACTCTAGACACCAATTCCTTGCTATATAGGAACAGTATTTGTAAAAGTAGAAATGGGTCATCAGACTATGAAGTATATAAAACACAAACACAGTTCCATCAGGAAACAGGAACACAATCCCATCAGGACTTCCCTTGAGAACCAGTGAGAAATCTGCATTGCCTCCTGGAGATTTTAGTGTGGCATATGTAACTGAGATCTGTAGTGTGTTGAAAATAGCTTATTTTAGAAATTGGGCAACATTATGACATTGTCGCATATTTTGGAAATTTAGATTTAAAGTGTTTCAAGAATAAAGTCTAAACACCATGCCAACCTCGTTCACTTTAGCTTTATCCTTTCCTGCCTTAACTCAGCCTTCTCCTCTGCCAGACAAAACTATTTCTCCTCCCTTATTGACACCCATGCCCATCATCCCGTCAGCTCTTCCGTACATTCTACTCCCTTCTCAGACCCCACGTTCCTCCCGCTCCTCCTTCCCTCACCCCCAATGATCTGGCCTTCTACTTCATTAATAAAATTAAATCCATCAGGTCTGACCACCCTAAAGTCACTCTTCCCCCTTCTCCAACCTCCCAGCTCTCAACACTCTCTGCTACTCTCCCATCCTTCCCAGCAGTATCCTCAGAGGAGCTCTCCTCCCTCCTTTCAAGTGCTACTCCGGCCACCTGTACTTCTGACCCCATTCCCTCTCATCTCATGAAATCTCTCACTCCGTCCCTTCTCCCCTCCTTAACTTTCATCTTCAACTGCTCACTCTCCACTGGTTCCTTCCCCTCTGCCTTCAAACATAACTTTGTCTCTCCCATCCTAAAAAAACCCTCTCTTGATCCCACCTCACCTTCTATTTATCGCCCCATCTCCCTCTTACCATTCCTTTCCAAACTCCTTGAACGAGTCGTCTACACACGCTACCTCGAATTCCTCGATGCCAACTCTCTCCTCGACCTCCTCAAATCTGGCTTCCATCCCCTACATTCCTCCTAAACCACCCTCTCAAAGGTCACCAATGACCTCCTGCTTGCCAAATTCAAAGGCTCCTATTCCATCCTCTCAGCTGCCTTCGACACTGTGGACCACCCCCTTCTCCTCAACACGCTATCCAGCCTTGGCTTCACAGACTCCGTCCTCTCCTGGTTTTCCTCTTATCTCTCCGGTCCTTCATTCTCAGTCTCTTTTGCAGGCTCCTCCTCCCCCTCCCATCCCCTTACTGTGGGGGTTCCTCAAGGTTCAGTTCTTGGTCTCCTTCTGTTCTCGATCTACACTCACTCCCTTGGTGACCTCATTCGCTCCCACGGCTTCAACTATCATCTCTACGCTGATGACACCCAAATCTGCATCTCTGCCCCTGCTCTCTCCCCCTCCCTCCAGGCTCGCATCTCCTCCTGCCTTCAGGACATCTCCATCTGGATGTCTGCCCACCACCTAAAACTCAACATGTCCAAGACTGAACTCCCTGTCTTCTCTCCCAAAACCTGCCTTCTCCCTGACTTTCCCATTACTGTTGACGGCACTACCACCCTTCTTGTCTCACAAGTCCGCAACCTTGGTGTCATCCTCGACTCCGCTCTCTCATTCACCCCTCACATCTAAGCCTTCACCAAAACCTGCCGGTCTCAGCTCCACAACATTGCCAAGATCCGCCCTTTCCTCTCCATCCAAACCGTTACCCTGCTCGTTCAAGCTCTCATCCTATCCTGTCTGGACTACTGTATCAGCCTCCTCTCCGATCTCCCTTCCTCTTGTCTCCCCCCACTTCAATCCATACTTCACACCACTGCCCGGATTGTCTTTGTCCAGAAACACTCTGGACATGTTACTCCCCTCCTCAAAAATCTGCAGTGGCTACCAATCAACCTACGCATCAGGCAGAAACTCCTCACTCTCGGCTTCAAGGCTCTCCATCACCTCGCCCCCTCCTATCTCACCTCCCTTTTCTCCTTCTACAGCCCAACCCGCACCCTCCACTCCTCTGCCGCTAATCTCCTTACCGTACCTCGTTCTTGCCTGTCCCGCCTTTGACCCCAGGCCCATGTCATCCCCCTGGCCCGGAATGCCCTCCCTCTGCCCATCCGCCAAGCTAGCTCTCTTTCCCCCTTCAAGGCCCTACTGAGAGCTCACCTCCTCCAGAAGGCCTTCCCAGACTGAGTCCCCTCCTTCCTCTCCCCCTCGTCCCCCTCTCCATCCCCCCACCTTACCTCCTTCCCTTCCCCACAGCACCTGTATATATGTATATTTGTTTGCACGTATTTATTGCTCTATTTATTCTGTCTTTTTATTTGTACATATCTATTCTATTTATTTTATTTTGTTAATATGTTTTGTTTTGTTCTCTGTCTCCCCCTTCTAGACTGTGAGCCCACTGTTGGGTAGGGACCGTCTCTATATGTTGCCAACTTGTACTTCCCAAGCGCTTAGTACAGTGCTCTGCACACAGTAAGCACTCAATAAATACGATTGATTGATTGATTGATTAGGTTGTTTCATGCATTATTCAAGCTTTTCTTTCTCAGTTTCTTTGTAAGTGCAGGAATCCTTCCAGGCTCATTTCCGGGTCCCCTTCTATTCTACATCTACACTCACTCCCTTGCAGAACTCATTCCTTCCTGTGGCTTCAACTATCACCTTTTTCTGGATTTTTCCAAATATATCTCTCCAGTTCTGACCTCTCTTCTTCTCTGCAGTCTCACATTTCCTCTTGGCTTCAGGACATCTTGACTTGTATATCCTGCCAATACCCCAAGCTTAGCTTGTGCAAAACTGAACTCCTCTCACCTAAATCATGTCTTCCCTTGAATTTCCTGTCACTGTAGTCAGTACCACCCTCCTTTCTGTCTCAAAGGGCCATAACCTTAGATATTGTCCTCAATTCATCTGCCTACATATTTTATCCATCATCAAATCCTGTCGGTTCATCCTTCACAATACTGTTAAAAATCCACCCTCCCCTCTCTACCCACACTGCTATCATGTTGATCCAAGCCAAGTTATCCAAGTTATTCTATCACACCTTGACTTTTGCAATACTCTTTCTACTTCTGTCCTTACTTCATTCTGTTGCTTGGATCACTTTTCTTAAAATAACTGCATGACTTCCCACTGCCCAATCAATCAATCAATCAATTTTATTTATTGAGTGCTTACTGTGTGCAGAGCACTGTACTAAGCGCTTGGGAAATACAAGTTGGCAACATGTAGAGACAGTCCCTACCCAACAGTGGGCTCACAGTCTAAAAGCCCAAAAGCCTCCCATCCAACTCTGCAACAATTGTTGGGTTTAAAGCACTCTATCAGCTTGCCCCCTCCTATCCTACCTCAGTCAAATCAGTGATATTTACTGAGTGCTTGCTGTGTGTAAAATACTGTACTAAGAGCCTGGGAGAGTACACTACGACAGAGCTAGTAGACATGTTCCCTGCCCATAAGGAGCTAACGTCTAGAGGGGGAGGTGGACATTAATGTGTTATGAATATGTACAGAAGTGCTTGGGGCTGAGGGTGGGGTGAATGTCAAGGATTTAAAGAGTACAGATAGGAGTGTGGTGGGCCATTACCTTACTGATTTTCTACTACAACCCAACCTGCATATTTCACTCCTCTAATACCAACCCACTCACTGTACCTCAAACTCTATCTTGCTGACGACCCCTTGCCCATAACCTCCCTTTGATCTTGAACTCCTTCCCCTTCCTATATGACAGACTACCACTTTCTCCGTATTCAAAGCCTTATTCAAATCCCCTCTTCTCCAGAGGCCTTTCCTGACTAAGCCCTCTATTTCCTTAGTTCCTCTCCTGTCTGTGTCACTCATGCACTTGAATTATTCTCTTTAAGGACTTGATACTCACTCTACTTTCAGCCATGGCACTTACAGACATACCCATAAATTGTTTTAATGTCTTTCTCCCAGGATAGAATTTAAACTCCTTTTGGGAAGGGACTGTGTCTACCAACCCTGTAATATTGTACTCAGCACACAGTAAGCACCCAATAAATACCATTGATTTATTGATCTTGACAACCTGTGAAGGAGCCTTCTCCAGCGAATTTGCAGGTTGTAGCTCCTCATGAAAAATGAGCTGGCAGGTGAGACGGTTATCTACCTATTTCAGAATGAAATGCCTTTTTTGCATTAGATTACTTAACTAAATTCACTTTATAATTTCTTCACTCATTGCTTCAATTATCAGGTGTTGTTACATTCACAGTGGGAGTGGTGTACATTCCAGAGACACATAATCCACATCTTCATGGGTTATGTTGTCATGGTTAAGAGTTCTTTCTACCATGAGGGCTCAAAAGTTGAAAGTTACAGAGAACCGGATGGATATTCTTTGTACTTTCATGTCATTTCATCACCCATTTAAACTCTCATGTGGATATTAATCTGTTGGTTCGTTACTCAGTGATGCATTTTAATTGCTTCATTTTTTTATTATGTTTCTTCTTATACTATTTTATCTGTTGGATATTTGGCAATTTGTGTCCACTTGTTTTCCCCATTAAATTTCAAGTTATTTGAGTGAATGGACAATGTCTCTTGACTCTATGGCAAGTTCCCAAAATCTTACTATAGGGCTCTGTGCACAGAATGTGCCCAATAAATGCAGTTGACGATGGCGATGTCAAGACAGGCATAATAATAATGAAAGTATTGGACTGGAGCTTCTGGACCACTGCTTGTGTGAATCTGTTGAGGATCCTGGATAGACTAGAATTTAGAGCTGTCAAGAATCCTCAGCAGAATCCTCATCCCCATTAATTCCCTCCAAAATAAAGAAATCTGTCAGAAAGTAGAGTCCATCTCCTTCCACAAAGGAAGTTGTGATAAAGTCATGGAAGGATGAATGCCTTCAGCTCTTCTCTACAATTCCCAAAGCTGCTTCCAATGATACAGGATGTATCCAAAGTAACTGCTGTAATGATTTGAGCTGGCCTGACAGACTGCTGAATCAGGCAACAACTGCTCCTCTAGCTATAGGAAAAGTGGTTATAATAATGCTATTTGTTGAGTTTCCACTGCATGCCAAGTACTGAATTTAGCATGCTCCCTGTCCTTAATGACCTTATACTCTAATGGGGGAAAAAGATATGAAAGTGTTTACAAATAGGGTAACCCTAACCTTAATTGTTTTTGTTTCTCTTCACACATGAGTTTTGGGAACAGGAGAACCAACTCTTCTAATAGGAACCCATGTATTTGCACAAGTATATCTGCTGTTTTTATTATTCTTCCTTGCAATATGCTTGACGTTGCCTGTTCTATGTATTAAATCAAATTTGATGTTCTGTTCTTGACAGGAAAGCACTTCCCCTAAAATGGAGAAACCAAAAAAAAGCCTCTTTTTATTGACAAAACAACTATCTCTGTTTTTTGGGAGTTAGACTGTATCCGTTCTCATTCTCTTTGTTTGCTACACACTAATGTGTGTGGCAGCGTGGCTCAATTGAAAGAGCCCGGGCTTTGGAGTCAGAGGTCATGGGTTTAAATCCCGGCTCCGCCAATTTTCAGCTGTGTGACTTTGGGCAAGTCACTTCACTTCTCCGGGCCTCAGTTCCCTCATCTGTAAAATGGGGATTGACTTTAAGCCCTCTGTGGGACAACCTTGTAACCTCCCCAGCGCTTAGAACAGTGCTTTGCACATAGTAAGTGGTTAATAAATGCCATCATTATTATTATTATATAATGTGTTAGTGGTTGCATTTCCCTTGCAGTTAATTGAAATTCAATATTTTTTTCTCCCAAGGAAACTAGATGTCAAAATGGAGACAGAAAACTTAACATACGTTATCAAATTTATTTTTCTGGGACTCTGTCCAGCCAAGGGTCCAGCTTATGCTTTTCATTATTTTCTTGTTCTACCTGGTAACAGTGTCTGGAAGCGTTGTTATAATTACTGTGATCTGCCTGGAGCCCCGACTTCAAAAGTTAGTGTATTTCTTCCTTGCCAATCTCTCCTTCCTGGACATGACTTACACTTTCACCAATGTCCCTCAAATGCTTTCCAACCTTGTTGGGGATAGAAAGGCCATCTCTTTCACCGGATGTGTCACCCAAATGTATTTCTCCCTCTCCTTTGGGATGACCGAATGCGTCCTTCTTGGGGTCATGGCTTATGATCAGTATGTGGCCATGTATCACCAGCTGCATTACACTCTTATCATGAACAGAGTGACGTGTGTCCAGCTGGGAATCACCTCCTGGATCAGCAGCTTTCTGAGCTCCCTGGTGATCAATGCCTTCACTTTGAGCTTGCCCTACTGCGGGCCCAGTGTATTAAACCATTTCTTCTGCGAAGTGCCAACAGTCTTGAGGCTGGCATTTACAGACACTTCCTTTCTGGAGATGGTAGTGTTTGTCTTCAGCATCATCATAGTCTTCATTCCTTTTCTCTTCAACATGGTCTCCTATGCCCAAATCCTCCTTTCCATCTTCGGGAGACATTCCACCGCAGGGAGGTGCAGGGCCTTTTCTATGTGTGTTTCTCACCTGACAGTGGTAGCTCTCTTCTATGAAATGGCCATCTTTGTGTACATGCGACCCCAGTCTGGTGCCTCTCAGGCTGGTAGAAAAGTCATTCCGTTAGTCTACACAGTAATCACATCCATGCTCAACCCCCGATCTACAGCCTGAGAAACCAGGAAGTGAAAGGAGCTCTGAAGAAAGTCATCAACAGACAGAAGACTCCAGAACATTAGGATCATCAGTTAATGACCGGTATTTAGTGAACGTTTACTGTGCGAAGAACACTGAGCTCCAACCCTGGGAGAGAACCATAAGATAGAATTGGTAAAAGTGACCTTTGTCTTTAAGGAGTTGACAATCTAGTGGGTAAAGCTCTTTCTGTGGTGATTTTCATAGCATTCAGAGGTGATGCAGCGACTCTTGGTGAATTAAGTGTATAGCTGCTCTTCTCATACAAAGGAGAGACCACTGACAGTGAAATTCACCTATGAGTAGTTGAGGGGCTGAAAAGAGTTTGCAGCAGGCACAGTCAAGATCATGATATGCCCATCCAAAAATGATTCTTCATGTTGCAGAGGAAGAAAATGAAGGGGTTGTTCGTGGTTAGCCATGTTCAGTCACAAAATTTCTGGTCAACCCATGGCAAGTCCCTTCATCTTCCTGGGTTACAATTTAATTATTCCAAAGGAAATTCATCCCAAGGATGCTAGTTGTTTCTAGAAAGTCCTGCAGTGAGAATCTTGGTGGTAGCCACTACTTCCTCACTTGGGGTCTGCCTGGGCCATTTCAAAGTATCAGGAAGGTAGCAAGACACTAGCTAGGGAAGAGAAGGGGAAAGGACTGGCTTTGGAGAGCTAATCCATCTCTTAAAAATGGCACCCTGTCTAAAGGGGAAATAATTTCCCGAAACTCAATAGGAGTAGCTCTGCAGGGAAATGTGCACCAACTCCGTTGTATTGTACTCTCCCAGTACAGTGCTCTGAACACAGTTAGCAGACAGTGAATACCACAGAAAACTATATTTATATTAATGTCTGCCTCCTGCTCTAGATTGTAAGCTCATTGTGGGCAAGGAACATGAGTGTCAACTATGCTGTACTTTCCCAAGCGTTTAGAACAGAGGTCTGCAGAAAATAAACACTCAATAAATGCCATTGATGATAAGTATTGATGATTGATTGATTGTTAGAGAGAGGGCTTTTCTGGTTTAGGAATAAATTTCTAGGAATAAATAAACCTAGCAACCAAAAAAGGACTTACTGGGAAATTCACATTTTGCAGTTTTAAGCTAAGTCAAAAAGTAAATTAAAACCTGACCTTTAATAAGTTCCTATTTTAGATTTGTATTAGTCTTTTAATTTTAAAATGATGTGGCACTTCCATCAAATCTTAGGAATTAAATTTTTATTAAACATCGTCCTATCCTTTGCTCTGGTTATAAGCAACATCAGGAATAACTGATTCTAGACACAGGCCCAATCAATACGTAGTGGTTATTTGAACCTGATATTTGGTAAAATAAAAGGTAGTGGGGAAATGCCAACCCACCCACATAGGGACAATTTTGAATCTGAGCAATGATTTACTTGAATCTGAGCAATGATTTAGTGATTTAGTAAGCACTCACTAAATGTTATTTTCATTATTTTATGATTGCTATTATTTTCATTATTTTTATTGTATGGATCCAACTAGGGTTAATGGACTTGGGTGTGAGCATCGCGAGTACAAATGCAGGGAAAAACAAAAACACCGAGCAAAAACACCGTGGAACTGGCCAAGGAGTAAAGGAGCAGTGCACATTCACTGATGCAGGGGGCTCACACCTCTAGTAGGTGAGACACAGGACATCCTCCCGGCCACGGGGCACGATAGTGCCTGAATCCTATAGGGCTGAGCAGATATTTTCTTCCCTTCTGTCTCACCATCGTGACCCCACTGTATTGTAGAAGGGCAATGGAAGGACCGGGCACATTCTCTGCCCAAAGGAAGTTTATCTTTGACATCCGGGATCAAGTCCCGTGTGCTATTCCGGAGTGGATCTGATGTCATCATCACCAAATATCGCTAAAGATAGAGTTAGGAGTAAACAAGTGTGGACATGAAGGCTAACTTCATTCCTCTGGTGACGTGACCAGAATGATGGGTACACATTTGAAAGGAGGGACTGCTTTTTCATCTGCACCTCTGACTCCCGTGGCAGGGTGGAGGTGGAAGCTTTTCTGGCCTCTTCAATGAAACCTTTCAATAGAGCAATAGCCATCTCTGGTACTAGGAAATAATTGGCTGGGGTAATAAAAACGATGAGGCAAAAAAGTAATGATAACAATTAATTTTTATTAATAACAGTACAATAGTCATTAGTGATGATGGTGGTGGTATTTTTGGACCGCCAAGTACTGCCCAATCCATTCGCACTTAGTCCAGAATCTGGAGGACTCATGTCCATATGGTGATCCTGAGGGGAAAAGGTCTCTAACACTCTTCAAATTGTGAAGAAGGATTTAAAGTAACAACCTGAGTATTTTTAGGCTGATATAAAGGTAGAGTATTGTACTGCAGACATGGGGCCCGCACAACAGTTTGGGGTATGGGGTGTAACCCGTCATTTGGAAGACTTTCCCCTGTCTATTCCACAGTCATTTTTTCAAACCTGATGCAGAGAGGAGGTTGCACCAAAGATGCTTGCAGATCCAAACTCAACACTGCAAACTCACAGCTTTCACTCGAAGATTGACTGCAGTTTCATACCTGATATGGACATCGTCAAAGCCCTGGCATTGGTCTCTCCGAAGTATTTTGATATTCTTCTCATCTTGTCCCCACCCCCAGAGCTACTACTGGGGTACCATTGCTTTGACTTCTAGTTGGATGTCAGGATTGCTCTTGTCAACCTTAAACATTCTAGTCTCTCAACTTTCAGTTCCATGACCTGCACACTGTAAACACTCAAGAGATATCATTTTCTGATTTTGGGTGTTAGCACCTCCACAAGCCTCCCCGAACTGGGCTCCCTATCCGGGACCATCTTGGAAAGCATCTTCTGGAGTCATGTAGGGAAAGGGAGATGAATAGGAGATGAGTGCAAAAAGCAGGGGAGAAGGGGAATGGATGGAAGAGCCAATGCTCCCTCTAGACCATGGTCCTAATTAACTGGGGTGAAAGAAAGGACTGGTCTACATTACATTTTCACTTCTACCGCAATTAACTCCCCTGAAAGAATCAAGGTACTTGCCTTCATCTACGTTGTGTGAACTCTGGTGCTCCGTTGCCTGGAATTTAGGAAGAGGGGAGAAGGGGAGTTTCCTCTGGGTGAAACTAAAGGGTTAACCATGCAACTGGCACCTCTGGTGTGGAGGCTTGCCGCTCCCGAGGCAAGTCCTAGCCTCTCCAAGGGGCTCAGGATGGCTCGAGGTCATGGACAGGGAGCCTGGGAATAGAACGATTAACATTTCCGGGGCAAGAGAATGAGTCAGGCCTACTCAAGCAGCGGCAAGGGTGGTGGGGGAGATCAACCTCAATCTTCACAGAGGAGGTGGCGCTATCACACCCAGCCAATGGCTAGTGACCCTGTGTTTCGACCTGCATAGGTAAGAGAAGGGGAGAAGACAGGTAGAAACGGACCGGAGAACTGGTCAGGAGGAAAGCTGTGGATGAGGCATTTCTCCCACATGTTGTAGGAGATGACTAGCCTCATAATACAGGAAAACCCCAGCCCAGCAGATAGGAAGGGCCATAGTGAGCTAGGGGAAGGAGAAGGCGATCCAGAAACTGCTCCCACATACAGACTGGAAGGCCATCAGTGAAAAGGTGTCCCTGGGGCAACTGGCACGTTGTTCTTCCTGCTCATCGGCTCGTAACACACTACCACCTCCAACGCCAGCTTGTCTCCCACCTCCATCTCCCAGTCGTACTGCCACGAAATGGACACCAGGGAGCCAAAAATGAGGCCACAATTTTCGAATCGATCGGGCACATCCTGTGGGGCCTCCACAAAGATCACACTCCTCCAATCCTATGACATGACAAGATGGGGACTGGCTATGTTTGAGTCCAGAGTCATGCCCACTGCGGAGAGAGAGAAAAGGTCACAGTTCATTTCACGGCATGCTATCCCTGTCTTCCACAGGTGTTTGGAGTGTTTGGCAGTAGAGATGGGGGTATTGCACTGTAGCACTCACGGTCAATGCCTGGAAAGAGGTAGTTTGAGGATTTGGCCATCTTTGTCTACACTGCAGCGGTGAGAGCAGTGATGCATGCTCCCATCTGGGATTGGGAAGAGAAGACCTCCTCCCATAGTATCCTCTGCCAGGGCTTTGGGAGAGGGAAAAGAATATGTGGGAAGCCAATCAAGATTTCGTAAGGATTTCAGGACTAAAACCCTATCAATGTTAGGGACTTGAAATCTCAGCCCATCTGATTGAGTTCCACAGGCGAACACATGACTTCCTCTATACAGGACGATGCTCTTGGTCCATCCTTCAGTAAAATGGCAACACCTTGAAAGTCCCAGACAGGGTCATATGCTGTAGGTACTGCGTGAGACAGGAATTAGGCAAGAAATTTGTCAGGGGATTGACTCAGGATGAGCCCGTGGCCTTCCACTCACCTGTATATCTGCCGAGTATTTCTCTCATCGCAGGCATCCAGCATGTGGTCACCACCTGGGACACGGTGGACTTTGGCCATTGTTCCAGCAGGCAGAACCATTCCTGTGTACCCTGCCCAAAAAAGTCCAAGAACCCCCCCTATTGCACGTGAACTCCTTTAGCCCTTCATTTCTTGGATTGTCCACAAGGAGCACAGATCACCTATGTACCTGCATAATGTTCCTCTCTTGTCATAAGGAGAAAGAAGACACTAGATTAGTATTTGGGCTAGCGGCCTGTTCCCCATCCACACCTTCCTGTAACGTGGCTCTCCGTGGAGGCACTGCATCAATCCCCTCTGCACCCATTTCATTCCAACAGCTAAGACCTGGGATCCTGAGCTGATGTGCACTCTCTTCTGGTCAATCCGTGCTGTCGTTCCCTGGGCTTGAAGCTTTGCCTATATCCCTGGATGGAGGGATGCAACTGGGGTCCTACGATCCAGAACCTGGCTCTCGAGGACCCTCCCATGAAAGGATGTACTAACTCTGGGCATGGTCCAGCGGAAAATCTGAGAGGGTCTTCCTGTGCTCCCTCCCCATCTCGTTTCAAGCTTTTTTCCAGAACTCTCACCTATATGAGCTCGGTGCTGCCCCTCTGGAACTTCTCCTCCAGCTCTGTGATCAGTCCTGGAAGAATGCAGCTCTGCTGGAACAGATGCTCCTCACAAATTCTCCATTGTGTCTTCTCCAGGCTCTGAATCTGCAGTTAGAGCTCCTTATCCAGGAATCGGTGCATTTTCTCAAGCGTGGATACGCTATCTGACCTTGGCTTCACAGACTCCGTCCTCTCCTGGTTCTCCTCTTATCTCTCCGGTCGTTCTTTCTCAGTCTCTTTTGCAGGCTCCTCCTCCCCCTCCCATCCTCTTACTGTGGGGGTTCCCCAAGGTTCAGTGCTTGGTCCCCTTCTGTTCTCAATCTACACTCACTCCCTTGGTGACCTCATTCGCTCCCACGGCTTCAACTATCATCTCTACGCTGATGACACCCAGATCTACATCTCTGCCCCTGCTCTCTCCCCCTCCCTCCAGGCTCGCATCTCCTCCTGCCTTCAGGACATCTCCATCTGGATGTCCTGACCGCCACCTAAAGCTCAACATGTCTAAGACTGAACTCCTTGTCTTCCCTCCCAAACCTTGTCCCTCTCCCTGACTTGCCCATCTCTGTTGACGGCACTACCATCCTTCCCGTCTCACAAGCCCGCAACCTTGGTGTCATCCTCGACTCCGCTCTCTCATTCACCCCTCACATCCAAGCCGTCACCAAAACCTGCCGGTCTCAGCTCCGCAACACTGCCAAGATCCGCCCTTTCCTCTCCATCCATACCGCTACCCTGCTCGTTCAAGCTGTCATCCTATCCCGTCTGGACTACTACATCAGCCTTCTCTCTGATCTTCCAACCTCGTGTCTCTCCCCACTTCAATCCATACTTCATGCTGCTGCCCGGATTGTCTTTGTCCAGAAATGCTCTGGGCATGTTAGGGCATGTTACTCCCCTCCACAAAAATCTCCAGTGGCTACCAATCAATCAATCAATCATATTTATTGAGCGCTTACTGTGTGCAGAGCACTGTACTAAGCGCTTGGGAAGTACAAGTTGGCAACATATAGAGACAGTCCCTCAATCAATCTGCACATCAGGCAGAAACTCCTCACCCTGGGCTTCAAGGCTCTCCATCACCTCGCCCCCTCCTACCTCACCTCCCTTCTCTCCTTCTACAGCTCACCCCGCACCCTCCGCTCCTCTGCCGCTACTCTCCTCACCGTACCTCGTTCTCGCCTGTCCCGCCATAGACCCCCGGCCCACGTCATCCCCCGGGCTTGGAATGCCCTCCCTCTGCCCCTCCGCCAAGCTAGCTCTCTTCCTCCCTTCAAGGCCCTGCTGAGAGCTCACCTTCTCCAAGAGGCCTTCCCAGACTGAGCCCCTTCCTTCCTCTCCCCCTCGTCCCCCCTCCATCCCCCCATCTTACCTCCTTCCCTTCCCCACAGCACCTGTATATATGTATATATGGTTGTACATATTTATTACTCTATTTATTTATTTATTTATTTATTTATTTTACTTGTACATTTCTATCCTATTTATTTTATTCTGTTGGTATGTTTGGTTCTGTTCTCTGTCTCCCCTTTTTAGACTGTGAGCCCACTGTTGGGTAGGGACTGTCTCTATGTGTTGCCAATTTGTACTTCCCAAGCGCTTAGTACAGTGCTCTGCACATAGTAAGCGCTCAATAAATACGATTGATTGATTGATTGATTGAGATTCTGCCTCTATTTCTGCATCTCCTCCTGCCAGGAAAGAGGGCGGGATGGAAAGGAGAGTCAATAGGTCATCGGACACATTCAACCTCCTGCTAATGGTCAAGAAGGGATGCCCCTGGGCGGGACCAGAACCTCACCTTCACCATTGCTGAATTCTTTTTTTCTGCAGCTAGCACAATTTCTGTCCACAGAAATTGGATACAGAAGCTACTGGAACCTCTCCTGAAATGCACAATGGCGGTCGATGGACTTCAAATAGAATTTGGGCACTCTCAGAATACGTATGTGCTGCTTTGGGCCTCTCTCACCTAGTTCCCGGACCTCGGGAGTAGGATAGGGAGATATCAGCGTTGCATCGCTCAAAGACGTTCTAATTGGACGTTCAACATTTGCCTTGGAATGGCCACTGAAAAAGACAACTTTCCCTGTAATCCTTCGCAGCCTCTTCTGTCAGACTCACACTGCATTCCCCGTGCTCTTTGGAATAGTAGCAGGATATACAGATTGCAGTGTTATCCTCCGGACAGAACAGCTTCAGAGATTTCTGATGTCTCTCACACAGCTCCTCCTCCTCAGCAGAGCCCCACAATAGGTGAGGTCCGAGCTGCTTTAGGAGCACTACGAGCCTTCCCAGACTTTGGGTGATCTCCAGGCCCTTCAGCCGGCAGGTCCCATGGTACTCTGGGCAGGAGAAGGACACATGAACATCATCTGAGTACCTGAGAAGACAGATTCGGCAGAAGTTGTGTCCACAATTGATGATCACGGAGCTGATGAAGTACTCCATGCAGAAAGAACAGACCAGCACCTCCTGGAGGCATTTGGCCAGATCCATGGCAGCCATGATCCTCCGGAGAGGAGCTGAGGTCGAGTCACTAGAGCTGCACTGTCAATCGCCCATTGCCTGCCTCCTGTAAGAAGATAGCCAGACAGTTGTTCCTGTCGCAGATCCCAGAAATCATTCAGAGAGAGTGGATCTCCACAAAGGGAAATTAGCATCAGTGATTCCTCTGGTGTCAGACCTCTAAATGGGGCTTCAGCTCTGGGTGTGCTCTCCCAGAAGCTCAAATACCAAAGGCCATTTTCTGGACTCTCACCTGCAGCAGCTCGATGCTCCCCTGATGACACTTCCCTTCCTGCTTTGTGATCAGTGCCCGAAGAGTGCGGCTCTGCTGGAAAAGATGCACTTGTCTCTGCCTCAGTTTCTAAAGATTTTCACTCTTGTCCTTCTCCAGGCTCCGAAACAGCAGCTCGAGCTCCTCATCCAGGAATCGATGCATCTTCTCAAATTCGGACACGAGATTCCGCCTACATTTCTGCACCTCCTCCTGCCTGGAAAAAGATCGCCGTGGAAAGGAGAGTCAGTAGACAATTGGACACATTGAACCTCCCAAGCCCCGCTAAAGGAAAAGAAGGGACTCCGCCGGATGGGACCAGAACTTCACTTATTCTTTTTCTCCGCAGCTAGCACAGTCTGCACCTCCTCAATTACGGTCCACAGGGGATGAAGAATCTCCTGGAATCTCTTCTGAAAGGCAAAAAGGCCGTCGAGGACCTTGAACTAGGTGTCTGGCACGCTCGGAATACGTATGTGCTGACTGGGGCCTCTCTCACCTAATTCCCGGACCTCGGGAGTAGGGTAGGGAGATACTGGCGTTGCACCGGTCAAATACCTCCTAATTCGACGTTCAACACTTGCCTTGGGAAGGCCACGGAACGAACAATTTTCCATGGAATCCTGCACAGCCTCTTCTCCCAGACTCACGCTGTGTTCCCCGTTCTTCTTGGAACCGTAGCTGGACATATAGATTCGATGAAGTATTTCATGCAGACAGAGCTGGTCAACTCTTCCTGGAGGCCTTTGGCCAGATGCAAGGCAGCCATGTTCCGCTGTAGAGGGGCCGAGATAGAGTCACAGAAGCCTCGCTGTCAATCACCAGTTGATCTGCCCCCGTCGGAAGATGGCCAGACCGTTCTTCCTGTCGCAGATACCAGGAACCATTCAGAGAGGGTGGATCGCCACAAAGGGAAGTTAGCACCAATGATTTCTCTGGTTTCAGACCTCTGCTGTGGGGCTTCAGCTCTGGGAGTGCACTGCCAGCAGCTCAAATACCAAAGGGCGAAGTGAACTCCCATAGTTATCTGTGTCGGCATCCTGGGTCAATGCTTTCTTTCCTCTCTACCTCACGTGCAGAAGGTCTGAACTCTACCTTGGGTTGTGAGAAGAACTTTCCAGGTATTGGCCTTGATCTGACTTTTGTGTACTCTGGTTCTCCATTGTCTGGGGTTTGGGTCGAGGGAACACGCATGTGTATATTGGGTCTACGCATGCAGGGTTCCTTCAATCCTCATCTGGCAGCAGCAGGCGGTATGGACACCCAGGTCAAAGTGGGGTCACAAAGCTATTCCTCGGTGCTGGTTTACATAGGGTTTATCTGGCCGGACACAGTGAATTTCCATTTGGGGTAGTTGCTCGGCTCCTTCTTGTCCTCCTCCTCAGGACGTCGGTGACTACCAATTCCTTATCTCAACAGGGTCAGCAGCTGCAGTCAAGGTCGGCAACACGGGATAAACAACGGATACTGTTTTATGTTCCGTGCCCACTTCGAGCTAATGGCATCTTGGCCAAACAAAATGAAGTCCAGTCCTCGGGTCTGTCACTTTACACTTCTCCATTTGTGGCCACCCCGTGGATCCCAGTCACCTGGGTTACTGTGACCAGTGGGCTGTCATGTCCAGCACATGGTATCCTTTTGCCTTGTCTAGATCAATCAATCAATCAATCAATCAATCAATCGTATTTATTGAGCGCTTACTGTGTGCAGAGCACTGTACTAAGCGCTTGGGAAGTACAAGTTGGCAACATAGATGAGACCTTGCACGGGGATGGGGAATACTAGATTTATGCAAACATGCTGGGGAGGTGGTCACAATACCACCTCACCTAAAACTTTTTTAGGTTTTTAGCTAAAATGTTTTGCTCCAACTATCACGTTTCTACCAGACAGATAGAAAGATGAAAGTTTATCCTCCACCTGCCTAAACACCTCTTTACCAAATTAACAAGCACAGTAGGATGCCAGTGGAATGACAGTTACAATAACCAAATCCCCCCTCCTATAGGCATCCATGGCCTTGAAAGAGCAATGGAAAAATGATCCTTTCCCCATTCCTCCTTTCATTTCACTAGTTGAGAACTAACTTTCCCAATCAAGTGCTCCTCTTTGCAAAACAGGTACACCCATGCATTAGCATCCATACTTTGCGGTGTGTCCAACGGGCAACGGCCAATAGGTAGAGTGAGACGGTCACCTGCAGCAGCAACAGAATGACAGTGGGATGCAGGGCTTCACTTTAATCTTCTCCTTTGCTACCAGTTGTCCTTGGCTCACCTTTTTAGCTGGGAACCAACGGAAGGGCCAAGGAAAGAACAGTCAGGGAGATTACCATGCTGCTGAGGAAAGCTTTGGTGCCCTCACCAGTAAGACAACGTGAGGGATTCTACCAGATCAACATATTGCTTCTAGTAGTCACTAGGTGTTCTGTTCTTCTCTGTTTACAATAATCTATTAAGATTATGCCAACAATGTTATAAACAAGCTGCCAGGAAAGGCAAAATGTTCTTGTGGTCTTGGAGTTCCCATCTTCACCCAGATGATGCTGAGGTCCACAATCTCTGGATCAGGTCGTCTGGTGGGACCATGTCCCTGTCCCTTTGATATCATGCCTCAGACTGAAGGCAGGCTCTCTAATAGGCTGTTGAGTGACGATCCCTTTGCTGGACCTTTCTGGCAACGAATGCGCCCTACTGGAGTAAAGTCTTGGAAGATACTATACTAACCATAGAACTGCTAGGCAGATAAGTAGCCACCACCATTATATAGTCAAATACAATTGATAAAGTTTGGAATAACAGTTCCTTCCCCATAGTCCTTAAGAATCATCCTAATCCCCGATGACGTTGCTTTTGTCACTTTCCAAGCCCTTGGGATGGAATGCCTGAATCATCCTAGTCCCTTAAAGGAAACACAGTCGTGAAGACAAAGATCAACAAACATCCAGACCCTGTTCTTCCCATATGATCATGTATCACACAGAGTGACAAACATTTATAATGATAATACTTATAATGATCATGATATTTGTTATGTGCTTACTATGATCCAGGCACTGTTCTAACCGCGGGTATGGAGATGAGCAAATCTGGTTGGACCCAGTTCCTGTCCCAAATAGGCTCAAAGTCTCAATCCCCATTTTACAGATGAGGTAACTGAGACCCACGGAAATGAAGTGACATGCCCAAGGTCAAACAGCAGACAAGTGGCAAAATCATTTGCCAGGTTATAGTAGAAACGTTGTACAGAGCGTGTATTGTCTTAACCCTCAAATAATGGAAATTTGATATTAAACATTATTTGAGACCAAAGATCGATGTCACAAGCAAAGATGAACAAATAAATCTCATTTTCAATACATTGACTTGGTAGTATTCAGTAATTAAATCCGTCCTTTGCGAGCCGCTGTCTCCTTAACAGAATTCTTAAGATTCATGGCAGATAAAAAGTTTCTCCACTTAATTCTGCTTTAGTTCATCCTTAGGAGCCATTTGGAAAGCCGGTGCTTGAGGTGGATCTAAAGTCCCTTTGGTAAATAAGGAAGTGTCCCATGCTGGATCCATTCCCCAAGGAATTTCTGCAACCCAGTAAGCCAACCATATCTTTAACAAATTCCTTAGGTTTTCCTCTAGTTCCCATTCATCGAAAATCCAGATATAATCATTATAAATTTTCCCCTTCAGAGTATTACCTTTTCTTTCAGAAAGACATTTCTTAGCAGCAAAGTTCCATGATATCGTTCATCCAAAATTATGTAAGGAACATTAAATATAAAAATAATAATAATGGCATTTCTTAAGTGCTTACTGTGCAAAGCACTGTTCTAAGCGCTGGGGAGGTTACAAGGTGATCAGGCTGTCCCCACGGGGGGCTCACAGGCTTCATCCCCATTTTTCAGAATACGTTATGTGCTACGTATGTGCTTAGTTCCATAGTGATGGCATCACGGTAAAATGTTTTGCTCCAACTATCACGTTTCTACCAGACAGATAGAAAGATGAAAGTTTATCCTCCACCTGCCTAAACACCTCTTTACCAAATTAACAAGCACAGTAGGATGCCAGTGTAATGACAGTTACAATAACCAAATCACCACTCCTACAGGCATCCCTGGCCTTGAAAGAGCAATGGAAAAATGATCCTTTCCCCGTTCCTCCTTTCATTTCACTAGTTGAGAACTAACTTTCCCAACCACGAGATCCACACTTCACAATACAGCTAGTCAATCAATTCGTTTGAGAGTAACCCATTTGGGTTGAGGGAGACGCCTTCCGTTCTAACAAATTTTCTCTTTGATCTTCTAAACCGCTTCAGTGCAGTGGATATCCTGGTGCCACCAACTCCATCTCTGGAAGAAATCACATTCTGGCAACCCTTCTCACATAGGTTTCCTGGTCGGGAGAGCTCCTATCCAGAAAGCAAGATCCTGGAAGCACACGATAAGGCTCGTGACATATGTTCAACACCTAATACCTACTCATCCTTTTGGACTTTCGCTTGCCCTTGGTCCCGTGCTTGGCACACATGGTTCATATCGACAACTTCTAGTGGACTCTCAAAAATGCACGCTGAACAATGCTCACCACACAGTATGTCTTCCAATGACTACTATGTTCGGAGCATGATGCTCATCGTTGGATAAGTTGCAATATAGTCATTTTCCATGGAAAATCCCTCTAAACCTAAGGGACCCATCCATGAGAATTTCAATTATACAATTGGCAAGACAAAGACATCATGGGAGATCATTTGGGATCATTTGAAGATTCCAAGCATGCAGGCAACCAAACAAGCAGGCAGATGAGAAAGATCGAAAGGAAAGGCACAGGCCCGGATGTCAGAGGACTGGGTTGTATTTTCTGGCTCCACCACGTGTCAGTTTTCGGACCTTGGGCTGGTTTTTAAAAATGGTTTCTGTCTCATTTGTGAACTGGGGATTAAAACCATTCATCCTGTGGGAAATGGACTGTGTCCAACCTAATCAGCTTGTAGCACAGTGGCCGGCCGGCACATAGTAAGCACTAGAGTGAAACCACAATAAAATCAAATGCATTTTCCCTCTAGACACTAAGCCGATTTTGTTAGAAAACAAGCCTGGCAAATCTGGTGAGCCTGTACACTTCCATGTGCAGTACACCTTAGGAATATGTGCAGTAGAGCGTCATAGGAACATGGACTACCATGCCAGGGAAAAGGATGCCAGCTAGAAGTATCATTGATTGTGGAAATCCACGCTCCCTGTAAATAGAACAAAGAGCACTGAACCCAAAACACCCATAGTAAATCAGGGCTGTCTTGAGATTCAAGGAATCACCACTTAGTGACATGGATGAAAAAAAGCAGGAACCATATTCCATGAAACAGGAACACTCATGAAGGAGAAAAACAAAGGCTAAATTGGATAGGCTAGACAATCCCAAGGAACCAAGGGAACAAGGAAGGAAGGAAGGTGTGATTGAGTAGGATGGCATTAAAGGAGCGACATATGTAGGCTGGGTTGTAGTAGTACAGTAACGAGGGGCGGTAGGAGCGGTCAAGGTGATTGAGTGCTTTAAATCCGATGGAAACGAATTTCTGTTGCAGAAGTGGATGTGCAACCACTGGAGGTTCTAGGCTGGACGACATCATATGCGCATTATCGCGATCGTGTTGGCTTAACAATTACTCTTAGCTAATAGATGGTGTGGGGACTGTACGATCATAGCAGCCTGCGTTCCACCTTAGGGCTCTCATAGCCGTGGAATGGGGGAAAACAGGTCGTTAATACCCAGTTTAACAGGTGCAGAAGCTGAGGCACACAGATGCCAAAGAGCCTTGTCCAAGGTCACACAGCACAAAAGTGGTGGAGCCAGAACTAGGACCCACGTCTCCCACCTCCCAGGCCTGCATCTTTTCCCCTCACTTCACAGCTTCTCGAGGTGTTGAGCGGGGTTGCTTGGAAGGCGGTGGTGCTGTGGGAATCCAGAAAAGCCGGGCGTAGCCGGAGTACTAAAGGCAGCTGCCCTCTTATGGTTACTCTGGAGTCTCACGTCACTGCTCAAATGATACTTCAGTACTTTTGTACTCCATCATCCTCCCTGACGTTCTTCTAGCAGGAATATATTTTTTGGCTCTTCCTCCCATCTACATTTGTCCAGATTCATGGGGCAGGGAGCATGTGTACTACTTCCCACCGATACTCCAAACAGACATGTCGACACCTCCAACTAGGCATGCCAAACCAGAACTCCTCTTCACACTCAATCCCTGTCCCAGTCCCTGTTTTTTTTTGCGTTTTCCTTTGCTTGTTTGTATTTTACTTTACTGTCATTTCTTCCTAAGTGCTTGATGTGTGCCAGGCACTGCACTAAGTGGGGTAGATTCAAGTTAATTTGATTGGACACAATTCTGTCCCATATGGGACTCAGAGTCTTAACCCTCTTTTTTACAGATAAGGTAACTGAGACCTAGAATTCATTCATTCATTCATTCAGTCATTCATTCTGTCATGTATGCCTTTATTCAGTTGTCTTAATTAATTTCCAGGCCTATAGCACTATCCACTAGAACACGTTGCTTCTCTTTCTCGTCAGTTTAAGAAGTCCAGCTTTTCTTCCTGCCTCATAAGCCTATATCATTAATTCACTCATCCATTAGTATTTATCAGCGTTTACTGTGTGCAGAGAACTGTACTAAGCGCTTTGGATGTACATGTGGGGAACATATAAAGAAGGTCCCTACCCAAAAACGGGAAAGCAGTCTAGAAGGGGGAGACAGACTACAAAACAAAACATGTAGACAGGTGTCAAAACCCTCAGAATAAATAGAATTATAGCTATATGCACATCATTAATAAAACAGAGTAGTAAATATGTACAAGTAAAATAAATAGAGTAGCAAATATGTACAAATATATACAAGTGCTGTGGGGAGGGGAAGGAGGTAATGCTCGGGGGAGGCTTTGGAGAGGGGAGGAGGAGAGGAAAAAAGGGATTCAGCCTGGGAAGGTCTCCTGGAGGAGGTGACCATGGTGTTGTACTCGACTTAATCAATCGATCAATCCATCGGGTTTATTGAGCACATCCTGCGTGCAGAGCACTGTACTAAGGGAAGAACAATGTATCTATATAGCTGACACCTTCATCGGGTAAGGTGCTATATTCCTGACTGGGATGAAAAATGATTTTTCCACCTCCGAGAATTCAACCCTGTACTACCAATCGAAAAAATGACAAATAGAAGAACAGGCAGGAAGGTGAGTTCACACTTCATGGGAGTTTCTCACAGTCGTGGGATAGGGCCTCCCTGAACTATATATAAACTGAGCCTACCTCCATACCAGACATTTCCCTTCCCTGCCACTTGATCAGACCACGAGAGAGACAATTTCTACCTCATTGGAAGAATTGCCAGATCGCAGCTCGAGGACAACCAGGAAATGATCAGCATTGCACCGACGAGTCCAGCCCCATGGTGGACTTTCTATAGCTCTGCAGAGGGACGAGCGCACTTCCGCAGCCAGGCAATCCAAACTCAGGAGCCACAGCGTCAGATCGAGCAACACACTGACCAGGGCCACAACGAGATGGGGGACAGAGCCTATTTGAGCACCTGTCTACCAACACCTGCAGCTGGAAAAAACTTTCCAGCCAGGAAGGCAGCAGGAGCAGCACGACCAGCCAGAGAACCATGAAGCCACTGCGGCTGTGAGGCGGGGCAGAGAGGATCAATTAGATTCACCCGACGGGGACCAGAAACCCCAACTCTGAAGATGATCCCTGTGAGAGGGGTTAGGGACCAGACTGCCTTTGTCAGAAAAGGAAGTGGTGCTGGAGACAGGAAACAGATTTTTGAGATTAGCCCAGCGTTCTTTCAGTCTGGGCCTGTACAGGCAGTTGGGGCCCTCTTGTGCAGTACTTCCTGAGAGCATATTGTATATCCACTATTCAGTAACTGTGGCTGCTATGCATCTCTCTCTTGGAGTTCAGAATCATCTGTGTTGGGTGATGATCCTGGACTTTCCCATCTTAATTCATCTCTCTTTTCCATTTAGGTTGAACAGTATTAGGAACCACTTCCCTCTACTGCAAGCACAAACCCAGGAGGGGACACTATAAAGACAGGAAATATGAGTTGAAAGTAATTCTGCTCCTTAAGTCCTCCTTTCCATAGATCGGGGAAACCAATTTTGGACCTTCCTCACTCACAATTGCCTCCTTCCTACCCGCTTTAGAAGAGCACTGTAGAAAAGGTGGCCAAATTTGTTAGCCCCGGGCAACCACAGCTCCATTCATCCCTAAAACGTATTCTAGCCTTGAACTAATCACTTGACCACTGGCTTGTTTTATTGTTTTTGCTTTTCCTGTGATGAAGAAAACCCATCTCTCAGAGATTTTGGGAGACACTCATACTAAATTAAATACAAGATTTATTAGATTGCATTCAATCCCAGTCTATGTCCCACAGGGACTCTGAGAATATATCATATACCCATTTTTCATATGGGGAAACTGTAGAATAATGCTCCAGCACCTAGAAAAGTGCTTGGCACACAGTAAGCACTTAATAAATGCCTTCATTATTATTACTACTACACTGCAAACTGGCCTTCAGTTACAAGACTCTATCTTAGCACCCAAACCAACTCTCACTCTTAGCCCGTTCTCTTGGCTGATACCTTCGTTCTTCAGCTCCACAGTTAGACACCTTCCCTCCACGCACGGAAATAAACTTCATTTGTGTATGGACGTCCATTAATAATTATCGTGTGGGTCATTTGCGTGGTGATCCATTTTTGTAGAAACGAAGAGATCGAGGGGAACAAGAAGAGCATTAGACCCTGAGGAAATGCACCAATTGTGCCCGCTATGATGGGACTGAACCTACATAGCTGTACTTTGTGGCCATGTTCAGACTGATACTCTGCACCTTTGCGAGGTCAAAGTCAGGAGGGTCCTCCCCGAGAGGGTACTCATCAAACCAGAGCCGAATGTCCACACACCATTCATGAATGGGACACTTTGGCACAATTCAGCACCCCTGTCGAGGCATGCGGGTCATCTTCTAGAGTGTGAGCCTGCTGTTCGGTAGGGACCATCTCTATATGCTGTCAACTTGTACTTCCCAAGCGCTTAGTACAGTGCTCTGCACACAGTAAGCGCTCAATAAATATGATTCAATGAATGAATCTCAAACACATCCTCATTTTATTTAACTCTAATCTTTCATCATGTCTTATTCTGTCTATCCTTGGAACAGTGGCCTCATTCAAGCCATTTGTTGATTTTCTTTCTGAAACCTGGAGGATAAACCTTCACAATACTGAGAAAATCCTTGATTTCATCTCCAGCCAAACCGCCCCCATGCCGATACAGCCCTGACCGTATGTCTTACCTCGACGACTGTATCGGCCTCCTAATGAAGAGATTGGGGTGTGGGAAAGACATCAAAGAGTACATAGGACAGGAGACTCGAGCTCAAATTAAACGTAGAGGTCTAAATACTTTCATTCTTTCTTCGTTTGCTCCTCTCTTTCTTTCTTTACTTCTTCTGTCCTTCCTCTGTTTTCTTCACTTTATTTCTGTATTCCTTTCCCTTTTCATCTCTCAAATGTTTCAACTTGTGTTCCATTATATACTGCTACCACTAATAATAATAATAACAATAGTAGTAATTATAGTATTTGCTACTACTAATAATAACAATTCTAGTAGTCATAGTATTTGTTAAGTGCTTACTATATGCCACGCACTACACTAAGTGCTGGAGTCAAGGAGTCCAAACTCCTTGAACGAGTCGTCTACACCCACTGCCTCGTATTCCCCAATGCCAACTCTCTCCTTGACCCCCTCAAATCTGGCTTCCATCCCCTACATTCCTCCTAAACCGCTCTCTCAAAGGTCACCAATGACCTCCTGCTTGCCAAATCCAAAGACTCCTACTCTATTCTAACCCTCCTCGAACTCTCAGCTTCCTTCGACACTATGGACCACCCCCTTCTCCTCAACATGCTATCAAACCTTGGCTTCACAGACTCCGTCCTCTCCTGATTCTCCACTTAGCTCTCCAGCCGTTCATTCTCAGTCTCCTTTGCGGGCTCCTCCCCCCTCCCATACCCTTACCGTAGGGGTTCCTCAAGGGTCAGTTCTTGGTCCCTTTCTGTTCTCTATCTACACCTACTCCCTTGGTGAACTCATTTGCTCCCACGGCTTCAACTATCAGCTCTACACCGATGACATCCAAATCTACATCTCTGCCCCTGTTCTTTCTCCCTCCCTTCAGGCTCGTGTCTCCTCCTGCCTTCAGGACATCTCCATCTGGATGTCTGCCCGCCACCTAAAACTCAACATGTCTAAGACTGAACTCCTCTGTCTTCCCTCCCAAATCCTTGCCCTCTCACTGACGTTACCATCTCTGTTGACGGCACCTACCATCCTTCCCGTCTCACAAGCCCGCAACCTTGGTGTCATCCTCGACTCCGCTCTCTCATTCACCCCTCACATTCAAGCCATCACCAAAACCTGCCAGTCTCAGCTCCGCAACACTGCCAAGATCCGCCCTATCCTCCCCATTCATACCGCTACCCTGCTCGTTCAAGCTGTCATCCTATCCCGTCTGGACTACTACATCAGCCTTCTCTCTGATCTTCCAACCCCGTGTCTCTCCCCACTTCAATCCATACTTCATGCTGCTGCCCGGATTGTCTTTGTCCAGAAACGCTCTGGGCATGTTAGGGCATGTTACTCCCCTCCTCAAAAATCTCCAGTGGCTACCAATCAATCAATCAATCATATTTATTGAGCGCTTACTGTGTGCAGAGCACTGTACTAAGCGCTTGGGAAGTACGAGTTGGCAACATATAGAGACAGTCCCTCAATCAATCTGCACATCAGGCAGAAACTCCTCACCCTGGGCTTCAAGGCTCTCCATCACCTCGCCCTCTCCTACCTCACCTCCCTTCTCTCCTTCTACAGCTCACCCCGCACCCTCCGCTCCTCTGCAGCTACTCTCCTCACCATACCTCGTTCTCGCCTGTCCCGCCATAGACCCCCGGCCCACGTCATCCCCCGGGCTTGGAATGCCCTCCGTCTGCCCATCCGCCAGGCTAGCTCTCTTCCTCCCTTCAAGGCCCAACTGAGAGCTCACCTCCTCCAGGAGGCCTTCCCAGACTGAGCCCCTTCCTTCCTCTCCCCCTCGCCCCCCCTCCATCCCCCCATCTTACCTCCTTCCCTTCCCCACAGCACCTGTATATATGTACATATGTTTGTACATATTTATTACTCGATTTATTTATTTATTTTACTTGTACATATCTAGTCTATTTATTTCATTTTGTTAGTATGTTTGGTTTTGTTCTCCGTCTCCCCCTTTTAGACTGTGAGCCCACTGTTGGGTAGGGACTGTCTCTATATGTTGCCAACCTGTACTTCCCAAGCACTTAGTACAGTGCTCTGCACACAGTAAGCGCTCAATAAATACTATTGATTGATTGATTGATCTATATATGTTTGTACATATTTATCACTGTACGTATTCATTTATGTTACTTGTACATATTTATTCTATTTATTTTATTTTATTAATACGCTTTGTTTTGTTGTCTGTCTCTCCTTTCTAGACTGTGAGCCCGCTGTTGGTTAGGGACCGTCTTTATATGTTGCCAACTTGTACTTCCCAAGCACTTAGTACAGTGCTGTGCACACAGTAAGCACTCAATAAATACGACTGACTGAATGAATAAAGTGCTGGAGTGTGTACATGAAAATCTGGTTGGATACAGTCCCCCTTTCATGTGGATCTCACAGTCTCCATCTCCATTTTGCGGGAGGTAACCGAGGCACAGAGAAGTGACGTGACTTCCCCAAGGTCACACAGCAGAAAATTGGAAGATCCTGGATTGGAACCCACGTCCTCTCACTCTCCGGGCTGTGTTCTATCCACTCTGCATCTCTACTGCACCTGACTGTTCCTGTTCAGGAGAAATGACACTTCCTTTTTTCCCTCTTTGCCAATACGTGGTGATTCCTTGGGTTTCACAACATTACTGGTGTTTCGTGGGTATTCTTGTTTCAGATGTTCTTTTCCTATTTAGAACAACTGAAGACCCAACTATCAGTGGCTATTCCACCTGGCTTCATTCGCCTGAGCTTGTGCCGTCCATGCACATACTCCCAAGGTGCTCCCACAGCACATTAGGAAATTCTCCGGGTGAAAAAGCCAATTTTGAAGTTCAGGACTTATCTGCAGTAATAGCCCAACATGCTAGATATCACCATTATCCTTCCACATACGCAAGGCACCCTTGAAAACCTTTCTCCTTGGGAAAACCTTCCTCGATTAACTTTTCATCCACCAGTTCCTGGCCAACCAACAGCCAACCTTAACACGATGAAGTGTAAAACAAGGAGCTTTCAAGAATGGACACAAGAAACAGGGACACAGGTCAACTTTATTTGAATAGGCTAAAAATATTTATGATGAGATGAGGTATCACATCTAGATTGGACAACACATTCCTGAAAGTCTGAGGGCTGAGATCCTATTCTAAGTGCATCTTCCCGGACTGAATGAGTAGCGATGACATGACGATGCTTCCGGAAATGATATTGGTCATTAGCGGGGTTGGAAATGCACCCACATTCTTCTGGCTCCAGACCTGGCATTCCTGGGCTGAAGGGAATGGTGTCGTTCCTGTAAAGAATGAGGAGAAAGAGTTACAAGGTATTGGCATGGAGGCCACGTGAGTGGGCAGGGCTGTTGATTCAAACAGAACTATGAGGGCTTTTTTCAGAGGGAGCAGAGAATCCCGAGGAAGCTACAAGAAAACCTTCCACATCCTGTAGATCCAAGGAGCCCACATGATAGTATGGGGTTCTGCTGCTATCTCCCGGATTTACAGGTCACTGTAGCACAACCTGCAATTCTACCCAGAGATACCTATGGGCGTCTGAAGTCTCGGGGCAATCCACAGATTGTATTTCTTCCTGTGATTCTGGAATCAGTTTCCAACCTATAGGATGGGGCAGAAAATAAGTCAGAGAGGTGACAGAGAACCCTCCCACTCACCTATTCCCTGGCACACAGACATCCCCCCCACCCACCCCACACACATACAAAAGCACAGACACTCACACAAATCCAAACAGGGATGGGGAGGAGCCAACCTCTCTGAAAAAGCCAGCGAGGGAAACTAGTCATTGTTCTAGGGTAAATATGGACGCTTGCCAAGAAAGTGGAAGAAACAAGCCATGAAATAGAGAAATCACCAGAGATTTCTACCTCAGCACCCGAGATAAACGCCCATTGCCTCAGGTCGGGCTGCAGGGGTTAAGCAAGTGGGTGTGCAGTGCTGCTGCAATACGTGAGACAGAGAGAAGACAGGGCATAGCATACCTGCAGCGCTGTCATACCGATCTGAGAAGACAGGGATTGCACCTGTTCCATCGTCAGGTATGGCGTGACTTCAAACCGTGCCCACAACTCTCTGAGTTGCTGCTCGCTGAATCTATCAGAGCAGCTCTTCTTGTCCTGTGAGATTTTGGTGACCGCCTCACTGGGGTAGCCATCCATGCCTGCAGTGGGTGCTGGAGAAAATGGCACGGGAGCTTCCGGGCAGGGCCTGGTGGACAGCAGTGCTGAAAGGCAAAGATTCAGAGCTATCAAACCAATGCAGTCTCCATACCAACCCAACCAGTCCTCAGATTCGCAGTCAAGGAATCAAGAAAAATGCAGTTATCTACTGTGTGACCTTGGGCATGTCACCTAACTTCTCTATTCCCCATATACCTAGTACACATAGTAATCACTTAACAAATAATAATGGGAGCCAGGGGGCCTCAGGCAGGGTGAGGCTCTGCCGTTTGTCTGCATTTTGACCTTGGGAGAGCCACTTCACTTCTCTGTGCCTCAGTTATCTCATCTGGAAAAGAGAATTCAATACCTGTTCTCCCTCCCCTTCAGACTGTGAACTCCTTGTGGGATATGGGCCATATCCACCCTGATAATCTTGTATCTGCCCCAGCGTTTAGTGAAGTACCTATCACATAGGAAGCAGTTAACAAATACCAACTGAAAAAAAATCACTGGAAATGCAAAACTCCCGGACGAACTGGGAGTGGTGGGATGGTATTGGAACCAAAAGGATGGACTCCATAGATGAGGCGCGCTGAGGAAAGTTGAAGAGAGCAATGAGATCGGTGAACAGGCTCCTTCTCAGTCCTGTCACAGGATGTTGCTACTGCAGGCCAAAAGGGACAGAGCAATGTGGCCTAGTGGGTACAGCACGGGCCTAGGAGTCAGAGGACTTGCGTTCTAATCCTCTTTCTGCCACTTGTATGCTGTGTGACCTAGGGAAAGTCACTTAACCTTTCCATGCCACAGTTTTCTCAACTGTAAAATGGAGATTCAAAGAAGTTCTCTCCCCTAGATAGACTGTGAGCCCCATGTGGGACAGAGACAAGGTCTGACCTGTTTAACTTTCATCTACCCCATGCTTTGAACAATGTTTGACACATAGTAAACATTGAACAAACTATAACCACAATCATAATAATAAAGCAGCCTTGCCCAGCAGATGGAACACAGGCCTGGAAGCCCAAAAGACCTGTGTTCTAATCCCTGCTCTGCCTCTTATCTGCTGTGTGACCTTGGGAAGTCACTTAACTTCTCTGTGGCTCAAAACTCTCATGTGGAAAATGGAGATTAAGACTGTGAGTCTTATGTCAGACAGGGATTGTGTCCAACCCTCATTAACTCATATCTACCCCAGCAATTAATACAGTGCCTCGCATAGAGTAAGCTTGTAAAGAATACCATCAATTGAAAATAATAATAATAATAATTATAGAATATAACCCTTATCTCTGTCCTGGGCAGTTCATTCCTAACGTGGTTCCCATTCAGTGGACTCACTACCACTATTCATCTGGAATAGGTATAGCCAACGTAATGAATACATCCATCTAGGGTGTGGAAATCAAGAATCTGAGAAAAATGGCTCTGAGAAAAAGTCCTGAAATGGACACAGGATAATCAGGATAGTCCCTGTCCCACATGGAGTTCCTAGTCTGAGGGAGAAGGCAAAAAGATATTTCAAACCCATTTTACAGGGGAGGAAGCTGTAAAGCTCCTAAGTGGCAAAAGAGCATCTGAACCAAGAACACCCACTGTAAACCAGGGCCTTCGTGAGATTCAAGGAATCACAATTTAGTGACAAGTATAAAAAAAAGGCAGGTACCATATTTTGTTGAACAGGAACACTCATGGAAAAGCAGAGCAAAGGCTAAATTGGATAAATGGGAAAATCCCAAGGAATCAAGAAAACAAGGAAGGGAGGGGTAGAGGAAGGAAGGGAGGGGTAGAGGAAGGAAGGAAGGAAGGAAGGAAGGAAGGAAGGAAGGAAGGAAGGAAGGAAGGAAGGAAGGGAGAAAGGAAGGGAGAGAGGGAGGGAGGAAGGGAGGGAGGGAGGGAGGAAGGGAGGAAGGGAGGAAGGGAAGAAGGCGGAAGGGAGGGAGGAAGGGAGGAAGGGAGAAGGGAGGAAGGGAGGGAGGGAGGGAGGGAGGGAGGGAGGGAGGGAGAGAGGGAGGGAGGGAGTTTTTGTTTGTTTGGGGGTGTCAGGGAGACAGGAAACCACTTAAGGGGCTTGCAGAGTGGGGAGATGTGGAATGAACTGTTTTGTAGAGAAATGATCTGGGCAACATAGTAAGGCATGGACTGGAATGGGGAGACTTTGGAGGCAGGGAGGTAGTGAGGAGGCTGATGAAGGAGTCAAGGTGGGATAGATGTGTCTGAATCTGCATCAGATGGATGACTGCATCAGCCTCCTCTCTGATCTCCCATCCTCCTGTCTCTCCCCGCTTCAGTCTATACCTTCACTCTGCTGCCCGGATTATCTTTGTACAGAAATGCTCTTTGGAATGTCACTCCCCTCCTCCAAAATCTCCAGTGGTTGCCTGTCAACCTACGAATCAAGCAAAAACTCCCCACTCTCGGCTTCAAGGCTCTCCATCACCTCGTTTCCCTCCCACCTCATCTCCCCTTCTCTCCTTCTACAGTGCAGGCCGCACCCTCCACTCATCTGCTGTGAACCTCCTCACTGTACCTCGTTCTCGCCTGTCTCACCGTCAAACCCCGGCCCACGTCCTCCCCCTGGCCTGAAGTGCCCTCCCTCCGCACATCCGCCAAAGCTAGCTCTCTTCCTCCCTTCAAAGCTCTACTGAGAGCTCACCTCCTCCAGGAGGCCTTCCCAGACTGAGCCCCCTTTTTCCTCTCCTCCTCCCCATCCCCTCCACCCTACCTCCTTCCCCTCACGACAGCACCTGTATATATATTTGTACAGATTTATCACTCTATTTATTTTACTTGTACATATTTAGTATTCTATTTATTTTGTTAATGATGTGCATCTAGCTTTATTTCTATTTATTCTGATGACTTGACACCTGTTCACATGTTTTGTTGTCTGTCTCCCCCTTCTAGACTGTGAGCCCGTTGTTGGGTAGGGACCATCTCTATATGTTGCCAACTTGTACTTCCCAAGTGCTTAGTACAGTGCTCTGCACATAGTAAGCGCTCAATAAATATGATTGAATGAATGAATGAATTTGTAATTTATTTATTTGTATTAGTACTTATCTCCCCCTCTAGACTGTAAGCTTTCTGATGACAGGGAACATGTCTACTAACACTATATTGGACTGAGACAAGCACCGCTCTGCACCCACTAAACATGCAATAAGTACCATTAATTGATTGATTAATTGATTTCTAGTAGTAGTTAATAGAAGAGAAGCAGCATGACCTAGTGGACAGTGCACACAGCTTGAAGACCAGACACCTGGATTCTAATCCCCACACTGACCCTTACCGGCTGTGTGATCTCAGATTCAGAAATAAACATCTCTGAATCTCAGCTTCCTCATCTGTAAAGTGGGAATTCAACTGTTGATGACTTCTTGTGGACAGGGAATGTGTTCTTTTATTGTTATATTGTACACTCCCAAACGATTCGTACAATACATACTGTAAGTGCTCAATCAATATGATTGAAGTGAATGAATGAATGAATGGTCAGTGGGTAACTGGGTTGGGGATCAGAGAGGTTGTTCGAAAAAGAAAGGATTGTTGGAGGGCAGATGTAGCTGAGCAGCCCCATTTCACCTACTTCCACCTAGCAAAGGGGTTGGTTAACAATCCGCTAATGGGCCGCGTCCTCAGATTGACATCTGCCAGTCAGAAGAGATGATGCTTTGCAGGGAAGGGAGCTCGTGTCTCGTGTCTGCTGGCTAGGAAGTGCTCAAGACACATAACGCTACACCCTGGCTCCTTGGGGGTAAGTCTATCTGTATCCTCAACCCTCCTGGAGACAGAGAAGAGGGGCCGGGGAAGGTGAGAGGGGCGGGATACGGCACTGCTTAGGGAAGGACAGATCAGCAATGATCTCCTTCTTGCCATACCCACTGGCCTCTACTCCATCCTCATCCTGCTTTACCTCTCAGCTGCCTTCAAACCCTCGACCACCCCCTTCTCCTGGAAATTTTATCCAACCTCTGCTTCCCAGACACTGTCCTCTCCTGGATGTCCTCCTGTCTCTCTGGCCACTCACTGTCAGTCTCTTTCACGGGTTTCTCCTCTTCCTCTCACTCCCTAATTGTGAGGGGGCCCTACCCTTTTATTCTCTTACCTATTCCCACTCCCTTGGAGAACTCATGTGCTCAACCTGGCTTCAAGTGCCACCTTTATGCAAATGATTCTCAAGTATCCCTCTCCAGCCCTGATCTCTCTACCTCACTGCAGTCAGGTTTCTCCTGACTCCTGTTTCAAGACACCTCCACTGGTCTGTCCTCCCATCACCTTAAACTTACCATGTCAAAAACAGAAATTTTTATCTTCCCAAGCAAATCAAATCCTGTCCAGGCCCTCTGACCCCCAGGCCCAGGCACTTTGGCCACATTTCAGGGCCCTCGTTCAGGTGATGTCCCATCCATTCATGCCAATCAATTAATCAATCAATCAATCGTATTTATTGAGTGCTTACTGTGTGCAGAGCACCGTACTAAGCGCTTGACCAAGCGAAGCTCTGACCCTACCTCAGCTCATCCTTAACAATGGTGGTCCATGGCAACAGAGCCCCCTACCTCTGCCCCCTGCTCCACTGGGCACTGCCCATCTGAGAGAGCCAAAGAGGCAGTTGTGCAGCTATTAGGCTCGAGTCAGAAACAAATTTGGTTGCTCCAAACCTTTGCATATTGATGTTTCTGAGCTTAACACAGAATCCAGAACCCACCCCGGCCACAGTGAGAAGCATCTGTGTGCTTGGGAGCAGGGGGTGTCTCCATGCTTCAGGGGGGACCTGGCAGAATGCTGGAAATGAGGGATTTCAGGATCCAGTCCCTGAGCCAAATACAACATTTGATGCTCACAGTCTTCAAATCAATTTGATTCTAAAATGCTAGATGTGAAGAAACCAGAATTTCCACTCAGTGTTATCTCTGGGGCTATATTTATTTTTTCCATGGGCTATAATAGGAAAAGGTTTTATTATCTGCCAAGAAGTTCACCAACATTTTGGGGCAATGGCAGTGGAATTACCTAGAGCCAAATGCTGGAGGGAAAAATACATCGGAGCTTTTAGTCGGGACTCTATATTGGTAATCGTGATTATCCCAAGATTTCCTACTGCTGTAATAAGATAGATGATTTAAAACACCAGGAAGAGAGGAATCTGCCATTCTGGATGGTTTGAGATTCCCGAGAGAAAAACACCAGTCACATAGGTCAGGTTTCTCTCTGCTATATATTCTGTCTGCATCAGCTGCTAGAGAAAGAAAACAGAGGTGTCTTCGTAGGCAAGTGTCTTCTGAGCACAGCGATAGTTGTTCTTTAATGATATTTATTAAGTGCTTACTATGTACTATTTGACAGTTCTACCATCAAATAATTAAGAATTGCATTGGGGTAAAGAAGCACTTCCCCAAGTGTTTACTGATACTTTGGTCAAGTGCTTATCATAAAATATTAATTGTTAATATTGTATGAAATATCTGGATTTTCCCCCAGGGTGAATGTTCTAGTGTTTATATTAACATGTACATTACATGTATATTTTTGTATTGTATGTATATTACATATTAGAGAAGCAGTGTGGCCTTGTAGAAAGAGTAGGGGCCTGGGAGTCTGAGGACCAGAGTTCTAATCCCAGCTCTACCAATTGCCTGTTGTGTGAACCTGGGCAAGTCACTTAACTTCCCTGGTTGAAACCAGGGTTTCAGGAGGTTGGGCCTGACAGAGCCCTCCCAATTTAAATCCACATGCACATCCTTCCATAAACGGGGCAGACCCATTCTCCCACCTGTCCTGGGGCAGAATCAGTTTCATCAGGTCAAGAAAAATTCATTAAGGTCACATCGACCAGCTTGCATTGTTATTCTCTGACCCTGTCTTTGATTTGCATCTCCTTCTTCAGAGGAAAGTGGAGATAAAGCCCATGCAGAAGTCTAAGCTGTAAATCACTTTCTTGTGTGTATATTTCTGCAAAACTGGAGAGCTGATGATCTAAAGGTAAATAGCCAGTTACCTAGGTTTTAAGGAACGTGAATTAATGTTAAGATAAATTTAAAGAGTGTGTGGACAAAAAATTAACCCAATACCTGAATGACTAAAAAATTAGCTGTTGCCATCTAAACTTCCAGTTACCTGAACTAGTCTTGATTAAAATTTAGATCACATAAGAAATATTATCCTGTTCATAAAGGTCTATCTAAACAATTATTCGAGATTTGTCATGATGATATTTTTTAAACATTTTCTGTGTGTCAAGCATTGTTCATTGTTCTAAGCTGTGGTGAAAATATAACTTAATCAGGTTGGACCCAGACCCTTTCCCCCATGGGACTCCCAATTTATGTAGGAGAAAAGACATATATTTAATACCCATTTTACAATGAGGTCACTTGGGTTAGCAGTGCGACAAGTGACTTGTCCAAGTCACCAGCAGACAAGTAAGCAGAAGCAGGAATAGAATCCAGATCCTGTGCTCCTCACACTAGGCCATGCTACTCCTCTACTATTTATCAGTCCCTTTAACATCAACAGGATTTAGCTTTTTCAGAATTGGTAAATTTGTTTCAAAGTTTCTTTTTCCAAGTAGTTTCCACAGAGCATTCAGGTTCCAAGGAGGTTCAAATTCCCAGCACTAACCTGTTTCAAGGCACTGTGAGGCAGGGTGGTCTAGTAAAAGGAGCACAGGGCTAGAAGTCAAAAGAACTTGGGTTCTAGTCCCAGTTCAGCCACTTGCCTGTTGTGTGATCTTAGTTGGTCAAATCCTTTAACATGTTGGGACTCAGTTTCCTACTTTGCAAAATATCATTAAGATGTCTGTTCTCCCTCCCTCTTAAACTGGGAGCCATGTGTGGGGCTTGGTTCACAGAAAGCTCTTTATAAGTACCAGCATTATTATGGCACTAGTTTAGGGGAGGCAATATGCTAAACTATTTTTTTAAAATTTTTGAGCATTTAGCACATAAGGTATAGTGTAAGCACTCAAAGAGACGACGGGCCGGGAGTCAGAGGACCTGGGTTCCAACCCTGGCTCTACCACTTGTCGGCTATATGACCCTTAGGCAATCACTTAACTTCTCTGTTCCTCAGTTATCTCACCTATAAATGGGGATTATGGCTTGAGCCCTATGGGGACAGGAACTGTATCCAATTTGATTATTTTTGTTCTACAGGGCTTAGTATAGTGCCTGGAACATAGTAAGCACTAAACCATACCATTAAAAAATATACCAACTGATTGATTGAGGGGATGCACAGGAATCATAGACAAATGGGAAAACAAAGGGGGGAAAAGGGGGAAGTTGGACGAGGGGTGGAGAGGTGAAACAGAGGATTGTTGGGATAATTAATTAATACTGAATTAATACCTTGATTGATTGAGGAATTTTTTTACTGCCAGGTGGGATCACCAACAGGGAGTGGATACATCCATTATGATTTCAGAGAAGTAAAAGTCTGCTCTGCTGTTGTAGAACCTCTCTGACTCGATGTAAATGCATTAATCTAATTTCTATTATTTCTCTCTCCGTTGATTGAGCGCACAATTATGGTGAATTTTGGAAAGAGTAGACACTCCAACTCTGATTCGGGAGCTAGTTTCTATTCATAATATTGTTCCGGAGAAAATTGAAAAGCAATATGGTCTAGTGGAAACAGCACAGGTTTGGGGGAGTCAGAAGGACCTGGGTTACAATCCCAGCTGTGCCAATTTTTTGTTGGTGTGACCTTTGGCAAGTCTCTTCACTCCTTTGTGCCTCAATTTCCTTAACTGTAAAATAAGGATTAAGATACTCATTTTCCCTCCTACTTAGAATGTAAGCCCACATTCATTCCATTCAATTTTATTTATTGAGGCTTACTGAGTGCAAAACACTGTACTAAGCACTTGTGAAAGTACAACATAGCAACGGACACATTTCTGCCCCAAACGAGCTCATAGTCAATAGTGGGGAGACAGACCATTAATATAAATAAATAGAATAGATAAATAAATAAATAAAATAAACCCCATGTGCTGGACGGGGCTGTATCCCGGCCTGATTAACTTCTATCTACCCAGCCGCTTAGAACAGTGTTTGACACACAGTAAGTGCTTAGAAATGCAATTAAAAAACATTTGGGTTCTGACACATTGTTTGTGGCACAGGTTTTAGGACCATTGGAATAGTAAGTCTGGACTGCCAGCTACACCTAAATCACCTGGATGTCTCCCAGTCAGTTTTTAGATCACTGACGTACAGCAGCATGGAGTAGCACAATTAGCACTGTCCTAGAAGTCAGAGGACCTGGCTTTCTAATCCAGCTCTGTCACTTGCCTGCTGCGTGAACCTGGGGCAAGTCAATTCACTTTTTATACTGTTTCTAGGACTGTGAGCCCACTGTTTCTAGACTGTGAGCCCACTGTTCTAGATTGTGAACTCACTGTTGGTAGAGGACTCTCTCTATATGTTGCCAACTTGTACTTCCCAAGTGCTTAGTACAGTGCTCTGCACAAAGTAAGGTGCTCAATAAATACATTTGATTGATTGATTGATTGATTGATTTTTAGTGCCTCAGTTTAGAGCATGTCACATAGCAGACAAGTGACAGAGCTGGATTTAAAATCCAAGACCTTCTGACTCCCAAGCCAGTGTTCTATCCGCATTCTCTATAGCATCAAAGATACAAATAACTCAAAACTTCAGCAAGAATTCTCTTGGTTAATCGTGAATAAAATGTCTCCCTAAAGTGAACAACCAAAATGGAAACTGGATAACTTTCTGGTTATCACAGGTTTATGCTGAATTAAGTGAGTTGGTTTAGTGTGGAAAAATAATTCTAGTGGTCCAACCTATCACTGGAGGAAAAGCTGCTTTTCTTCACTCAGGTGGTTCTCATTGAAATGTTCCCAGGGTTTTTGTTTGCTCCCGTTTCCCATGGATATACAGAAGGCTAATCATTCCCGGGATGCAAAGAATCCCTTAAATGAGTGTCATCTCCAGAGGGAGGATGGAAATTGTTTCCTAATTAGACAGCACTACCCTGTAATCCCCCATCGATAAAGATTCATAAATCACTTAAATGTTGAGGACTAGACAATCGGATTGTTCTGTGCTTTTGCAAGAAATTCAAAGGCACAAGGCCGGTTGGAGAAAGGAAGGTGATTCAAGGGCAGTGTGAAGTAGACTGTAGAGGCAAATTATCTTCTGGTGAGACAAAAGTGGTTTCTTAGTCTGAATAGCTATTAACAGCAAACAAATGCAGTCAACAAATGCTCAATTTTTGAATTTACAAGGTCAGTTTAATATTTAAAGCAAATGGGTGTTGTTCTTTGTTTTTATGAGTTTCAGTGGTAATTGATAATAAATGATGATGATCCAGAGAAATAGATGATTATGGACCACCAAACTGAATAATTTGGATCAATAAATACTCATTTTCCTTAATAACAAGGTCTGGTATTTTGGTTCCTTCATTAGTAACGATACTTGTGGCTATTTGTAAGCCCTTATTACATGCCAAGCACTGTATTAAGTGCTTGGGGTAATTTCAAGATAATGAGGTCTCACATGGGGCTCACAGTCTAAGTAGGAGTGGGAACAGGTATTGAATCCTCAAGTTATAGATGAGGAAACTACCCCACAGAGAAATTAAATGATTTGCCCAAAATCTTACAGCCGGAAATGGTGAGTCAGGATAGGAACACAGATCCTCTGACTCCTAGGTCCATGCTCTTTCCACTAGGCCATGCTTGTCGTTTCTTCATTATACTAGAAATTGGTTCAGCTTTCCACTTCTCAAGGATGGGCACTCGCCTGTAATGATGTTATTTTTTGGGTGTCACATTCCCTCTGTGAAACAGATAAGAAAAGTTAATGGCCTTCTGCAATGGATCAGTTGAAATTAGGTTTCATTTTCAGAAGAAATAACTGGTATTTCCTATCTTCATGGGACAACACAAACCTTCAGCCTCAAAGAAAGATTAAGGGGTATAGTTCTATACAGAAAGAGGGGTCCTGTGTGGGGACATTTACCACTGCAGGCCTGACTCAAAGCAAAGAAACATGGAAACCTATTAATGTGAATGGAGGGAATTGGTCAAGTGCAATGTTATGCAGTTGTTATAGCTTTGACTTTTCTGCAGGGTTTTGACAGGGTAATAAAGTCCAAAAATGAGAACTTGATTGCAACCATGGAGGTAGTCTTGCAGTGTATTCATTCATTCATTCATTCTTCAATCATTCAATCGTATTTATTGAGCGCTTACTGTGTGTAGAACACTGTACTAAGTGCTTGGGAAGTACAATTCATGATTTTCTGACCAGGCATACATCTTTAAGATATAGAGAAGCAGTGTGGCTTAGTGGAAAAGAGCACTGGCCTGGGAGTCAGGGGTCTGTGTTAGAACCCAGCTCTGCCACTTGTCAGCTGTGTAAGTTTGAGCAAGTCTCTGTGCCTCAGTTACCTCATCTGTAAAATGGGGATTAAGTCTGTGAGCCCCATGTGGGACAACCTGATTACCTTGCATCTACCACAGGGCTTAGAACAGTGCTTGGCACATAGTAAGCACTTAACAAATACCATTATTATTATTATTATTATTATCTTTAGATCAGTATACTCCCCCTGTACATAGGCCAAAAGCTTTAGAAATACGTATACTACTATATAGCGCTACATTATATCTCAAGACACCAATAACACACAATTGCTTAAGAACCTGCATTTCCAAAGCCTACATTTCCAGAAAGCCCTGCTCTTATAGCATTGTCTTGCTACGCAAACGCGAGATTCATTAATTCATTCAATCGTATTTATTGAGCGCTTACTAGTGTGCAGAGCACTGTACTAAGCACTTGGGAAGTACAAGTTGGCAACATATAGAGATGGTCCCTACCCAACAACGGGCTCACAGTCTAGAGGTCTGGGGTGCCATTTTAGGACTCCTGCGTGAGCACATTTCTTCCATTCTGTTGGAGTCCAGGCGGTTTTATACAAAAGGATTTATTAAAAAACCAGTAAGACACTACTACATCATGACACAGTCATACTGGGCTTTTAACACAAGACTTGCTCTACAATTACCAGGCAAGGGGCACAGAACACAAATTGATTCTGAAGCATAGCAACTAAGTAATAAAACAAGGAAAGCAATTTGTTTAAATGAGAACTCAGAATTAAACTTCAGAGGGAGCAACGTCATACTTCCACTCAGGAACTTAATACAAAAAATTTAGTATGTCAAGCAATTGTATGACAAACGCAAAGAAGATGTAAATGTACCTCCTTCACCAAAACTCTTAGGGATTGTGTGATGTCCTTGGAAGTCTCTATGTTATTTGCAGGACTGGTTTCTTCCACCCCATTCACAGGTCCCCATTAACCTGGGTGCTGCTTCCAATTCAGACTGGACACTTTTGAAATCTCAACCCCACTGCATCCATGCCACTGCCAACCATTTCCTCTGATATTGTCCCCTCACCACTACTCCTATTATTTTTGTTGGCCTAGTACAATCAATTAATCAGTGATATTTAAGGAATCCTTGCTGCTTGCAAAGCATTTTACAAAGCTCTTGGGAAAGTTCACTCACTAAACTCGTTGTTGTGTCCGTTTAGTGGTGTATTGTATTCTCCCAAGCATTTAGTACAGTGTTCTGCACACAGTAAGTGTTCAATAAATATTATTGAATATTTCCACTTTTCACACTTCCTCTTTTCCACTTCCTTCTATGTCACCCTGACTTGTACCCTTTGTTCATTCCCCCTCACAGCCCCACAGTACATACCCATAATTTATTCATTTACATTAATATTAATGTCTATCTCCCCTCCTAGACTGTAAGCTTAATGTGGGCAGAGAATGTTTATTGTAGTATTGTACTCTCCCAAGCACTTAGTAAAGTGCTCTGTACATAGAAAGTGCTCAATAAATAGGATTGACTGACTGACTGCTAAACATGCTTCCTGCCCTAAACAAAGAGTTTTGAGTCTTTAGGAGGAGCTTACAATCGGCCACTCTCATCACTCAGGCTACCACCCCTTTGACAAATGCCTTTGTGTCCCTTAAGGACTTTGAAATTCACTCTCCCCCAGCCCCACAGCACTTAGGTACATATCCTTCAGTAGTGTATTTTATTGCTTGTCTCCCCCTCTAGTTCAAGAAGCAGCGTGGCTCAGTGGAAAGAGCATGGGCTTTGGAGTCAGAGGTCATGGGTTCAAATCCCAGCTCCAGCCAATTGTCAGCTGTGTGACTTTGGGCAAGTCACTTAACTTCTCTGTGCCTCAGTTACCTCATCTGTAAAATGGGGATTAAGACTGTGAGCCCCACGTGGGACAACCTGATCACCTTGTAACCTCCCCAGTGCTTAGAACAGTGTTTTGCACATAGTAAGCACTTAATAAATGCCATTCATTCATTATTATTATTATCAGCTCCCTTGAGGGTAGGGATCATCCATACATACTCTTTTGTATATTGTACTCCTCCAACTCTATAGTACAGTGCTCTGCAACACAGTATGCTAACTATAAAATATTCAATCAATCAATCGTATTTATTGAGCACTTACTGTGTGCAGAACACTGTACTAAGTGCTGGGAAGTACAAGTTGGCAACATATAGAAACGGTCCCTACCCAACAGTGGGCTCACAGTCTAGAAATAAATACCAACTGAAACACGTGTTTGGTAATTCTGTTGTGTTTTTCTTTCCCAAGCGTTAGCACAGTGCTCTGCAAATAGTAAATGCTCCATAAATTTGATCGATTGATTGACCGATTGATTGAAGAAAGACCTGCTGGTAAGAGTCCAATGTAAAGATGTAGCTCTTATGCCCCATCTTTCTAAGCCTATGGTCACTGCCCTAGTATAACCACATCTAATGGAAACAGTGTAATATAACAAGATATGAGAAAATGTTTTATTGATAATAATAAATCGTGGTGTTTGTGAAGCATGTACTATGTGGAAAACACTGTTCAAGTTCTGGGTTAGATTTGATGCATTAAGATCGGATAAAATCTTTGTCCCACATGAGGCTCACAGTCTAAGTGGGAAGAGAACAGTATTCAATCCCCATTTGCAGATGAGGTAACTGAGACACAGAGATGTTAAGGGACTTGTCCAAGGTCACAGAGAAGGCAAATGGCAGGGCTGGAATTAGAGCCCAGCTCTCTTCCCTTCCAGGCCTATGAGCTTTCCACCAGGTCATGCTACTTCTCTACCTTCATTTACCATCCAGAAATACATGGTACTTCTGTCTCATTTGCATTTGTTCCCAAAGATAATTGGGATCCTTATTGGGTTATATTCCCTTAGGCATTTATGTGCATTGATCCCTTGGTGCTAGTTAAGTATATTCATGCTTTTGTATACATAAGTATGCATTCATTCAATCGTATTCATTGAGCACTTGTGTGCAGAGCACTGTACAAAGTGCTTATAAGTGATGTACATATGTTAGAGAAGAAGCGTGGCTCAATCGAAAAAGCACGGTTTTATGCCGTGGGCCTTTGGAGTCAGAGGTCATGGGTTCAAATTCCAGCTCCACCCAATTGTCAGCTGTCTGACCATTTGGGCAAGTCACTTTAACTTCTCTGTGCCTCAGTTACCTCATCTGTAAAATGGATAAGACTGTGACGCCCCCACGTGGGAACAACCTGATCACCTTGTATCCTCCCCAGCGCTTAGAAACAGTGCTTTGTACATAGTAAGCGCTTAACAAATACCATCATTATTATTATTATAAGTGATGTAAACACAAACCACCCATAGTTTTTCCTTGCCCTGTGATTTTTCTATCATCTTTTCTACAGGTAGGCTGTAGATTAGGCATTTGTAGATTTTGTGGAAAGTGAGATATATAATATCTAAATGACTGACCAAATTTGGAATTCCATTTGGAGAAAAGGATGATTAACATTTTAGAGTATTTGAGTGTATGTCTCTCTATATGAAGAGTTTTTTTATTCTTACTGATAGCTACTTACCCAAAATCGCAACTGGAATTGAAAGCTTAATCTTGTCAATATGGGCTCCCTGAATTGTTACTTTATATTGCATGGTGGATAAGATAACTGGAAAGTGATTGGAAGCCTATTTTTCCTTGAGTAAAGTTCACTGGAGATAGTTTGGGAAGCCTGATGTTTTAGAGCAAAGTCACCAACGGGAGAGATTCTAGATATAAGGGGCAAATTCATTAGATAATGAATCGATCTTCTATTTTGCACTGTCGATGAAGACATGGACAGGAAATTACGAATATCTTGTGAGGATCTGACTCTGGGCACCAAGAGTACTGAGGAGAACTTCATGGATCAAATCAAAATTATCAACAAGAAGTTGGCAAAAAAAAATAATAATTGTGGTAGTGTTAAATGCTTACTTTGTGCCAAGCACTCTTTAAGCGCTGGGATAGATACAAAGTAATTGGGTTGGACACAGTCCCTGACCCACATGGGGCTCACAGTCTTAATCCCCATTTTATAGATGAGGTAACTGAGGCTCAGAGAAGTTAAGTGACTTGCCCAAAGGTCACACAGCTGACAATTGGCGAGACATGCTGCTTCTCTATCAATTCAGTAGAATTGTTCCCATGTAAGGGTCAGAGATAAAAATGAACCATACTGGCTAATTATTAGAGAATAGGTCTGGGAGTCATAAGGACCTTGGTTCTAATCCCAGCTATGTCACTTGTCTACTGTGTGACCTTGGGCAAGTCATCGAAAAGCAGCGTGGCTCAGTGGAAAGAGTACAGGCTTGGGAGTCAGAGGTCATGGGTTCCAATCCCGGCTCCCCCACTTGTCAGCTGTGTGACTTTGGGTAAGTCATTCAATTTCTGTGTGCCTCAGGTACCTCCTTTGTAAAATGGGGATTAAGACTGCCCCACGTGGGACAACCTGATTATCTTGTATCCAGCCCAGTGCTTAGAACAGTGCTTGGCACATAGTAAGTGCTTAACAGATGCCATTGTTATTATTATTATTATTATTTAACCTCCCTGTGACTCAGTTACCTCATCTGTAAAATGGGGATTAAGACTGTCAACTCCATGTGGGACATGGACTTGTCCAACCTAATTAGAATGTATCTACCCTAGTGCTTAATAGAGGGCCTGGCACATAATAAGTCCTTAACAAATACCAAAAAAAACCCTAAAGAATCAGCTCTTTACCATTTTGCCTGCTGCTCTGGGCAGCTGGTTTCTTGCTGCTCGGTTATCATTCCAATATATCTTTTTTTTCAAATTATTTTCCCCCAGGTAATCAATGCTGAAATGGTGAGGCACAATCACACTGCAGTGAGGCTTCATATTTGTGGGATTGACTGATAACCCATCGCTTTGGACAGTCCTGTTGGGTGCTATTCCTAACGATTTATGTCTTTACTCCGATGGGAAACCTGGAGATGGTGTTATTAATCTGGATCGTTGCCCACCTCCACACACCCATGTACTTTTTTTCTCAGCAATTTGTTCATTCATTCATTCATTATTCATTCATTCATTCACTCAATAGTATTTATTGAGCGTTTACTGTGTGCAGAGCACTGCACTAAGCGCTTGAGAAGTACAAGTTGGCAACATATGGAGATGGTCCCTACCAACAGCGGGCTCACAGTCTAGAAATGTCTTCTTAGACATTTGCTATTCCACTGTGACCCTGCCCAAAATGCTAACAGATCTTTTGGGAGAGAAGACAGTCATTTTTTTTTTTTGCTGGATGTGCAGCCCAGATGTATTTCTTTATAGCTCTGGGAACTACTGAATTTGCCTTCTGGCAGCCATGTCCTACAGACCGCTTCGTGCCATCTGTAATCCATTAATGTATCTAATTATAATGCATCCAAAAACGTGTGTCTCCTTGGTCACTCCTTGGTTCCTACATAGGTGGCTTTCTTCATTCAGCCCTATATACAGATTTCAACTTTTTCATTTACCTTCTGAGGCTCTAATGAAATCAATCATTTCTTCTGCGACATTACTCTTCTGTTGTGACTCTCTTGTTCGGATACCTCTCTTACCAAACTGCTGCTTTTCAACTTTGTCCTTTTCAGTGAGCTCACAGTGATAGCCATCCTGACCTTCCACGCTGCTATTCTCAGCACCACCCTCAGAATCAACTCTGCCGCAGGCAAGTGCACGGCTTTCTCCACATGTGCAGCTCATTTGGCTGCCGTGAGCATTTACCACAAGACGAAACTCTTCAAGTACCTAAGGCCCAGCTCCAGTTACTCTCTGGAAACAGATAAAGTGATTGCTGTATTCTATACAGAAATTATCCCTATGCTGAACCCTCTGATCTACGGCCTGAGGAACCAGGATGTGCACATAGCTTTAAGAAAATTTGGCGAAGAATTTACTGACAGCTAAATTTTGTCATTAATAGGAGAACCTATTCTAGTGGTTATAGTGCTGGGATAAGGGACAGTGTGCCTGGATCACCTTGCATGATTCACTTTGCTCCTGTCCGACTCAATTTTCCCAGCTCTAAAATGGGAATTAGAGGAAATTTACCATGATTTTTTTCCTATCCAGGATATCCTTCTGTTCATTCATTCATTCAATCATATTTATTGAGCGCTTACTATGTGCAGAGCACTGTACTAAGCACTTGGGAAGTACAAGTTGGCAACATATAGAGATGGTCCCTACCCAACAACGGGCTCACAGTCTAGAAGGGGGAGACAGACAACAAAACATGTGAACAGGTGTCAAGTCATCAGAATAAATAGAAATAAAGCTAGATGCACATCATTAACAAAATAAATAGAATACTAAATATGTACAAGTAAAATAAATAGAGTGATAAATCTGTACAAATATATATACAGGTGCTGTCGTGAGGGGAAGGAGGTAGGGTGGAGGGGATGGGGAGGAGGAGAGGAAAAAGGGGGCTCAGTCTGGGAAGGCCTCCTGGAGGAGGTGAGCTCTCAGTAGAGCTTTGAAGGGAGGAAGAGAGCTAGCTTTGGCGGATGTGCGGAGGGAGGGCACTTCAGGCCAGGGGGAGGACGTGGGCCGGGGTTTGACGGTGAGACAGGCGAGAACGAGGTACAGTGAGGAGGTTAGTGGCAGAGGAGCGGAGGGTGTGGGCTGGGCTGTAGAAGGAGAGAAGGGAGGTGAGGAGGGAAGGGGCGAGGTGATGGAGAACCTTGAAGCCAAGAGTGAGGAGTTTTTGCTTGATGCGTAGGTTGACTGGTAGCCACTGGAGATTTTTGAGGAGGGGAGGAGCATGCCCAGAGCGTTTCTGCACAGAGATGATCTGGGCAGTAGCGTGAAGTATAGACTGAAGTGGGGAGAGACAGGAGGATGGGAGATCAGAGAGGAGGCTGATGCATGTAATCTAGTCGGAATGGATGACAGCTTGAACGAGCAGGGTAGCGGTATGAATGGGGAGGATAGGGCGGATCTTGGCAGTGTTGCGGAGCTGAGACTGGCAGGTTTTGGTGATGGCTTGAATGTGAGGGGTGAATGAGAGAGCGGAGTCGAGGATGACACCAAGGTTGCGGGCTTGTGAGACGGGAAGGATGGTAGTGCCGTCAACAGAGATGGGAAAGTCAGGGAGAGGGCAGGGTTTAGAGGGATTTCAAATCTGAATCTCTCAGAATACAAACTGTGCCTTTAAGGCACAATTCGCAGCACACAGCAGGTGCTCAATAAATATGATTAATTGATTGATAGATATTATTTCCTCCCATATTCATTTTAGTGTCTGTCTCTCGTCTACATTGTAAACTCCTTGACGCATGGATCATATTTGCTACTCAATAGTACTCTCCAAAGGTTTAGAGCAGTGCTCTGCATGCAGTAGGTGCTCAATAAATAGTACTGATTTATTGAAGCTTGCCTCTTTTTGTATCTTTCTATTAAAAATATGAATTAATGAAGAAATACTTTGCAAACCAATGCAAAAAATAACTTAACTACATAAAGTAAGCCTAACCCTATATATCAAACTCATGAATAACAGTTGCTAGGTTGGATTAAAATAAGTTTTGGAGCTATGTACTACTAGTATTGCCTCAGATTCTGTCTTAAAAACTACCATGCTAACTCAGAGATTTCACTATGCATTCTCTATTCCAGATCATTTATGAAATCATAATAATGATAGTAATAATAATAATAATTCTAACAAACTTTGGTATTTGTTAATTGCTTACTATGTACTAAGCAGTGCTATGGTATATATCAGTTAATCAGGTTGGATACAGTCCCTGTCCCACATGGGGCTCATAGTCTAAGTAGAAAAGAGATACCAGATTTATCAGATGAAACTGATAAATTGAACATATCCTAACAATAATTCCTAGCAACTCTTCTCGTCTAGGAAAATGATCGTTAGGAGCAGCATGACATAGTGGATAAAATGTGGGCCTGGAAGTCAGAAGGTCATGAGTTCTTATCCCGGCTCTGCCACTTGTCTACTGTATGACCTCGGGCAAATCACTTAAATCCTCTATACCTCAGTTCCTCATCTGTAAAATGGGGATTGAGACTGTGAGCAACACGTGGGACAGGGACTGCATCCACCCCGATTTGCTTGTATCCACCCCAGCACTTAGTAAAGTGTCTGCCATATAGTGAGCACTTAACAAATACCAGAATTATCATCACTATTATTTATCCCCCTATAACTTTTTCCCCATCTTTACCAAGTTTCCCATTCATGACAGAATGTCCTCTCCAATCCTAGAATCACAATAGGTAATAAGATACATCGTTTTCTTCAAGCATGCAGGAGTGACTATATTAATGTATATATTGCCATGATAATCGGGGTCTAAAATGGCATCTTGAAGTGAATTCCAGAGCAAATAAATCCACCACTCAAAATATCTGAATGTTAAAGGGGATAATTCAAATCCAAAGCATTTTGAGGTGAGATTTCTTGAGATAATGTGGGTCTGGATGGACACATTCAGAAGAGTAGCCCTCAATCAATATAAATACTGAAGATTCCTTCCACACTGGACCAGTAATGTATACAGCTAGTTACTAGGACTATCTAGCCCAAAATATATCACATCATTTGTCCAAATACATCAAGCAATTCTCCTCACTCAATTTAACTTTGCATAGGCTGACAATGATAAAAATAACTTATTATACAGCACTTACCATGTGTCAAGCACTGTACTAAGCACTAAGATAAGATATTAGAAAATTAGGTTGAGCACTTGGGGCTCACAGTCTAAGTTTCCTGGATATTTGTTTTATTTTGCCCTGGGACGTTTAAGTTACTGAGAGCAATCAATTCCCTGGTTCTCAAAGAGGAAAGTCCTTGAACGTTGATTATTTAAGGATTACAGATTAGGGTGCTGTCTAATTAGGATCAACATCCTTCTTCTGCTCCCAGAGAGCTGGCATTCCCTTTGTGATTCCACTGTACCCTGGGAACAGGGGGCAAGACTGAGATCCCTAGAGGGAAGCAGAAACAAATAAGATGCTCCAGCACCTTCAAGCAAGAACCAACTGAACGAGGAAAAACAACTTCTCCTCCTCAAGTCAGTCAGATTGCCAGGTTTCGTTTTGCATTTTTTTTAATGTTCAGAACCAAACCAAATGCTTACTTGATGAGATAAGTTATCTAACTCACTTTAAGGAAAACATTTAGGGTTTGCTTCATTCAGGACAAAATGCTGCCATCATGATTGAAATACTTTTCCATTAATTAAGAGAGGTAATTCATATTTTTCAGAATTACAAATAAGTGGTGGGAAGATATGTTTTCTGTCTTTATGAGCTGACATGCTGCTGCTGCTGCCATTTTGTCTTCTGCTCCAGTACTTCCTTCTACAGGAATTTCCTTAAAGGTGAACACAGCTAAATTCTCCTTTAAAATAATCATTTAACATAAATGACAACAAATAATATCATCACAGTTACTTGCATGCTTGATACTAATATTTTACATTAATTATTAATTATTAATGCTTGAGAAGCAGCGTGGATCAGAGCAAAGAGTATGGGCTTGGAAGTCAGAGGGCATGTATTTTAATCCCAGCTCCACCACCTGTCTGCTGTGTGGCCTTGTACAAGTCACTTAACTTCTCTGGGCCTCAGTTACCTCATATGGAAAATGGGGATAAAGACTGTGAGCCCCACTTGGGACAACCTGATTACCTTGTATCTACCCCAGTGCTTAGAACAGTGCTCAGCACATAGTAAGTGTTTAACAAATACCATTATTATTAATACTTCATATTGTCTTCTTGTTCTAATTGACCTTAATATATGTTGTCTCTCCCAGTCTTTTTCTCTAATATTGACATTAGAGCTTCATATTTTCACTCTTTACTTAATAATAATAATAATGGCATTTATTAAGCGCTATGTGCAAAGCACTGTTCTAAGCTGCTGGGAGGTTACAGGTGATCAGGTTGTCTGAAGGGGGCTCAAGTCTTAATCCCATTTTATAGATGAGGTAACTAAGGCCCAGAGAAGTTTAAGTGAATTGCCCAAAGTCACACAGCTGACAAGTGGAGCTGGGACTTGAACCCATGACCTCTGACTCCAAAGCCCCATGCTCTTTCCATAGAGCCACGCTGCTTCTCTTTCTTCTTTTCGCTTCTACTTCAGTCCTGATAGGATAATCTTATCTTCCTTTTGTGCAGAGCACTGTTCTAATCACTTGAAAGAGTACAACAGAGTTGGAAGACCCAATCCCTGTGGCTTATAGAATTGCTTTTCTGATTGTGGATTTTATTTGATCTATGAATCTCAGTGGGGTTTTATTGAAATGCTCCTAAAGTCACTTGGAAATCCTTGATTTTATTTGGGACTGAAATGATGCAAAGGCAAATCAAGATATCTATGATCAGGGTCAGCTCTAGGTCAGGGAGGTAGCATGGCTTAGTGGCAAGATCACAGGGCTGGGAATCAGGAAACCTGGTTCTAATCCCAGCTCCACCACTTATCGGATGTGTGACAACAGGCTTAACTTTTTTTAATGGTATTTAGTTAAGAGCTTACTATGTGCGAAGCACTGTTCTAAGCGCTGGGGAGGTTACAAGGTGATCAGGTTGTCCCACGTGGGGCTCACAGTCTTAATCCCCATTTTACAGATGAGGTAACTGAGGCACAGAGAAGCTAAGTGACTTGCCCAAAGTCACACAACTGACAATTGGTGGAGCTGGGAACCCATGACCTCTGACTCCAAAGCCCAGGCTCTTTCCACTGAGCCACGCTGCTTCTCTTATCGTCTCTGTGTCTCCGTTTCCTCATCTATAAAATGGGAATAAAATGCCTATTTTCCCTCCTCCTTTCATAGACTGTGAGCCCCATATGGAAAAGAGATTGTGTATGATCTGACTGTACTGTACCTACCACGATGCTTACCACAGTGCTAGAACATAACTGTTTAAGAAAAATAATAAGTATTTTTCTAGAGCGACTGCTGTGTGCACAGCATTGTACTAAGTGCTTGGGAGAGTTCAGTATAACAGTTGATAGGCATGTTCCTTATCCACAAGCCCGAGATACGTATGGTTGAGAAAAGGTGGACAGAGGCCAGCATGAAAGCTATGTTTGGTTGATAATAATAAAATAATAATAATAATAATAATAATAATAATAATAATAATAATTGTGGTATGTGTTAAGTGCTTACAATGTTCCAAGAATTGTTTATTCTAAGCACTGGGGTAGATACAAGATTCTCAGGTTGGACACGGTCCCTGTCCTACATGTGGCTTATGGTCTAAATCCTCATTTTATAGATGAGGTAACTGAGGTATAGAGACGTTAAGCAACTTGCCCAAGGTTATACGCAGACAAGTGGTGGAGCCAGGTATAGAACCCACATCCTCTGACTTCCAGGCCCATTCTCTTTCCACTAGGGCATGATAATAGAAAGGAACACTGTTCTTGGGGCTCACCTATCTCTGGCAAGCTTTTCTGGGCAGCCACTGCTGTCCCCTTTCTTGATGCCACCTATTTCTTTAAAGAGGTATGTGGTCAGTAACTTCACTTCCCTCCATCCCCCCAAGAATCTCTAAAGGGCAATTCTTGTCTGTATCCCAATGAGGAAACTGATTGCCAAAGTGGCTGGCCAGCACTACACCTATACCAAAACATCTGTGCTCTCCCCACATATTAGCACTAATGTTAGCTAAATGGACTGGCCTTTGCATGTGCTTTATATACACTCATCTAAGGATCTAATTTCTCTTGAGACTGAGTTTGTCAGCCCAGTCAACCGTATTTATAGATGCTTACATTGTGCAGAGCACTGTACTAAGCACTTAGGATAGTACAAACTAATGATAAACCATCACATACCCAACTCACAGTGAGCTTAGGAGTCTAGAGGGGGAGATCAATCAATCAATCAATCAATCATATATATTGAGTGTTTACTGTGTGTAGAGCGCTGTAGTAAGCACTTGGGAAGTACAAGTTGGCAACATATAGAGACAGTCCCTACCCAAGAGTGGGCTCACAGTCTAGAAGGGGGAGACGGAGAACAAAACCAAACATATTAACAAAATAAAATAGAGTAGATATGTACAAGTAAAATAAATAAATAAATAGAGTAATAAATATGTACAAACATATATACATATATACAGATGCTGTGGGGAAGGAAGGAGGTAAGACAGGGGGATGGAGAGGGGGATGAGGGGGAAAGGAAGGAGGGGGCTGAGTCCCAGACTCAGGCCTCCTGGAGGAGGTGAGCTCTCAGTAGGGCCTTGAAGGGAGGAAGAGAGCTAGCTTGGCGGATGTGGGGAGGGAGGGCATTCCAGACCAGGGGGATGACGTGGGCCGGGGGTCGACGGCAGGATAGGTGAGAACGAGGCACGGTGAGGAGATTAGCGGCAGAGGAGCGGAGGGTGCGGGCTGGGCTGTAGAAGCAAAGAAGGGAGGTGAGGTAGGAGGGGGCGAGGTGATGGAGAGCCTTGAAGCCGAGGGTGAGGAGTTTCTGCTTGATTGCGTAGGTTGACAGGCAGACACTTTGAGATTTTTGAGGAGGAGAGTAACATGCCCAGAGTGTTTCTGCACAAAGATAATCCGGGCAGCAGAGTGAAGTATGGACTGAAGCGGGGAGAGGCAGGAGGATGGGAGATCAGAGAGGAGGCTGATGCAGTAATCCAGTCGGGCTAGGATGAGAGATTGTACCAGCAATAGGATGAGAGCTTGAACGAGCAAATGGAGATGGACGTTAATATAAGGGAATTAATAATCATAATGATGACATTTGTTAAGTGCTTAGTACAGTGCTCTGCACACAGTAAGAGCTCAATAAATACGATTGAATTACTATGTGCCAAGCACTGTTCTAAGCCCTGTGGTAGATGCAAGGTAATCAGGTTGTCCCACATGGGGCTCACAGACTTAATCCCCATTTTACAGATGAGGTAACTGAGGCACAGAGAAGTTAAGTGACTTGCCCGAAGCTCACCACAGCTGATAAGTGGCAAACCCAGATTAGAACCCTACAACCCCTGACTACTAAGCCCCGATGCTCTTTTCCACTGAACCCGCTGCTTCTCAATTACAGAATTACAAATATGTACATAAGTGCTGTGGGGCTAGGAAGGGGGATGAATAAAGGGAATAGGGTGATGCAGAAGGTAGTGGGAGAAGAGGAAAGGAGGGTTTAGTCAGGAAAGGCCTCGTGGAGGAGATGTGCCTTCAATAATAATAATAATGTTGGTATTTGTTAAGCGCTTACTATGTGCAAAGCACTGTTCTAAGCGCTGGGGTAGATACAAGTTGAATCAGGTTGTCCCTCGAAGGGCTGACAGTCTTAATCCCCATTTTACAGATAAGGTAACTGAGGCATAGAGAAGATAAATGACTTGCCCAAAGTCACATAGCAGGCAAGTGGCAGAGCGGGATTAGAATCCACGACCTCTGACTCCCAAGCCCGGGCTCTTTCCACTGAGCCACGCTGCTTCTCTAAGGATTTGAAGCAGGGGAGAGTCACTGTTGGACATGAGAAGGGAGTTGAATCTATGCTTCTTGGTGAATTCTCATCTAAGAACTCACACAAGCATGTTCATTCTGTTATGAACTTTGGATTTATTCAATGCCAAGGTCATTACTTAGAGTCTTGATTATCTGATGTGTTGAGGTTTTTCACCAAGAAAGTTTCTGTTTATTTTGAGGACCACCTATTAGGCGTATGATGTAACTGCCCTAATCAAAGTAGAAAGGAAATGCTCCCTTTTGAATAAATTTAAACAGCACACAAAATTATAAAAAATATTCTGTGCTTATTTTTAAGTTTGCTTCCCCCGGTACGATGTAAGCTTTTTGTGGGCAAGGAACATTTCGCTTTGATTGTCTGTACTTCCCAAGCATTTAGTACACTGAACCACACCAAATGGGTGCTCAATGAATGCTACCACTGACACTTGTTGACCGCAGGTCCCTAATCTTTTCCACATCGAATACCAGAGTGGGGATAGCTCTTCATTAGTTTTTTCTATACTTGTTTTATGTTAACAGTAACCTGCTAAAGAACTGGAAAAATAAAAAGGTGTGGAACCTCAAACTGTTCAAGATCCAAGAAGGACTATTCAATCATTCAATCGTATTTATTGAGTACTTCCTGTGTGCAAAGCACTGTACTAAACACTTGGGAGAGTTCAATACAAAAAACAAACACACACATTCCCTGTCCACAATGAGCTCACAGTCAAGAGACTAGAATAACTTTTCTTTAAGGTGAAAAAAAATCTTAATTGCAGGTGCTCTATAGAAATGCCTTTTACCTCTCCTTTCTGAATGAATGTGAGCTAAAACGTGAAGGATAATACTTAGACTGCTCTGTTTTCTCCAGCTACAGATACCCACCCTGGGAATCATGACTGAGGGAAATCATTCCCAGCTGAGTGAGTTCATTCTCACCGGGCTCACAAACCTTCCAGAGCTGCAGATCCCTCTCTTCGTCGTGTTTCTGCTTATCTATTGTACCACAGTCGTGGGGAACCTGGGCCTCATCTTCCTGACCAGGACTGATTCTCGACTTCAAACTCCCATGTACTTTTTTCTTGGCCACTTGGCTTTGGTTGATGTTGGTCATTCCACAGCTGTGGGCCCCCAAGTCCTGGTCAATTTGCTGGAGGAGAGAAAATCTATTTCCTTCTACCTCTGTGCCGTGCAATTTTGTTGTTTCATTACTTTTATCATTACCGAAATTTTGCTCCTGTCTGCGATGGCTTACGACCGCTATGTAGCAATCTGCAATCCTCTACTCTACAAGGTCATCGTCTCGGAGAAAGTTTGCACTCTTTTGTTTGCCATTTCCTACATCTACAGCTTGGCCGTCGCCCTGTTCTTGGTAGTCTTCACGTTTCGGTTGTCCTTCTGTGGCGATAACGTCATCGATCATTTCTACTGTGATATCCTACCTATCCTGGCGTTGTCCTGTTCTGACACTCATGTCATAGAGTATTTCATTTTGGGGGATTCTACTTTCCTTTTGATTGTCTCCCTCCTGGTTGTCCTGATCTCCTACATCTTCATCATCTCTACCATCCTAAAGATCCGTTCTGCCCAAGGCAGACACAAAGTCTTCTCTACTTGTGGTTCCCACCTAGTGGGGGTGACTCTTTTCTACGGGACTCTGATTTTTATGTACATGCGGCCACCAGTCTCATTCGTAACAGAAAAAATTGTCTCCGTGTTTTACACCCAGGTGCTTCCTATGTTGAACCCCATGATCTACAGTCTGAGGAACCGGGAGGTGAAGAAGGCCCTGGAAAGAACTCTCACAGCTTGTTGCCTACATTTCAAACTCTTGAAATCCTAAAGTCTGCTCAATAAAACACTTTAATAATAAGACCAGAATCCTGTTAAAAACATCTCTGGACTGTTTCCTTTTAATATAAAGATCAGATAATGAAGCTGGGGAATTAGAAAAGGACCATGATCATAAATTTGCACCACATCAAAAGGAGTTTTCACTAATTTTCAAATGTTCCAGTCAATTAGATATTTGACATGAAAATAAAGCTTCGTTATCTCATCCTGGGCACTAGTCAAGCACGAAGCAGAATATTTAAATCTGCTCTGAATTTCTGCCTTCTGCCCAGACATATTTCCCTCAGTTTGAGGTACAATGGAGTGACAGAAGTCTGCCCAATTTCCTAACACTGTTAGGAAAAGGTAGGAATAAGCATAGCTTGGTGGAAAGAGCACAGGAATGGGAGTTACGAGACCTAGGCTCTAGTCCCAGCTCCACTCCTTACCTGTTATTTAACCTTGGGCAAGTCACTTTACTTCTTTATGCCTCAGTTTCCTCATCTGTAACATAGGGATAAAATAGGGATGAAATACTTGTTTTCCTTCCCCCTTAAACTGTGAGCCCCAGGTGAGAAGGGACTGTGTACAATCTGATTTTTCTGTATCTGCCCCAGGGCCTGACTCATAATAAATTCTTAATAAAGACCACCATTATCAGTAACCCCACTGCAGTTTCCTTGGGAAAAGTCATCTTGCTCTCGTGACTTATGAATTGACCAATGTCTCTTACCCTACAGGCAGGGCAGTCTGGGATACTTCTGGAAGCCAACATCTACATTGGCTCCAACGTCTGGGACAATTGCACTATGTTATCCGTCCTTAAATTAATCCATTTGTATGTCCATTTAGGGTAGGTGGGTAGACCAGCATGAGAAGCAGCATGGCCTAGTGGAAAGAAGACAGGTCTGGAATCAAAAGACTCCGAGTTCTGCCACTTGTCTGCTGTGTGACCTTGACCAAGTCACTTCACTTCTCTAGGCTTCAGTTGCCTCATCTGTAAAATGGGGATAAATTCTACTCCTTCCTACTTAGACTGTGAGCTCTCTGTGGGACCTGATTATCTTGCATCTACTTCAGCACTTATTACAGTGTTTAGCATATAGTATATGCTTAGCAAGCATGATAATGATGATGATGATGATGATGATGATGATTGGACCAGAAATTCAGGGCTGCGAAAAAAAATTCTGGTCAAATACAGCACAGGTGAAGTGACTTGAAATTTTTCCAATGGTGGGAAAAAAAGAGAAACAGACAAAAACATTAACATTAAAGTATTTTAAAACAAATCATAATGGAGTATATCAATCAATCAATCAATCGTATTCATTGAGTGCTTACTGTGTGCAGAGCACTGTATAAGCGCTTGGCACTGTACTAATATATATATATAATATAATATAGGAACTAGTCAAGGCATTAGAATTTTCCTAGGAAGTTTTAGGTTCAAAATGTTTGCTTATGAATTTTAATAAAATTTGTCAACCAGGAACCACTGAAACAAGAAGAGTTTGTGATATTTGAATACCTAATTAAACATTTACTAATCCCAAGCAATAATAGGCTTTGAAAGACACCACATTAAACGTTGGGAAATGAAATTCAATTTCTATAAGATGAAATTCAAATGAAATTCAATTGAATTACTTTTCAGAATCTCCAAAGCGAAGTGAACAAGACTTGGATCTTAATGACAACTCATTATAAAATTGAGCCCCGGTGAATTTGCTTATAACCCCTACATGGAGAAAGATAGGAAAGAAATTTGATAGAGGATGCTGTTACTAAAAATGACTTTAAAATGTGGAGTATAGAAAATAGCAACTTTCAAATAATTAGTCAATTCAGAAAGATTTTCTAACGAGAAATAATTCTCTTAAAATCATAGTAAAATTTTTCAGCACTAGAAAATTCTTACTAAATGAAAACTGCCTTTCTCCTCTTAGTGTGTGAGCTCCACATGGGGCAGAAACTGTGTCTGAAGTGATTACCTATATACATCTGAGAAGAATGGTTGACACATATTAAGGGTTTAATAGACAGTATTATTGTCAAGTCTTAATCAACTCTTTCAATTGCATAAGGGGCTGTGGAGTGTGTGTGTGTGTAGGGGCAGATGGGACAGCTAAAGAAGCAGCAGGACCTAGCGGATAAAGTACAGGCCTAGGAGTCAGAAGGCCCTGGGCTCTAATTGGATTAGATTGGATCTTTTCTGTCCCTCAGTTACCTTATCTGTAAACTGGAATTAAGGCTATGATCCCCGTATGGGTTAGGGACTGTGTCTAACCTGATTACCTTTTATCTACCACAGTGCATAGGACAGTGATTGTCACATAGTAAGAGCTTAACAGATACCGTAATTATCATTATTATTATTATTATCTGTGACTCTTGGCCCACTGGGGTATGCTATTTAAAATCCTTATTAAGGTATGCTTCTGGGTTATGCACTGTTTACTTTACACATTCTCTGATGAATCTTTCAGGTACCATATTCCAAGCAGGAATATAATTTCAATATATAGTTTATCCCATGTAATCTGCATTTTTATCAGGGAGTATTTGGAAGAAGAAGAAACTGGTTTGCTCAGTTTTACACATAATGTATTCTCTGCTTTGAAGTAAAGGTAAAAACCCGACTGCCTTCCTAAACGGAATTGCCGTCTAATAACCCAGATAAGATGTGAAATATGTTATAAGAGGTATGGGGAAGGACATTCTGCTAGGGACTGATGATTTTGGAGATTTCATAACTTCCCAGTACTGAGGTATGTTGGGCTTTACTGTATTTGTGTGATGTCCTGGTAATTTAATTATCCAGAATGATATAATTGAGTATGGCACAATAATCTGGCTTCTGCCTTAATAGTTAAGGCTGCGAAGGAGGGTGTTATGTGTAAACCAAGAAATAATTCATCATCTCCAACAGTAGAAAGTAACTAGCTTGAATCAATCAATCAATCAATGCATTTATTGAGCCCTTACTAGGGCTGAGCACTGTACTAAACACTGGAAGAGTACAATAAAACAGAGTTGGCAGACACATCTCCTGACCACATCGAGCTTAAGCCGTCTAGAGGATTTATAGTCATGCTAGCAAAATATGGACAGTGATTACAAAAATGACGATTCATTCAAACATTTTTTGGTCAAGGTGCCAACCAAGAGCTTATAACAGTGCTTGCACATAGTAAGTGCTTAACAAATACCATAATGTTAATAATAATAATAACTATGAGGCTTACCTGACAATTCCTCACTTTTATTTCAATCATACTTATGAGTGCTTACTGTGTGCAGAGCACTGTACTAAGTGCCTGCAGAGTACAGATACAATAAACAAGACCACATTCCCTGCCCCCAATTGAGTTTACATATTCTTCCTCTGAAAATGACCCTAACTACAAATCTGTGACTTGCCAAGAAAAAGAGAGGGAGTCTACTATCCACTAGAAAAGGTGACATTCTTGAGAGCATTCCTGTCGAGGGATTTCAGTCTTTCTTATACCAGATTGAAAGGGTAAGGATTTATAAGGATCTCACAACCTTTCCTTTGCATAAGAATAAGACCAAAACCCTAGCAAAGGGGGGACATTACAGGAGGAAAAGCTTAAGCAGTCCTCTTCAGATGTTGCTTGTGGGAAAGGCATGGCCTCGTGGATAGAGCATTGACCTGGGAATCAGCATAATGAATTCAATTCAAGTCAACCATATTTATTGAGTGCATACTGTGTGCAGAGCACACAGAGCAACAGCAGTTGCAGTTGATGAACAACTCTTGGTTATACAGAAGGAACTGAGTGCTAATCCCCAGCTCTGCCACTTGTCTGCTGCGTGACCTTGTGCAAGTCATTAAATTCTCTGTGCCTCAGTTACCTCATCTGTAAAATGGGGATTAAGACTGTGAGCCCCGTGTGAGACAGGGTACTGTGTCCAAATTGATTAGTGTATACCTATCCCCAGTGCTTCAAACAGTGCTTGGAACATAGTAAGTGCTTAACAAATACTATTATTATTATTATTATTGTTTAATAAGCCAGGAAAAATCTTACTTGGTCTCAAATAATAGTAGTAGCCATTGCAGTAATCAAACATCATCAATCAATATCAATCTTATTTATTGAGCGCTTACTATGCTGCAGAGCACTGTATTAAGCGCTTGGGAAGCACAAATTGGGCAACATATAGGACAGTCCCTACCCAACAGTGGGCTCACAGTCTAAAAGGGGGAGACAGAGAACAAAACCAAACATACTAACAAAATAAAATAAATAGAATAGACATGTACAAATAAAATAAATAAATAAATAAATAGGAGTAATAAATATTGTATCCAACATACAGGTGCTGTGGGGGAAGGGAAGGAGGTAAGAAGGGGGGAGGGGATGGAGAGGGGGACCGAGGGGGAGGAGGAAGGAAGGGGGCTCAGTCTGCGGAAGCGCTCTTGGAGGAGGTGAGCCTCTCAGCAGGAGGCCTTGAAGGGATGAAGAGAGCTAGCTTGGCGGATGGGCAGAGGGAGGGCATTCCCCGGCCCGGGGGATGACGTGGGCCGGGGGTCGATGGCAGGGACAGGCGAGAACGAGGTACCGGTGAGGGAAATTAGCAGCGGAGGAGCGGAGGGTGCAGCTTCGTCTCCTCCTTCATACTTTTCCTGTTTCCTTTCATTGCATTGCATTTGCCTTACTCTTCCCTTTCCTGTTCCTGCCATGGCTGCCCCAAACAATCAATCAATCAGTTGGACTTATTGGGTGCTTACTGTGTGTAGAGCGTTGTGCTAGGCACTTGGGAGAGTGCAATATAACTATATAATAGACACTTTATATGTGCCCCAAGCACATCTATCATGACCACATCTGTCGGCTGTTTCCTAGGGGTTTCTGGAGCTACCTTTTCTGTGTGCAAGGCAGCCATGCCTGGGACCTAGAGGGAGCAAGCAGCCCCAGCAACTATCGCCATGACAGATGGGGCAATGGAAACGGAAGACGGCTGATGACAGTAGTGGAAGAAGGTTGATGTCAACTATTGAAGAGTGTCTAGATGAGAGTTGGTGACTGTCTATCACTATGTGTGCCTTTATAGGCAACTTTGTGTATGTGTGTGACTGTGCCAGCAACCACTGCACTGTCTTCTCTGTCCCTAGCTCTTTCTCAATGACTGTTCCCAAGTGTTTTTATCTATTTCTGTCACATTTTAATTCTTCCTGCCTAACTTCAATGTATTCCAGTAACTGTCTCCTCATCTGGACTGTAAGATCCTTGAGAAATGGATGATGTGTACTAATTCTATTCTACTCTTCCTTATGCTGAGAAATGTACTTTGCCCATAATAGGCACTCAATAAACATTTGTTTTAATAATAATAATAATGGCATTTATTAAATGCTTACTATGTACAAAGCACTGTTCTAAGCGCTGGGGAGGTTACAAGGTGATCAGGTTTTCCCACGTGGGGCTCACAGTCTTAATCCATTTTACAGATGAGGTAACTGAGGCACAGAGAAGTTAAGTGACTTGCCCAAAGTCAGACAGCTGACAATTGGTGGAGCTGGAATTTGAACCCATGACCTCTGACTCCAAAGCCCATGCTCTTTCCACTGAGCCACGCTGCTTCTCATATTAATAGATTTACTCTTTTCCTTTATCCACCTCTATTTCTCTGCCTTCCTCAATCTCTCTATTAATTGGTTGATGGATTGAGTCTCTCTTCTGTTCTGATTCTTTCCGTTTTTATAAAAATAATAACAATGATAATAATGATGGTATTTGTTAAGTGTTTACTATGTGCTAGACACTATACTAAGCACTGGGGTGGATACAAGCAAATCACGCTGGACACGTCCCTGTCCCACACGGGGTATTTATGTCTTGTAGTTTCTTGACCTTTCCCCGAGAAGCCCTATTCTCTATCCAGCTTTGAACTCCATAAATATTCACATTAAGGCCTGTAAAAAATCAGTATTACTTCCAATTTCTGTTTCAAATTTACAAGTGCTATAGGTTTTGTAGCAAATTGATTGTAAACTCCCAACAGATTTTGAAAGCTATAAGGCAGCTGAACCCCTCATTTCGTTTAGACTCCTTACACCATATCAATTCACTCATTCATTCATTCAGTCGTATTTATTGAGTGCTTACTGTGTGCAGAACACTCGTGCTATGCTAAGCACTTGGGAAGTACAAGTCGGCAACCATATAGAAGACGCTCCCTACCATTGTAATTCCTAGCGGGGAGATGCAACTACAATTCGACCACATTTATTGAGCACTTACCGTGTGCAGAGCACTATCTTCTGAGAAGCGAGTACTATGTGTGAATGAAGCCCCCCTTTGATAACAATGCGTTTTCTAGGAAAACAAATAGCGTGGTGTTGCAGCACTTATTGATTAAATGTTCTCCTGACTAGTTAATGCACCTTCCCAAGTTCCCAAAAACAGCAATTATTAGGCCACAAAACATCGTCCTTTATCCCACCAAATCTTTGTCCTACCCAAACCTGCTCTATCCTCTAGGATAACCTCTACTCCCTATCCTCTCTAATCCTTTCTTTCTATTGTTCACTATATTACCAGGTTAAGCATAGGCAAGTCTCTGCTGCATGTTCTTTCAAGAGTTGGCAACTAAAAAATTATCCCTAAAACAAAGGAAAATTAATTTGATAAAGAGAGGTAAGGGTGCCTTTCTTTTATGTTCCCTGGCTTATTTTCTGCATATCAGGTATCCTAGTGTCATTTCCTTTCCTTTTTTAAGACCCTAATCATATTTTTATGTTTTTTCCTATCAACACTCAAATAATTTCCCAAGGCTTATTTGCAGATGCACGCAGACTGTAAACACCCATCTTTGACAACTCACCAGTGTCCCCTGTAAAAACCAATCCACTTGGGGAATATTTTAAACTCAAAAGTTTGCAAATCAATAAATGTGCTTAATTGCACCAACACCAAAACTAAGTATGAAAATCCATTCCCCAAGGGAATTATTAAAAGTGGTCTCAGGATGTGGGTCCCTTTTGCTGTACGTAGAAAGTTATTTCTTTAAGATAGTTGAAGTCAGTTAATCCAACTACAGTTTCTAATGAACAATTAGTATATTTCCAAACACTTTTATGATTTATGGACTTGAAGATGATTGACTGGTTCATATTGACCGTCAGGGCAATTAATTTTATCAATAAGATATTCCAATTTCAGCCATTTGTTATAGACCTGTTATATATTAAGACAAAGTGATGATTAAGCCCTCAAACTATCATTTAAGGGTTGAATAGAAGTAGCATTACCTAATTGAAAGAGCATGGTCGTGGGAGTCAGAGGACTTGGGTTCTATTCCCGGCTCACCACTTGTCTGCTGCAGGACCTTGGGAAAGTCACCTCACTTCTCTGAGCCTCAGTTATCTCAACTGTAAATGGGGATTTAATATCTCTTCTCCTTCCATAGGGACTGTGTCTGACCTGATTAGCCTGTATCTAACCAGGGCTTAGAACACTGCTGGACACATACTAAGCACTTTTTAAAATGCCATAAAAAGAATCGATACATTGAGAAAAGTAAAAACGAAGCTTTACCTGAATGGAGGGGGAGATCAATTAATTAATCGATAGCATTTATTGCCTCTCTCAGGCTCGTGCCTGCGAGAGTTCATCCAGTGCTGTACCAGTCTCGACTATGGGAGGGAGAGGTTAAGCAGTGGCATACCCATTCCATCTCTAGCTTGGGTAGTGAGCTAGAGAGTGAAAGGCAATGCCCTACAAGTCAAAACTCAACCTATGCTGGGCAGCAGCAGCATGGGAGAGAGTCAAGGGTGGAGAACCAGGTTTACTGCGTGGAAGGAAGCAATAGTAAACCACTTCCATATTTTTACCAAGAAAACTCTATGGATAATCTACCAGAACGATTGCTGATGGAGGTGGGGTGTTCTGTGAGAAATATGTCCATGTTGTTGCTATGGGTCAGAGATGACTCGAAGGCATAAGAGAAGACAAGCATTTATTGAGCGATTAATGCATAAAGAGTACTATAGTAAGCATTCGGGAGAGTACAGTGCAAGAGATAGTAGACACATTCTCTGGCCACAGTGAGCTTCCAGACTAGAGATGCATTCTCTTCTCCAGTTCCCGGTGACTCTTTTTATAGTAATTAACAATAGTAGTGATATTTTCATAAGAGCTAATATAGTGCAAGCACTATATTAAGCCCCCGTGGTAAATACAAAAATATTCAGGTCTGGACACAGTCCTTGTCCCCCACATGAAGTTTGCAGTCTAAGGGGAAAAAAGAACATACATTGAAGCTGCATTTTACAAATGAAGAAACCTAGGCATGGAGAAATTAAGTGGATTGCACGAGGTCACACAGCAAGGAAAACGAAAGGGTCCAGAATTAGAACCAGGGCTTCTGACTCCCACGCTCTCTTTTCACGAAGGCATTTGTTTAACAATTACTATGTGCCACATTAATCTAGGTTTTAGCGAGTTTTTTTCTGTTGTAGGCCCACTGTATGTAAACCAAGCACAGACCTAAACACTGAGGTAGATACAGGTTAATCAGGTCAAACCCCCAGTCCCTGGCCCACATGGGGATCGAGGTTTAAGAGGTATAAGAAAAGGTACCTAATAGTTACTAGCATTTCAGATGAGAGGAATCCCTTTCCCAAGAGGCTTGATCATAAATAAATCTAAGATAATCACCCATTCAGAATTTTAGCATGACTTCTCTTCACCTCCCTTCTTCCACACCAACCCAGAGTTCAAGTAGAGAAGTAACTCTCAAAGGCCTGATCTGGTCAGATTCAGTGCTGAGCAGTCAGGCTGTTGTAGCTGTTGCCTTCTTACCTGCCTCCTCATTTTCTGGGAAGTAAATTCCTTCCTAAGTGGGTAGAGGAGGAAAAAGAATGGATAAAGCATGCCATGTCTGAAAGTCCCAGCTTCTGTGAGGCAGTGGCATTTCTCAACGGATTTTGCTTTTTCCATTAATGATGTCTTCAACCTGGAAGCTGAAAAGAGTTCTAGCAAGATGCAAAAGGATGACAAATTTAAATTTACTGTGCAAATGATATTGACTAGAGTTAGCAATAGACTACAATAATCCCTTTGATTTACTTTTCTTCCACTGACCATTTGAGGAAAGAGCAGCGGAGGCTAGTGGACCAGAACTGACAGGCCAAGACTGTAAGCTGCAGAGTGTGCTATACCTCTCCACACACAGGAGAGCATTATCTGTTTCCATATTCTCATCCCTCTTTCTAATCTTTACTATCTTCTTTCCCTGCTTGTGGCCTCCATTTTATGGTTTCTGTTCCTCCCTCTGCCTCCTGCCCTTCCTCATTTCTTTTTCGAGCTTCCTTCTTCATTCTCACAAATGCTTCCCACCCAGACCCTTCTCCTCTTGTCCTCACATTCAGAAGACTTCTCTCTTAACTGCTTCTCTTCTCTGTCTCACAAGACTATTAGATTGCTAATAAAATGTCAAGGAAACAACAAAATCTATTAAAGGCTATGGAGGTGATGATGATGACAATGGAATTTATGAAACACTTACTAAGGTGGACACAAGATTATCAGGTTAGACTTGCCCCGGTAGGGCTCACACAATTTAAGGGAATGGGTGATAATATGTATATATTTTAATTCCATCATTCCCTTGAGTACAAAAAAATTCTATTCTGTATCTTCTTGTCTGGATTATTTTTAGACAGTAACTCCTAGAGATGGAGAATTGCTTTTTGTGGTTAATTAGGTTTTAAAAAATTAAGATAATGAGATAGAGCAATACCATGATCAGTTAGGTATATATACAATTCTGATTCAATTTTTGTGGACTGAACATATTCATGGACATGAAGAGAAGACATTTTAATATTGAGGACATGTCATAAATTTAAGGTTCCTATAGTTCTTAATGTGCGCCCACGCATTGTACTAGGAACTAGAGAAGCCCACAAGATAATCAGGTCAGACACAGTCCTTGTTCCATTTGGGGCTCAGGACGCATGTATCATATCCACATCAGACAGATACCAGAGCAGCTGAAAACCCGGCTGTCTGGTTATAAAATCGGACATCTGACCACTTATTAAGAGCAGGAACCAGATCTGTTCCCTCTTAATCACCTACAGTAAATACTACATTTGGCAGGAAATGCACTGCTTCCAAGTATCTCAAGACAATAAAATGAAAAGTCATCATCATCATCATCATCAATAGTATTTATTGAGCGCTTACTGTGTGCAGAGCACTGTACTAAGTGCTTGGGAAGTACAGGTTGGCAACATATAGAGACAGTCCCTACCCAACAGTGGGCTCACAGTCTAAAAGGGGGAGACGGAGAACAAAACCAAACATACTAACAAAATGAAATAAATAGAATAGATATGTACAAGTAAAATAAATGAATAAATCGAGTAATAAATATGTACAAACATATGTATATATATACCGGTGCTGTGGGGAAGGGAAGGAGGTAAGATGGGGGGGGATGGAGGGGGGGGCGAGGGGGAGAGGAAGGAAGGGGCTCAGTCTGGGAAGGCCTCCTGGAGGAGGTGAGCTCTCAGTTGGGCCTTGAAGGGAGGAAGAGAGCTATCCTGGCGGATGGGCAGACGGAGGGCATTCCAAGCCCGGGGGATGACGTGGGCCGGGGGTCTATGGCGGGACAGGCGAGAACGAGGTACGGTGAGGAGAGTAGCGGCAGAGGAGCGGAGGGTGCGGGGTGAGCTGTAGAAGGAGAGAAGGGAGGTGAGGTAGGAGGGGGCGAGGTGATGGAGAGCCTTGAAGCCCAGGGTGAGGAGTTTCTGCCTGATGTGCAGATTGATTGAGGGACTGTCTCTATATGTTGCCAACTTGTACTTCCCAAGCGCTTAGTACAGTGCTCTGCACACAGTAAGCGCTCAATAAATATGATTGATTGATTGATTGGTAGCCACTGGAGATTTTTGTGGAGGGGAGTAACATGCCCTAACATGCCCAGAGCATTTCTGGACAAAGACAATCCGGGCAGCAGCATGAAGTATGGATTGAAGTGGGGAGAGACACGAGGTTGGAAGATCAGAGAGAAGGCTGATGTAGTAGTCCAGACGGGATAGGGTGACAGCTTGAACGAGCAGGGTAGCGGTATGAATGGGGAGGATAGGGCGGATCTTGGCAGTGTTGCGGAGCTGAGACCGGCAGGTTTTGGTGATGGCTTGAATGTGAGGGGTGAATGAGAGAGCGGAGTCGAGGATGACACCAAGGTTGCGGGCTTGTGAGACGGGAAGGATGGTAGTGCCGTCAACAAGAGATGGGAAAGTCAGGGAGAGGGCAAGATTTGGGAGGGAAGACAAGGAGTTCAGTCTTAGACATGTTGAGTTTTAGGTGGCGGGCAGACATCCAGATGGAGATGTCCTGAAGGCAGGAGGAGATGCGAGCCTGGAGAGAGGGGGAGAGAGCAGGGACAGAGATGTAGATCTGGGTGTCATCAGCCGTAGAGATGATAGTTGAAGCCGTGGGAGGCGAATGAGGTCACCAAGGGAGTGCGTGTAGATTGAGAACAGAAGGGGACCAAGTACTGAACCTTGGGGAACCCCCAGAGTAAGAGGATGGGAGGGGGAGGAGGAGCCTGCAAAAAGACTGAGAATGAACGACTGGAGAGATAAGAGGAGAACCAGGAGAGGACGGAAGTCTGTGAAGCCAAGGTCAGATAGCGTGTTGAGGAGAAGGGGGTGGTCCACAGTGTCGAAGGCAGCTGAGAGGTCGAGGAGGATTAGGACAGAGTATGAGCCGTTGGATTTGGCAAGCACGAGGTCATTGATGACCTTTGACAGGGCAGTTTCCGTGGAATGTAGGGGACAGAAGCCAGACTAGAGGGGGGTCGAGGAGAGAGTTGTTGTAGTCCCTGGTTGGAGTTCTCAAGTCTCTGCAAAAATCTATAGCTTTAGAACTATGTATGGGTAAGTTTTTGAGCCCATCCTTTCTAACTCTTTGGATGGGCATTTGTTGAGTGGATATTGTTATTATTATTATTCATAATTATTCAGGATTACATGAAGATGATCATAATAATGGTCTCTGTGAATACGACATGATTACAACCACACCACAATTATTCTTCAGCCACATGTTTTCAACAGAGGTTGGAGGAACAATGCCTAAATGAAAACTTCACACACTCATCCCTTTGTCATATCATCTTCCATTCCTCTCATTCCTTCTTTACTGATCACTGCAACTTAACCTAAAGCAACACTGGAGAAAAGAAATGGAAACAGTAATGTGGATTTGCAATTGGCAAACCTACGTGGGCAAGGAAAAGGTTTTTCTCAGGGACACCGAAGGTCTGAAGTATGTTTCATAATGAAGGATTTATACTTTGTTTATAATTCACTGACCAAGTCCTTGAAGGATTTCTTCAATTTTCCCAGGGGGGAAAAAATAACAATTCAAATGTTACTCCTTGAAGCACCTCTCTTGAGAAATGTTAATTTGTAGAATCGAACTATCTTGAAATGAGGGGTCTGGAGTGCCAATTAGTGTGATAACCTGTGTTCTTTCCCACTTCACACAAAAGTCTTTTTAAATTTCATGATAGAACTGGGTGCTTTCATGTTGAATTACATCCTTGTGGCAGGGATAAGCGTCTACCAAATCTGTTTTATTGCACTCTTCCAAGCATATCGTGCACTGTTCTGCACACAGTAAGTGCTCAATAAATGCCATTGATTGATGATTGATTCGATAGGACTTTTATTTTACGAAATATGCAGTAGATTTGCACTATTGGGCTTTAATTTAATCCAAACACATAATTAATGAACCAACACCAAGTGTTTCTTAGTCTTCTGCTTTCAGCACTACCCCATAGAAACAAAGCGTATACCAATAGCCTCTTTCCAGTTGTAAAAGCAATGCATGTAGGTAAAATGTCCTTGACTAGGCACAAGAATCGCATGTGTAATCGCAAGAATACTCATGGTCATAAATGACCATATTTGACTCTGGATCAGTAATGCAACAGTATTACTGGGAAAGTCAGTCTGTTCCAGGGATGTATTAGTAGGTGTACTGACAGTCACAACTTGGATATAATCTGCCCACAGTATTTGACTTTGATCAGACCCCCTAACATTTTAAAATCGGAGCAACTGGAGGAGTCCAGTGAAAGATAACAAATATGACTAAAGAAATGGAAAACAGAACCAGTGAGGATAGGTTTTGAAATCGTTGCCCTAGAAACTTCACTATTAAGGATTTTGTTCTAAACGCTTGGATTTGTTTTCCTAAATGCATTACCTGGGAGACTTCATACTGAAACATCTAGGTCAACCCACTCAGCTATTCGGAGTCTTTCTGCTGTTAGCAAATTCATAGGGAAGAGAAACATGATAGATTATTAAAGGGAAAATTAAGGATATTCAAAGAAGATTCCTAACCACGAAGATGGATGTCAAGAAGCAATATGGCCTAGTGGATAGAACATTGGCCTGGGAGTAAGAAGGACCTGGGTTTCTAATCCCAGCTCTACCACTTGACTGCTGTGTGAATTTGGGCAAGTCACTAACTTCTCTGTGCCTCAGTTGCCTCATCTGTAAAATGAGGTTTAAGATTGTCAGCTCAGTGGGGGACATGGACTGTGTCTGACCTGATTACCCTTGTATCTATCTACCCCAGGGCTTAGAACAGTGTCTGGCACAAAGTAATCAATCAATCAATCAATCAATTGCTATTCATTGAGCACTTACTGTGTGCAGAGCACTGTACTAAGCAGCTTGGGAAGTACAAGTTGGCAACATATAGAGACTGGTCCCTACCCAACAGTGGGCTCACAGTCTAGAAGGGGGAGACAGAGAACAAAACAAAACATAGTAACAAAATAAAAATAGAATAGATATGTACAAGTAAAATAAATAATAAATAGAGTAATAAATATCGTACAAACATATATACATATATACAGGTGCTGTGGGGAAGGGAAGGAGGTAAGAGGGGGGATGGAGAGGGGGACGAGGGGGAGAGGAAGGAGGGGGCTCAGTCTGGGAAGGCCTCCTGGAGGAGGTGAGCTCTCAGTAGGGCCTTGAAGGGAGGAAGAGAGCTAGCTTGGCGGATGTGGGGAGGGAGGGCATTCCAGGCCAGGGGGATGACGTGAGCCGGGGGTCGACGGCTGGACAGGCAGAGAACGAGGCACGGTGAGGAGATTAGCGGCAGAGGAGCGGAGGGTGCGGGCTGGCTGTAGAAGGAGAGAAGGGAGGTGAGGTAGGAGGGGGCGAGGTGATGGAGAGCCTTGAAGCCGAGGGTGAGGAGTTTCTGCCTGATGCATAGGTTGATTGGTGGCCACTGCAGATTTTTGAGGAGGGGAGAAACATGCCCAGAGCGTTTCTGGACAAAGACAATCTGGGCAGCGGCGTGAAGTATGGATTGAAGTGGGGAGAGCCAAGAGGTTGGGAGATCGGAGAGGAGGCTGATAAAGTAGTCCAGACGGGGTGGGAAGAGAGCTTGAAAGAGCAGGGTAGCGGCTTGCTTGGAGAGGAAAGGGCAGATCTTGGCAATGTTGCGGAGCTGAGACCGGCAGGTTTTGGTGACGGCTTGGATGTGAGGGGTGAACGAGAGAGCGGAGTCGAAGATGACACCAAGGTTGCGGGCTTGTGAGACGGTAAGGATGGTAGTGCCGTGAACAGTGATGGGAAAGTCAGGGAGAGGGCAGGGTTTGGGAGGGAAGACAAGGCGTTCAGTCTTGGACATGGTGAGTTTTAGGTTGCGGGCAGACATCTAAAATAAAAAAGAAGGGCATCCACCCTGCCTAGCGCTTAGAACAGTGCTTTGCCCATAGTAAGCGCTTAATGAATGCCATTATTATTATTATTATTACCAAACCCCTTTGGGTGGTGGGTCGTGGACAGAGGCAGAATGGAAGGCTGGGGGACCATTGGTGGGGCCCAGTATGGCATTTCTTAGGACGCAAATTCAAGATATAATAGGTCGACTTCCACCTTGTCCTTCCTTTGGAGATAAAGTCACTTGTTTTCAGCCAAACTTGTGGCTAGTCTGACAGTGCTGATGCATTTATCCCCGTGCTCAGTACAGAGTGTGGAACATAATAGGTGCTTTAAAAATGCCATGATTGCTATCATTATTATTATTGAAAGCTACATATTCATGGTGCTTGAACAAACCAGTCCTTTAATTTTTTTGATGGCATTTGTTAACCACTTTCTATGTGGCAGGCACTGAACTAAGTGCTGGGGTAGATATGAGCTGATCAGGTTGAACACAGTCCATGTCTCACCTGGAGCTAACGGTCTTAATCCCCATGTTACAGATAAGGCAACTAAGATATAGAGAAATTAAATGACTAGCCTAAGGTCGCACAGCAAAGTGGCAGAGTCGGTATTAGAACCCAGATCCTCTGCCTCCCAGGCCTGTGGTCTTTACACTAGGCCATGCGGCTTCCCAGATTTCTCTGGGAGAGTTGTATTTCAAGTCTTACCTGCATTTAAAGTTCAAATGAAGGACTACGTGGAGCATAAGCTCTGGGCAAATTGTCTCCCTTACCGATTTCTGGGGGAAAAGTGAGGAATTGTTTAGTGGCTCCCGAGTGTGATGAAGATATACCTCTCTTAATGTCCTATAGGGAGGTCATCCAGGAAACTCAATTTCTTTTCTTTGTGTGAAATTCCTATGCGAGATGCTGCATGTACTCCTGGGGACCAAAGAGAGGAACCAGGCTTTAAAGGTTACAATTTACTGTAAAATGGAAGTATTGTCCTTTCATTTACCAATTTCCTCCAGGCCGCTTTTACATCTTTGTTCCTCAGACTGTAGATCGGAGGATTCAACATATCTGTATAGAAAACAGATATTATCTTGGACTGCTCCATGGAGTGATCCTTCAGAGGTCTCACATGCATGCAGAAGAGTGACCCATAAAATAAAGTGACACCCTTCATGTGGGATCCGCAGGTGGAACACTCTTTACTCCTTTCCTCAGAAGACTGGGTCTTGAGGATTGCCGTGAGAATAAAGATATAAGACAAGATGGTGATCTTGAGGGAGTTGGAGAGGTTAAATCCAGCAGAGAGGTGCATGGCATATTCTTTGATGTGGGTATCAGAGCAAGACAGCTTTACGAGAGGTGGGTCGGCACAGTGAAAATGGTCGATGATGTTGCATCCACAAAAGGACAATATGAATGTCGTGATTGTTTGGAACAGGCCATCGGAGAAGCCATAAACATAGGGGAAAGCGATGAGGCAGGTGCCAACCCTCCTGGACATTTTGATGCTGTAATGTAGAGGGTGGCAGATAACCATATAGCAGTCATACACCATTACTGCCAGCATAGAAAACTCTGTAAGGGGCAGAGCAATGAAAATATAGAATTGAATGAAACGACTGGCAAAGGAGATGTTCTTCTTCTCTGATAAGAAGTTAGCCAACATCTTGGGGGTTGTGATTGTAGAATAGCACAGGCCTACAAATGCTAAATTAGTGAGGAAGAAACACATGGGTATGTGAAAGCTAGAATTTAGTAGAATTAGTACAAAAGTAGATGATTAAAAATAACACAAAGAGGAAGCCTTGAAGCTCTGGACGATTTGTGAGATGCAAGAGAATAAAGTCACAGAAGTGTAATTTTCACTGGATATTTTTCTGGTGTACTGGGTTTAAACAATCAGGGGTATTTATTGAGCACTTATTGTGTGCAGAGCACTGTACTAAGTACTTGGGAGAGTACAACAAAACAGAGTAGGTCGACCGCCCTGCCCAAAAGAAGCGTACAGACTGGAAGGGAAGACAGATATTAAAATAAATTACAGAGGCATAAAGTCCATAAATGCTGGGGGGCTGGGGGAGAAATGAATATCGTAGGGCTTAAGGAGCAGAGACAATGCAGAAGGGAGGCCTTAGAAAGGGAAGGGAGGGCTTAGTCAGGGAAGGACATTTAGAGGAGATTTGATTTTCATAGTGCTTTGAAGGTGAAGAAACAGGTGGGTGTCAGATATGAAAGTGGGTAGAAGATCTAGGCCACCAGAAGGATGTGGGTAAGGAATTGGTGATGAGATAAACAGGACTGAGGTACAGAGAGTGGTTGGCATTGGAGAAAAAAAGTGTGCAGATTGGGTTGTAATAGGAGATCACCGAGATAAGGTAGGAGGGAGAGAGCTGATGGAGTGTGCTAAAACTGATGGTAAGGGGTTTCTGTTTGATGTGGAGGTAGATGGCCAATCGTTGGAGATTTTAGAGTAGAGGGGAGATGTGCACTAAACATTATTTTCAGAAAAATGATCCAGGCAGCAGAGTTAAGTATGGACTGGAGACGAGTCAGGAGCAGGGAGGTCAGCCAGGAGGTTGATGCAGTAGTCAAGGCAGGATATAAGTGCTTGGTTCGACGTTGACTGAAGTAAATAGAAATAAATAAAAAATGAAGATAAAAAAGGTTTTGAATTCCTTTCATGATCCCCCTACCAATACCTTGAAATACCTTGGTATGCTTTAATGGGGCTCCTATTTCTCATTAGAGATAGTGTGTCTGAATACAAGATGAGGTTAAGCCAGACAGACCCTAAGGCTCTATGACTGGATAATTGGGTTGAGGGGAGAGAATTCAGGACCAGGGTAGAGGGCTAACATTCTCTCCCTCAAGAAATTACCAACTTGAAGCTTTGTATTCTCTTGAAAGAAAGGACCCTTTTTTTGTTCTGTCTTTGTTTGTAAGGCATTTGTCAAATCTTTACTTTGTGCTAGGCATTGTACTAAGTGCTGGAGTAGATACAAGCTAATCAGGTTGGACACAGTTGAAGCCCCACATGGGGCTCACAGTCTGAATCCCCATTTTACAGATGAAGTAACTGAGATGCAGAAAACTTAAATGACTTGTCCAAGGTCGCACAGCAGACAAGTGCCCGAGCTGGGATTAGAACCTAGGTCCTTCTGACTCCCAAGCCATCCACTAAATTATCTTGCTTCTCACTTCTCTAGATGTAAAGGTCTTACAGCTCATCCCCCAGCTCCTCTCTTTGAAAAAATTATATCGTGATTCTCTGTAGTGATAGCAGCATCGGGCTTTAATACCATTCTACCAAGCACAAGCAAAGAAAGTAAAAGAACAGGAAAAGAAAAGCATCATAACATGATGTTGTCCATTGGATACTGTCACAATTGGTAGGTTCATTATTGATTATTAGGGAGAAAGATAAGTGTGATAAAAGATTAAAGAAAGGTTAAATCCATATATAGATGGAAGGGCCTGGGTTCTTAGAGCCATAGAATAATAATAATAATAATAATAATTAATGATGGTATTTGTTAAGCACTTAAATATGTGCCAGGCACTGTACTAAGCGCTGGGATAGATATAAGCAAATCGGGTTAGGCACAGTCCCTGTCCCACATGGGACTCACCGTCTCAATCTCCATTTTTACAGATGAGGTAACTGAGGCTCAGAGAAGTGAAGTTACTTTCCCATGGTCACACAACAGATAAAATGCAGAGTAAGGATTAGATCCCATGCCCTTCTGACTCCCAGGCCCATGCTCTACCCACTAGGCCACGCTGCTTCTCGATATAACTCTAGAAATATAACTCTAACATTGAGCAAGGGCAGTCTTATTACAATTCCTCCAAATGAGCTTCGCTGCCACTTTTGGAGACAGAATATCAGGCTCGACCAAACAATGATCTGACACAGTGTGACAGTTCTTATATTCTTGTGCACCTTAATTGTAAACTGTTGCAGGGAGTTGCTGTAAGCTCACTGAGGGGAGGGAATGTATCTGTTTATTGTTGTATTATACTATCTCAAGCGCTTATTACACACAGTAATTGTTCAATAAATACGATTGACTGACTGACTGAATATGTTCTTGATAACTCCTAAGCACTTTGAAGAACTCAACTAATTACAAAACTAACTACAAAAGTATCTAGTGAAATCCCAGCCTTGTTAAAGAAGTAACAAAGCATTTTAGGAGCTCCTGTAGGAGCATGTGAGCAAGCAATTGGGTGATCATTTTCTAAATCAGTCTGCATTCTATCAATTGCCTAATCCACTGTTTCTAATTTATGGACCATGCCATGACTTAGGAAACCACCTTCTAATTCCAGGTTTTCTATATTTACTACAATTCTAGGTTCTGACCCACAGCAAATAAGTGTGCAGGGGATGGGGGTGATTTTTAAAGTCTGAAACAACAGGTAAGGAGGAGGTCAGGATTAGAATCTGGGGCTTCTGGAGAGAGAGAAGGAGATGAAGGAGGCAGCAGGCATCCATGGAAATTCCAAGTTATGAGGGATGAGAAGGATAGCAGTGCAACTGGCCAGGCTTGTTCCTCCAGCAGTCCAGGCCAAGGGAGGATGGGGAAGTGGGATGTTTTGAAGAGTCCCGTTGGCATGGTTATAGTATGTTAGCCATGCCCCATGTTGCTAATTTTGCTTCAGATGCTCAAACCGAAATGCAAGAATGTCCTGTCTCCATTTCATCTCTGCCTTCAAAACACCCATCACAGGGGACGTTGGACAGATTGTGAGTATGCAAATGATATGTGCGTGTGTGTGAGTGTGTGTGTGGAGCCAGTTATGTGAATATGAGGAGCAGATGTTGCTGTACTCTGAATGCCTGAGGGGATGTCAGGGTTAATAAGAAAAATAGAGGGAGCAGTGAAAAATGGAGGAAAGATATGGAAGAAGATGGAAGATGATGAAAGAAATAGGACGGCAAAGTAAACAAGATATGAGAATTTAAAAAGGGAGAAACAAAAGAGAGATTGAAGAAATAACATATAATGATTGGGGAAGGAAAAGTGACAATCAGGAGAAGGAGCATTGCCTAGTGGATTGAGCACAGGTCTGGCATTCAGAAGGAACTGGGTTCTAATCCTGGCTCAGCAACTTGTCTGCTGTATGACCTTGGGCAGGTCACTTAAATAATCTGGGCCTCAGTTACCTCATTTGTAAATGGGGAGTTAGACTTTGAGCCCCATGTGAGACAACAACCGTATCCAGCCTGATTATCTTGTATCTACTCGAGTGCTTAGTACAGTGCCTGGTGCATAGTAAGTGCTTAACAAATACCATAAAAAATCAGAGAGACAGAAAAAGACAGGGAAGGGGAAACACTCAAGAATCCTTTGAATTTTTCAGAGGATGTAACTAGGCTGTCAGTATAGCTAAGATTTCCTTCTTGTAACTATATGTTATATCTATCCTTGACAATTATCATCAAATGTCATAAGAAATGTCTTCACTAATGCTTAAAGATAATTTGACACGAAATCGTCATGTGCTTTTGCAGAATTCATATATACTTCTTGTCTCTAAACTGAATACTTAGCCTACTAGGTAGGGTGCATCCTTTGTGAATTGAAATGTTAATAGGAGATTTTAGGTGTTATTCTGGAATTGTTGATATTCTAAATCTTTATTCACGTTTCAGGCTGATAACTGGTAAAAATGGAAAAAATGAAAAATAATGTTAACTACAGCCAGGTAATTTTTTTTATTCCAGATTCCGATTATATACGAGCACTGCCACATTTTAGGCCTATATCACCCACCCTCTCTTCAAACTCCATGCACTCAGATGCTACTTAACTTTCCAAATTAGGTCATCTGAAAAGGAAGGACTTACTGCCAACTCCTCAGAATTTCGGAACATCCTTGTAAAAGAAGGCACTGTCACAATGGCTTCCTAGTTAGAACAATACAGAAGCATTTATATCTGTTTCTGAACTGATCCCTGAAGTTTTCCCTTAAGGAAGAAAGAACAGAAATAAACAATGCTCATTGTGAAAAGTCCCTCTGGTGAAATCTGAATGGGCAAAATTATTACTCATGAGTGAAAAGGGTTGCTAACTGCTATTTCATTCAGTCGTATTTATGTAGTGCTTACTGTGTGCAGAGCACTGTACTAAGCGCTTGGAAAGTACAATTCGGCAACAGTACAATTCCCATCCCAAAAAGGGAAAGCCTAGTGTCCACTTTGATACAATGTAAATGATATTTCTTACACACTTACTATGTGCCAAGCACTGTACTAACTGCTAACTGTGTGCAGAGCACTGTACTAAGAGCTTGGGAGAGTACAATACAACAGAGTTGGTGCACATTTCCCTGCAGAGCTACTCCTATTGAGTTCCAGGAAATTATTTCACCTTTAGACAGGGTGCCATTTTTAAGAGATGGATTAGATCTCCAAAAACCAGTCCTTTCCCCTCCCTCATCCCTAGCTAATGTCTTGCAATCTTCCTGATACTTTGAAATGGTGCAGGCAGACCCCAAGTGAGGAAGTAGTGGCTACCGCCAAGATTCTCACGGCAGGACTTTTTATGAACAACTAGCATCCTTGGGATGAGTTTCCTTTGGAATAATTAAATGGTAACCAAGGAAGATGAAGGGACATCCCATGGTTTGACCAGAAAGTTTGTGACTGAACATGGCTAACCATGAACAACCCCTTCATTTTCTTCCACTGCAACGTGAAGAATCGTTTTTGGGTGGGCATATCATGATCTTGACTGTGCCTGCTGCACAGTCTTTTCAGCCCCTCAACTACTCATAGGTTGATTTCACTGTCAGTGGCCTCTTCTTTGAATGAGAAGGGCAGCTATAAATTTAATTCACCAAAACTCACTGCATCACCTCTGCGTGCTATGAAAATCACCGCAGAAAGAGCTTTACCCACTAGACTGTCAACTTCTTGAGGACAGAGGTCACTTTTACCAACCCTATCTTATGGTTCTCTCCCAGGTTTTAAGCTCAGTGTTCTTCACATAGTAAACACTCACTAAATACCAGTCATCAACTGATGATCCTAACATGCTGGTGTCTTCTGTCTGTTGATGGCTTTCTTCAGAGTTCCTCTTACTTCCTGATTTCCCAGGCTGTAGATCAGGGGTTGAACATGGGTGTGACTACTGTGTAGACTAACGGAATGACCATTCCAATATCCTGAGAGGCACCAGACTGAGGTCGCATGTACATAAAGATGGCCCTTTCATAGAAGACAGCCACCAGGGTCAGGTGAGAAACACACGTCGAAAAGGCCCTGCACCTCCCTGTGGTGGAATGTCTCCCGAGAACGGAAAGGAGAATGTGGGCATAGGAGACCATGATGAAGAGAAAAGGAATGAAGACTGTAATGCTGCTGAAGACCAACGCTACCATCTCTGGGAAGGAAGTGAATGTAAATGCCGGCCTCAGGACTGTCGGCACTTCTCAGAGGAAATGGTTTAATACATTGGGCCCGCAGTAGGGCAAGCTCGAAGTGAGGGGATTGATCACCAGGGAGCTCAGAAAGCTGCTGATGCAGGAGGTGATTACCAGCTGGACACACGTCACTCTGTTCATGATAACAGTGTAATGCAACTGGTGATACATGGCCACATACTGATTGTAAGCCATGACCCCATGAAGGACGCATTCGATCGCCCCAGAGGAGAGGTATAAATACATTTGGATGGCACATCCGGTGAATGAGATTGTCTTTCTCACCCCAACCAGGTTGGAAAGCATTTGAGGGACATTGGTGGAAGTGTAACACATGTCCAAGAAGGAGAAATTGGCAAGGAAGAAATACAATGGGGTTTGATGTCGGGGCTTCAGGCAGATCACAGTAATTATAACAACGTCTCCAGACAATGTTAGCAGGTAGGAGAAAAAGAAAATAATGAAAAGCATAAGCTGGACCCTTGGCTGGACAGAGCCCCAGACAAATAAATATGGTAACGTATGTTATGGCTCCTACTCTATCCTAATCCTCCTCGACCTCTCAGCTGCCCTCGACACTGTGGACCACCCTCTTCTCCTCAACATGCTATCCAACCTTGGCTTCACAGACTCTGTCCTCTCCTGGTTCTCCTCTTGTCTCTCCTGCCACTCATTCTCAGTCTCTTTGGTGGGCTCCTCCTCCCCCTCCCATCCCCTTACTGTAGGGGTTCCTCAAGGGTCAGTTCTTGGTCCCCTTGTATTCTCTATCTGCACTCACTTCCTTGGTGAACTCATTCGCTCCCACGGCTTCATCTATCATCTCTACCCTGATGACACCGAAATCTACATCTCTGCTCTCTTTCCCTCGCTTCAGTCTCGTGTCTCCTCCTGCCTTCAAGACATCTCCATCTGGATGTCTGCCCGCCATCTAAAACTCAATATGTCCAAGACTGAACTCTTTATCTTCCCTCCCAAACCCTGCCCTCTCCCTGATTTTTCCATCACTGCTGACGGCACTACTATCCCTCCCGTCTCACAAGCGCACAACCTCTGTGTCATCCTCGACTCTGCTCTCTCGTTCACCCCTCACATCCAATTCATCACCAAACCCTGCCCATCCCCTTACTGTAGGGGTTCCTCAAGGGTAAGTTCTTGGTCTCCTTTTGTTCTCTATCTACACTCACTCCCATGGTGAACGCATTCACTCCCATGGCTTCAGCTTTCATCTCTATGCTGATGACACCCAAATCTACATCTCTGCTCCTGCTCTCTCCCTCCTCCAGGTTCGTGTCTCCTCCTGCCTTCAGGACATCTCCATCTGGATGTCTGCCTGCCATCTAAAACTCGATATGTCCAAGTCTGAACTCCTTATCTTCCCTCCCAAACCCTGCCCTCTCCCTGACTTTCCCATCACTGTAGACGGCACTACCGTCCTTCCCATCTTACAAGCCTGCAACCTTGGTATCATCCTCGACTCTCCTTTCTCATTCACCCCACACATCCAATCCATCACCAAAGCCTGCCTAAATCTCACCTCAACATTGCCAAGATCTGCCCTTTCCTCTCCATCCAAACTGCTACCTTGCTGGTACAATCTCTCATCCTAGCCCGACTGGATTACTGCATCAGCCTCCTCTCTGATCTCCCATCCTCCTGCCTCTCCCCGCTTCAGTCCATACTTCACTCTGCTGCCCGGATTATCTTTGTGCAGAAACACTCTGGGCATGTTACTCTCCTCCTCAAAAATCTCAAAGTGTCTGCCTGTCAACCTACGAATCAAGCAAAAACTCCTCACTCTCGGCTTCAAGGCTCTCCATCACCTTGCCCCCTCCTACCTCACCTCCCTTCTCTCCTTCTACAGCCCAGCCCTGCACCTTCCGCTCCTCTGCTGCTAACCTCCTCACTGTACCTCTTTCTTGCCTGTCCCGCCATCAGACCCCAGCCCATGCCCTTCCCCTGGCCTGGAATGCCCTCCCTCCACACATCCGCCAAGCTAGCTCTCTTCCTCCTTTCAAAGCCCTACTGAGAGCTTACCTCCTCCAGCAGGCCTTCCCAGACTGAGCCCCCCTATTCCTCTCCTCCACCCCATCACCCCCACCCTACCTCCTTCCCCTCCCCACAGCACCTATATATATATATATGTATATACACTTGTACAGATTTATTACTCTATTTATTTTACTTGTACATATTTACTATTCTATCTCTTTTATTTGGTTAATATGGTTTGTTTTGTTGTCTGTCTCCCCCTTCTAGACTGTGAGCCCGCTGTTGGGTAGGGACAGTCTCTATATGTTGCCGACTTGTACTTCCCAAGCGCTTAGTACAGTGCTCTGCACACAGTAAGTGCTAAACAAATACGATTGAATGAATGAATGAATGAGGAGCCCCTACGGATCATCATTTCAAGATGGTTCTTCCCTTTCATTCATTCAATCATATTTATTGAGAGCTTAGTGTGCATAGAGCACTGTATTGTTTGAGCCAGTACAAAATAACAGTAAACAGACACATTCCCTTCCACGACAAGCTTACAGTCTAGAGGGGAGACAGACAATGATATACATGAATAAATTACAGATACGGGCTTAAGTGTTGTGGGACTCGGGGGGCTGGGGAGAATTATGAATAAAGGGAGCAAGCAAACGAGGCACAATAGGGAGTAGGAGAAGAGGAAAGAATGGCTGAGGCCTAGGCACAATACAAACAAGCAAAATACACAAAAAAGGGGACTCTCAGGCAGAAAACCACTCCCCTGAGCAAATAGGGACCTGCTAGTGATCAATGTTTAATACACAACTAAAAATCTTATTATTTAATACTAGCGTTCCAGAAACAGGGGTGTTCTTTCACCTTGCACATTTTACAGAAAAAGGGATCAAAATACACACAAGCATGTGCTTTTCCCTTTTTAAAAAATATAGGGTATCACAACTTTTTAGAATAACATTAACACTTTCCAAGGAATGGTCATCTAATCTCTTTCCCCCGAATAACAGTACAGCAAATTCATCTGAGTTCAACAAGAAACCTGCGTCTGCAACACTCAAAATACCAACCCCATTCCTCCCAAACCTGATGCTTGCTCTGAGACCCAGACGTGCATTCTCAACAACCACAACTCCCTATCTGAACCAATCTCTCGTGATTTTCCTTTCTTAGGCTTTGCCAAGCCTCATGCCAATTACGGTCAAGAACAATTAGGAATTTATGTAGAAAATCACTTCATAAGTGATTTTGCTCCACACTACATTCAACTCTAAGGAGTGTTCTTGATTGTTGTGTTCTCGATTTGTCTTCTGTGTGACCTTGGGCAGGTCTATTAACTTTCCTGTGCCTCAGTTCCCTCACATGCATGCAAAATCAGGATTCAGTATCTGTTTTCCCTCCTACTTAGGCTGTGAGCTTCATGTGTGACCTGATTAACTTCTATTTTCCCCAGCGCTTAGTTCAGTGCTTGTCACAGAATAAGTGCTTAACAAATGCCAAAGTTATTATCAATTCTTATGGGGCAACCATTTGTCTCCTTGAGAGCTCTTATTCATTCTAACTACTCGCTGCTAAAAGGTAACCAGATTCTTTATTTCAGCTAGTTTAAGTATTATATACTCTATGTGACTGCTATTTCTACTATAGTTGGATATCTTCCTTCAGTTTCCGTGAAGGAGATTCATATGACTATATTTCCTCAACAAACGCAAACGATAAGATCCTTGGGGCAGGAAATGTGCTTGTGTTTCCCAGAACATCGATCAATTAATCAATTAATCAGTGGTATTTATTGACTGCTTACTGTGGGCAGAACACTCTACTAAGTATGTGGTGCATTGCCTCTGGTAAGCAATCAATTGATCAATCTCATTTATTGGGTTCTTACTTTGTGCTGAGCACTGAATTAAGCACTTGGGAGAGTACACTACAACAAAGTAGGTAGATGTGTTCCCTAGCCACAAAGAGCTTATAGACCATTCATTCAAACATATTTATTGAGCACTTACTGTGTTTAGAGCACTGTAATAAGCACTTGGGAGAGTACAATTTAATATAACAGGCACATTCCCTGCCCATTATGAAGCAAAAACTCCTCACTATCGGCTTCAAAGCTCTCCATCACCTTGCCTCTTCCTACCTCACCGCCCTTCTCTTCTTTTACAGCCCAACCCGCACCCTCCACTACTCTGCTTCTACCCTCCTCACTGTGCCTCGTTCTTGCCTGTCCCACTGTCGACCCCTGACCCACATCCTACCTCTGTCCTGGAATGCCCTCCCTCCACTCACCCGTAAAACTAGCTCTCTTCCTCCTTTCAAAGTCCTACTGAGAACTCACCTCCTCCAGGAGACCTTCCCAGACTGAGCCCCTCCTTTTCTTCTCCTCCTCCCCTCCCCATCTGTCTACTTGTTTTATTTTCTTGTCTGTCTCCCCCTTCTAGACTGTGAGCCTGTTGTTGGGTAGAGACCGTCTCTATATGTTGCCGATTTGTACATCCCAAGCACTTACTACAGAGCTGTGCACACAGTAAGCGCTCAATAAATACGATTGAATGAATGAAAGAATTCCCTGCCCACAGTGAGAATACAGTCTAGAGTAGGAGACAGACATTAATATAAATAAACTGCAGATATATACGTAACTCTAGAGAGGAACTTACCGTTTAGATAAATACCATTTCCACTACTGGTTCTACTGGTAGGTTGTGAACTACAGAAAGCTGGTGGGCGGAGAGTGCAGAAACTCAGGATTGTCAATTAATGGAACTGACATGTTAGGCTGGAACTGGTAGGAGTGAATGATCTTAAATTCTATTACATAACAAACTAGAAAAGTCCGGTTGAATGAAGTGATCTGTAGAATATAGCAGCAAATTCAAATCCTCTCATTCTTTATCAATCAAAGCATCAATTGTATTTATTGAGCACTTACTGTGTGCAGAGCACCAAGAGCTTGGGAAAGTGCAATTTAACAGAGTTGGTAGATACATTCCTTGCCCTCAATGAGCGTACGGACTGGAGAGATAGACAGACATTACTATAAATGAATAAATTATTGATATCTACGTAAGTGCTGTACTTAGCCGGTGAATCATATGTGCAACAGGGGCTGTGTCCGACCTAATAATCTTGTATCTACCCCAGTGCTTAGTACAGTGCCTGGCACGCAGTAAGTATTTAGTAAGTACCACATTCATTACTATCCTTATTATTATTATCACTATTATTAGGTGACGGTTTAGATGATGAGTTGAATCTTGGGTGGCAAATTGCACTCACCTCTATGGCTTCACCAGCTCTTTATCTCTTGAGACCGGTGTGAGATGATTATGACTGAACAGGTAATTCTGGATTGTCAAGATGTGGCGAAACAGGGAAGGTTATTTTCCCCTTGGCTGGAGGTGGATATGCCCTTCCTCCCAGTACAGCCTAAGCATGAATGAATCTTTCGTGATGGCATTTATTAAGCGCTTACTATGTGCAAAGCACTGTTCTAAGCGCTGGGGAGGTTACAAGGTAATAGGGTTGTCCCACCTGGGCTTACAGTCTTCATCCCCATTTTACAGATGAGGGAACTGAGGCACAGAGAAGTTAAGTGACTTGCCCAGAAGTCACACAGCTGACAAGTGGCTGGAGCTGGGAATTTGAACCCATGACCTCTGACTCCAAAGCCCATGCTCTTTCCACTGAGCCACGCTGCTTCTCTATCTTTGCCACTGTAAATTCCATAATAGATGATACCATACATTCTCCCTAGTGTTCACATTTGATACCACTGTCCTGGAACTCCTAGTGCATCTGGAGTGAAGTTCCACATCACCTTGCTCCCAAGAATGAGAAATCACTCCCATTTTACATTCACATGTGACTCAGGGGAGTGAATCAGATTCTCCCAATGTCTAAGGAACCACCTTTGATCTCTATAGAAGCTGCATTAACCTTCTAAGTTCCCCTGGAGCAAAAGCCTCTAAATGGTACTCTGAGTGAACTGAAAGTATGAAAACAGCTTCACAAGTCTAAATTACACCCAAGGATAAGTGCAGCAGCTGGGAGAAATTGTTTTTCAACTCTGGTTAATGGCAATATTTTAAAGCACAGTGAATGGGGGTCAATCTCACTTTCTAGCTATTAGCTACAGTTTCAGCTAGAGACATAAGAGCTTGTCTGAAACCTAGAACTTCAGGGATGTCAGCACTGAGCCCAGTATTTTTCCTGGTTGTTCCAGATTTTATCTTCGGCCATTAGAGAATGACAAATCACATAATCTTGGAGGGGTAATAGACCTCGAACCTGTACCACAAAATAATTCACTAAGCAACTGATTTGTCCCATATAAGTCGGATGGATTTTTTGAGGAGTACAAGAGGATTTGGGCTGCTATGTACTCTTACCGGGCAGCTTTTGAGTAACAGTTGGTAAACAATTTTGATTTCAGAATCTGTATAATTTGGATTGGGAATCTTGACATCAAAAGCATGAATAAATAAATATAAAAAGATTTTTGTTCATGTGATGGTGTGGGGAGATGCCCCCCAGGTCAGCTGGGGTCGTCAACTAGAGGGCAGCTCCAGGTTCTTTAGACTGAGCGACAACGAGCCAAAGACCAGACACCGAGCCAGAGTGATCAGTGCTGCCTCTTTACTGGGTACACTCACATAGCTGTAGAGTAGCAAGCAAACCAAGGAGGGGGGCCGAGAAGCAGCGGGGCTCAGTGGAAAGAGCTCAGACTTGGGAGTCAGTGGTCGTGGGTTCTAACACCGACTCCGCCACATGTCTGCTGTGTGACCTTTGGCAAGTCGCTTAAATTCGCTGAGCCCCAGTTCCCTCATTCTTAAAATGGGGATGAAGACTGTAAGCCCCATGTGGGACAATCTGATCACCTTACATCCCCCCAGCGCTTAGAACAGTGATTCACACATAGTAAGCGCTTAATAAATGCCATTATTATTATTACTATTATTATTATTATTAATCAGCAGGGCAGGCTCTACAGGGCTCGGTCTAAACGCCTACAGCTGATTGCAGCAATGCCCCTTATATACCCTACTTATCATGCGTTTGTGTACAAAGCTCCCCTTGTACCGGTTAGCCCTCCCCGTGTTCCCAGGATGTCTCTCTGATTGGGACCGTTTCCATTCTGCAACCTTGTAGTGTAGGAGTTCCGTGTCCTTGCTATGGGTTACTCAGGCGGAGGGAGGGGGTGAATTCACAGATAAGGCACTCTTCCCACACTCCAACTCTATGCCCCCTACATATACCTAGAGCAATCTGGAGCTGGGGACCCCAATAGTCTTGATGGAAGGCCTGCGCTGTGAATTGCTCAGGTACAGGAAGGGGGTGAATTCACAGATCGTGCACTCTTCTCACAATACCCAATAAAATAAACTAATCCTCATGGCATGTGAACAGAAAGCATCCTAACAATTTTGAAAACTCCTTCAATTTGGAGGGCCAGATGAAACTACCCAGGGCTGTTAGTTTAGCTAGGCTACCACAAAGTAGGCCACTTGATTAGTAGTCTCATGTTTCAAATGCATATAAACAGCTAAACTGCTCCTGGAAAGCAGCACTGATCCTTACACACTATACGGTTATCAAGGGAAGGAGTCTTAAGATACTTCTGGGATTTTGTTTTATTCTTCTCTTTGACTTCACTAAAGGTATTCAAAAATGAAATCCTAAATTTAAAAAAAATCAAGACAATAATAAACCTTTGTTATGGAAAGAATAAGACTCTGGGGAGTTTAAATAATTTTCTTGGTTACCTGATTTTAAACTATTCCTTCCCTCCCCAGGATCCTGTTGATAGCACCAGTTTTTCTTGTCACTTACTAAAGTGAAGAAAGAAGGAGGATTCGGGAAGGATTTCCAACTACCTGAGAAGGGGAAGACAAATATCTTTTTCTTTAGGGACCATCTACTTCCAAACCATGTGATACTTCTCTGCTGTATGATCTTGGGCAAGTCACTTCATTTCTCTGTATCTCAGTGACTTCATGCATAAAATCTGGATAAAGAAAGTGAACTCCAGTGGGACATGGAATGTGTCCAACTTGATTAGTTTACTCCAGAGATTAGAACAGTGCCTGGCACAAAGTGGTTAAATACCATACAGAAAGTCCTCAATTGCTAAAATTATAACAATACTTCCCTAAGATCCTGTTCATAGCACCAGTTCTTCTTGTCACTTACTAAAGTGAAGAAAGGAGGAGGATTCTGGAAGGATTTCCAAGTACCTGAGAAGGGGAAGACAAATAGTTTTTTCTTTAGGGACCATCTACTTCCAAACCATCTGGTACTTGTCTGCTGTGTGATCTTGGGCAAGTCACTTCACTTCTCTGTATCTCAGTGACTTCATTCATAAAATCTGGAAAAAGAAAGTGAACTCCTGTGGGACATGGAATGTGTCCAACGTGATTAGTTTACTCCAGAGATTAGAACAGTGCCTGGCACAAAGTGGTTAAATACCATACAAAAAGTCCTCAATTTGCTAAAATTATAACAATACTTCCATAAGGATGGGACTTGAGAGAGAAAAGGTGGTACAGATGAGTGGGTAGATTTTTGGTTGTTGTTTTTGTGTGAAAAAATTTCACCCAGTCATTGTTGGGTACATGAGCACCCAGGCTGTATGCATGTTTGTAATTGTGTTTTTGTACAGATAGTTATGTGGGTGGTGGGGGCGGGGGGGGGGTAAGTCGGGGTGTGGAGGTGTGTTTGTATGAACCAGAAGTTGAGGAAATTTCTATGTGGGAGTCATGGATTGGGGGTGCTTTGTTCCCTGCAGATAATCTGTGATTATTTAATTCCCCCAGCAGACTTAAGGTCTACAAAGGTGATAACACGTAGTGTGGTGGGGAAAATGTGGGTTCAATAATGATAAACATTAATAGCAAGTGATGATAAAATTATTGGCAAACCACTACTTCCCCAGTCTCCTGAACATGCTTCTGGACACTGGGAACCTAGACAACATATAGTTCATTCCATGATCACCTTCTTGATTCTTGACCAAACACGGTAACAAAGTTTATTCTGAGAAATGTTTGTAGGGAAGACCTGGACTCTGAAAAAATTGCTACTTACTTTTTTTCCTGAACGGAGAATAAGTTTTTTGGCCCCAGATATTTCTGTATTTACATTGCCAAAATAAACAGAAAAACATGCGATGAGGGAAGACAATCAGTCACTTGTCACTGAATTCATTCTTTTGGGTTTCTCCAATCTCCATGAATTTCAGGTCATCCTGTTTGTGATTTTCATTATGGTATACCCAATAACCTTGACTGGAAGCTCCCTGTTAGTGTTGGTCTCCTCTGTGGACCCTGGCCTTCAAACCTCTATGTACTTTTTTCTCAGGAGCTTGTCCCTTATGGTTATAGGCTACACCACTGTTATCATCGTCAAAATGTTCACCAATTTCCTGTCCAAGGACAAACGTATTTCCACTGATGGATCTGCAGCCCAGATGTATTTTGCCTTCTTTTTTGGGTCCTCAGAGTGTTGGATCCTGGCAACAATGGCTTATGACAGGCAGGCCGCCATGTGTGATCTGCTCCTCTATTCACTCATCATGAACTGGAGGTTCTGTCTGCAGCTGGCCCTGGCTTCCTTGTTATCTGTGGCAACAATACGGACTGCAATGATGTTTACATTTCCCTTCTGTGGGCCTAATGTAATTAACCATTTCTTCTGTGATAGCCTTCCTCTCTTAGACCTGGTGTGCACGGACACTTTTGCGCTTGAGATATGCAGTGTAGCCATGAGTGTTATCGCCCTGATGCTCCCCTCTGGAGTGACTGTTGCATCCTCATCACCATCCTGAAGATGTCCTCCACCGAAGGCCGTCACAAAGCCTTCTCCACCTGCTCGTTCCATCTCATTGTAGTCTCACTGTTCTTTGGGTCTGCTGGTTTGACATTTCCAAGTGAAAGCCTCCTACTCTCCTGAGACCAAGAAGCTGCTTTCTGTCTCCTATTCAGTCTTCACTCCCATGCTAAATCCTCAGACCTACAGTTTGAGAAATCAAGAGGTGAAAGGTGCTCTGAAGAGGATTCTGGATAAAAGGTTATCTTCCCAGGATCTGAGAGCCTCTGATTTGTGAAGTGACTTATTTATTGAGTTATAAAGTCAATGACTTTGCTCAGGAATTATTACTTGGCACATTCCCATCTTTACCATTTGCTGAGGGGTCACTTTGTGCACGGGATATTCTGGGCTCTTGGAAAGACCATGGAGAAGGGTCAGAGGCCCATTCTTTGTTCTCAGATTTAAAATAGATAACACCAGTAAGAACTCAGGCTAGGAAGACATGAAGTACCAAGACGTCAACACATAAAATCGATCAATTTCTCCATCAATTAATGGTATTGATTGAGGGCTTATTATTTGCAAAGCATGAGGACAATCTTTTGTAGCATTACAGAATTACTGGTATGCATTAATGTTCTATTGTTTTATTTTTAAAGTTTTAAGAGAAGATCAGAAAAGAATATTTAGGAGTTCCTGGAAGTTGAAGTCTAGGTTGACTTTTCATCTCACAGACAGGTTCCTCTGCTCCTGATCCACTCCTATTTCCAGGATCACTGCCCTGTTCTTCTAGGGAATGCACTCCATTTGTATTTAAACAGATACTGGCTATGTCTGAAAATCCAATTGTGGGTTTGAGTTTTGAAGCAAAACCATAAGTGAAGTGACATCTAGTAATTGTCTGTATCCAAGAGAGGTCAAGGAAAGTATTCTTCTAATTCCAAAAGAAAAAATAATAAGCTCCTGGAATATTCATTTAATCGTATTTATTGAGCACTTACTGTGTGCAGAGCACTGTACTAAGCGCTTGGATAGTAACATCTAGCTATCTACCATTTATTCAGTTTCTCTAATCAGACTTTTTTAACGGTACTAAGTGCTTACTATGAGGTAGGCACTCTATTAAGCACTGGGGTTGATATGAGCTAAGCGGTTTTGGTATAGTCCATGTCCCACATGGGGCTCACACTCTTAATCCCCATTTCGCAGATGAGACAAGCTGAGGCACAAGGAAGTAAAGTGGATTGTCCAAGGTCACACAGTAGACAAGTGGTGGAGCTAGGATTAGAACCCAGGTCCTTCTAACTCCCAGGCCCATAGTTTATCCACTAGGTCACACTGCTTCTCAATTCAGTTTATTTAGACCAGGTTGTGCATATTCTATAATATAAGCCCTTAATGCATTTCATATACTTTTTACATGCACTTCAAGGTTTCTGTCATTAAATTTATTAATAAATGTCATGTAACTTACATATTCTTCAAGTCATTTTGGTTCATTGGAATGGTTTTACACACCCCTGGATCAGTCATCCACTCCATCTTTCCCAAGATTTATGCAAATCACTATGGAATATTTAAGCTATTTCTACATAAATTCTATGTCAGTATTTATCCACTCATTCCTGGGAACACGGGTGAGTTATAAGCTCATTGTGGATGGCAAACGTTCCTGCTAACACCGTTGCAGAAACTCGGGGAGTTATTTCAGACAACCTCGAAGGATATTAATTATGTTATTCATGTAGCATATGTCAAAGGATAAGCTAAGCCTAAGGAGGCACTGAAGTGGGCCAAATCATCACCACCAATGTTATTTATTGAGCATTTACTGTGTGCAGACCACTGTGCTAGCCACATGGGAGAGTTGGTAAGTTGGTAGACACATTCCCTGCCCACAGTGAACATACAGAGTAGAGGGGGAAACTGGCGTTAATAAAAATCAGACACTAATCCTTGTCGAAGGATTCCAAGTGCTTATCACAGTGCTCTGCACATAGTAAGGGCTCAATAAATACCACTGATTGATGTTAACGTAGTAACTTCGTAGGTGTTGAGTTTCATGTTCGACAAGGATTAGTGTCTGATTTTCATTAACGCCAGTTTAAAGTTTTCTTTAGGCTCAGCACAGCTCACACCCCTGCTTCTCCAAAAGGGCTAAACCCTCCGGTATGCACTCGGCATTCTACAGGTGGGGACCAGAGCACCTTGAATCTTGACTCTTCTGCCTGTGGTCAGTGTGCATTGAACATCATTTTGCATTGCTTAGTGCATAATATAAGCTCTCAGTACACTGCTCTGCACACAGTAAGCACTTATTAAATGCGATTGAATGAATGAATGAATGAATGAGGATCCTACCGTAGCTCTCGGTAGGATCCTCTCCTCAGAGCGCCACCAGGAGTGCCATCCCATAGGTGCCTGGGATTCCGATCCTGAGAGGCCGGCCCGCCAGCCATCATACCGTGCGGCCCCGCTACTCCCGGTACGATCTTCTGCTCAGAGAGCCGCCATAGGTGCCCGGGATTCCGATCCTGAGAGGTCCGCCCGCCTGCCATCACACCGCGCGGCCCTGCTGGTCCCGGTAGGATCCTCTCCTCAGAGCGCCGCCAGGAGCGCCACCACAGGAGCCCGGGACTCCGATCCTGTGTGGCCCGTCTGCCCGCCATCACACCGCACGGCCCCGCCGCACCCGATACGATTCTCTCCTCAGAGCGCTGCCAGGAGCGCCGCCATAGGTGCCCAAGATTCCGATCCTGACAGGCCGGCCCGCACTCACACCGCGTGGCCCTTCTGCTCCCGGCATCTTCTCTCCCATGACCCCCCTTAACAGTTCCGCCCTACTCCAGAACTGCCATCCATAGGATTCCATCCTCCTCCACCACAGAGACAATTTTGCCAAGAGACCCTGGACTCTCCTTGCCATTAACCTCTTTGATCTGATTTGACTGTCCTATGGACAATTCATCCTTCTACTTTGAGCATCATCTGCCTAGTTTCTCGTCCCTTCTGCATGTTAATTGTTAACTGCTCTCTGTGATATCATCTGCTCATCCCATCATTCCGATCGGATGTTAACTGTTAACATCTCTCGATGATGTCAGCGTCTGCTTCTATTACTGCCATTGCATGTTAACTGTAAACTGTTCTCTGTGATGTCATTATCTGCTTATTTTTGCCATCACATAGTAATTGTTATCTGCTCTCTCTGATATCATCATCTGCTTAATTTATTATTGCCATGGCAGGTTAACTGTTAACTACCCTCTGTGATGTCATCACCTACTTATATCACTGCTACTGCGTTGTTGCTACTGCATTTTAATTGTTAACTTCCCACTCTGCTGTCATTTACCTTGCTGATCGCACCATGAACAGTCAATTCCCCTGCTTCCAACTGCCCTTCCCATTCCTCACCTTCCCCTTCCCCTCTCCCACCCAGCTCTTTCCTCCCTTTCCCTCGCCCCCACCCCTCCCCCTAACTTCCTCCCCAGGATCCCTCTGTACCAGCGCCAACCCTCAACTCCTCCCTCCCAACCCCCTCCCTCCCGTCCTCCCCGCCCCCAACCTATCCCAGTTCTCTTTTCTCATCGCCACCCCTCTTCCCACTCTCCCCGCCCAGGATCCCGCCACCTCATGCCAATCCAAACCCTCCCCAACCCTCGCACCCTTCCCCCTCCCTCCCTCCCTCCACAGCTGCTGCCAAGTGTGGCCTTTGGAAACCCCACTCCATTATAGGTCAGCTCCCTTTCATCCTGGACCTATTCCTTTCCAGCTCTCTACTCCTCCTCGCCCTAACTGAAACATGGCTGTCTCCAGACGACACGGTCACTTTTGCTGCTCTCTCCAGTGGGGGTCTCTTCTTCTCCCACTCCCCCAGACTCACCGAAAAAGGAGGAGGTTTCGGTTTCCTTCTCGCTCCCCAATGGAGCTTTCTCACTATCCCTCCCACCCCTTCCCTTTCCTTCCCCTCCATTGAAGCCCTCATTATTCGCCTCTATCACCCCTCCAGATTCTTGTAGCTGTCATTTACCGCCCCCCCCCCCCCCGGCCCCACCTCCAACTTCTTTAACGATTTGGACCCCTTTCTCACCTTCCTTCTCTCCTTTTCTATGCCCACTCTGATTCTCGGAGATTTCAACAATCACATGGATGTCTCTGGTGACTCCTCTGCGGCCCGCCTTCCATCTCTCGACGCTGCCAAACTCCTGCTCCACCCCACTTCGCCCACTCACCAACTTGGTCAAACCCTCGACCTCATGATCTCCTACTGCTGCACTATCTTCACCCTCACCAACTCTGAAATCCCTCTCTCTGATCATAATCTTCTCACCTACCTCCTCACTCACACTCCTCTCCCCTGTAAATCTATATTACTACTTCACAGAGACCTCCGCTCTCTCAACCCCATCCATCCTTCTGAGCGCCTCACACCCCACCTCGCCTCCCTTTCCTCTCTACCCAATCTTGATGATCAGATTACTGCTCTCACCTCTACCCTCTCTACTCAGCTCACTTCGTTTGCAGCACTTTCCCTTCGCTGCTCTCGTACCACTAACCCTGGATCACTGCCACTATCCACCTCCTTCGCTCTTATGCTCAAGCTGCCGAACGCTGCTGGCGACAGCAACGGGCTCACAGTCCAGAAGGGGGAGAATCTTAATCACCATTTTACAAATGGGGTAACTGAGGCACAGAGAAGTGAAGTGACTTGCCCAAAGTCACACAGCTGACAAGTGGTGGATCCGGGATTTGAACCCACGACCTCTGACTCCGAAGCCCGTGCTTTTTCCACTGAGCCAAGTTGCTTTCAGACATCTCTAGCTAGATCCCCATCCTCAGCACTTGCAGGACTTACATTTGTTCAATTGTACATTTGTTGATGATTTTGATCATTCTAGTTGTAAAAATGTTTATGTTTGTTTCCCCAACTAAAGTGTAATCTCCTCATGGGTGGGGGATATCAATCCTATCCCTGCCCCTAATACTTTCCCCAACTCTAACCCTAACCATAACCCTAAGCCCAATTGTAATGTTAACCCTAGTGCCAGGCTTAGGCTTAGACTTAGCCTCACCCTCACCCTAACCGTAACCCTAAAATGGTAATGACCATAAACATGACGCTATGCCCAAATTCCTGAGGCAGAGGAAACATATCTGGGTGCTGGTGGTTGGGGGAGGACAGCCATGAAAATGCCCCTCCTCTTATGTCCATGAAAATGCCTTTCACCTTGCAATTCAACCAGGGCAACAAATTGTGCGAATCCGAAATTTAGCCCTAGCCCAAACTCTAATCGGAGCCCAAACCCGAACCCTAACACTAAACATAGATCTAGGCATAGCCCTAAAACTAACCATAACTCTTGTTATCTTATGCTGCTGAGTTATGTCCGACCCATAGCGACACCATGGACACACCTCTCCCAGAATGCCCCACCTCCATCTGCAGTCGTTCTGGTAGTGTATTCATCGAGATTTTCTCTCAAGTGCTACTCCAGCCACCTGTGCTTCTGACCCCATTCCCTCTCATCTTATGAAATCTCTCGTCCCTTCCCTCCTCCCTTCCTTAACTTCCATCTTCAACTGCTCACTCTCCACTGGTTCTTTCCCCTCTGCCTTCAAACATGCCCACGTCTCCCCCATCCTGAAAAAACCTCTCTTGACCCATCCTCCCCTTCTAGTTATCGCCCTATCTCCCTCCTACCATTCCTTTACAAACTCATCATAACCAGCATCATCATCAATCGTATTTACTGAGCGCTTACTGTGTGCAGAGCACTGTACTAAGCGCTTGGGAAGTACAAATTGGCAACATATAGAGACAGTCCCTACCCAACAGTGGGCTCACAGTCTAAAAGGGGGAGACAGAGAACAAAACCAAACATACTAACAAAATAAAATAAATAGAATAGATATGTACAAGTAAAATAAATAAATAAATAAATAAATAGAGTAACAAATATGTACAAACACATGTACATATATACAGGTGCTGTGGGGAAGGGAAGGAGGTAAGATGGGGGGATGGAGAGGGGGGGCGAGGAGGAGAGGAAGGAAGGCGCTCAGTCTGGGAAGGCCTCCTGGAGGAGGTGAGCTCTCAGCAGGTTCAACTCCTTGAACGAGTCGTCTACACCCGCTGCCTCGAATTCCTCAACACCAACTCTCTCCTCGACCCCCTCCAATCTGGCTTCTGTCCCCTACATTCCACGGAAACTGCCCTCTCAAAGGTCACCAATGACCACCTGCTTGCCAAACCCAATGGCACCTCTTCTATCCTAATCCTCCTCGACCTGTCTTCGACACTGCGGACCACCCCCTTCTCCTCAACACACTATCCAACCTTGGCTTCACAGACTCCATCCTCTCCTGGTTCTCCTCTTATCTCTCCGGCCGTTCATTCTCAGCCTTATTTGAGGGCTCCTCCTCCCCCGCTCATCCCTTTAGTATAGGAGTTCCTCAAGGTTCAGTTCTGTGTCCCCTTCTGTTCTGTATCTACACTCACTCCCTTGGTGAACTCATTCGCTCCCACGGCTTCAACTATCATCTCTATGCTGATGACACCCAAATCTACATCTCTGCCCCTGCTCTCTCTCCCTCCCTTCAGGCTCGGGTCTCCTCTTGCCTTCAGGACATCTCCATCTATATGTCTGCCCGCCACCTAAAACGCAATGTGCCCAAGACTGAACTCCTTATCTTCCCTCCCAAACTCTGCCCTCTCCCTGACTTTCCCATCACTGTAGACGGTACTACCATCCTTCCCGTCTCACAATCCCGCGACCTTGGTGTCATCCGCTACTCTACTCTCTCGTTCACTCCTCAAATCCAATCCGTCACCAAAACCTGCTGGTCTCACCTCAGCAACATCGCCAAGATTCGCCCTTTCCTCTCCATCCAAACCGCTACCTTACTGGTTCAATTTCTCATTCTATCCCGACTGGTTTACTGCATCTGCCTCCTCTCTGATCTCCCATCCTCCTGTCTTTCCCCACTTCACGCTACTGCCCTCTGATCATCTCTCGTGCAGAAACCGCTCTGGGCATGTTCCTCACCCCCTCAAAAATCCTCTGTGTGTACCAGTCAACCTTGCCATCAAGAAAAAACTCCTCACTCTTGGCTTCAAGGTTCTCATCCTCGCCCCCTTCCTCTCTCACCTCCCTTCTCTCCTTCTACAGCCAGCCCACACCCTCCGCTCCTCTGCCACTAACCTCCTCACTGTACCTCGTGTCTCGCCTGTCTCACCGTCAAAACCCCGGACCACGTCCTCCACCCCCTGGCCCTGAAGGCCCCTCCCTCCGCACATCCGCCAAGCTAGCTCTCTTCCTCCCTTCAAAGCTCTACTGAGAGCTCACCTCCTCCAGGAGGCCTTCCCAGACTGAGCCCCCCTTTTTCCTCTCCTCCTCCCCATCCCCTCCACCCTACCTCCTTCCCCTCACGACAGCACCTGTATATATATTTGTACAGATTTATCACTCTATTTATTTTACTTGTACATATTTAGTATTCTATTTATTTTGTTAATGATGTGCATCTAGCTTTATTTCTATTTATTCTGATGACTTGACACCTGTTCACATGTTTTTGTTGTCTGTCTCCCCCTTCTAGACTGTGAGCCCGTTGTTGGGTAGGGACCATCTCTATATGTTGCCAACTTGTACTTCCCAAGTGCTTAGTACAGTGCTCTGCACATAGTAAGCGCTCAATAAATATGATTGAATGAATGAAATGAATGAATTTCTTGGTAAAAATAAGGAAGCGGTATACCACTGCCTCCTTCGACGCAGTAAAACTGTGTCTGCCCTCGACTTTCTCCCGTGCTGCTGCTGCCCAGCGCAAGTAAGTTTTGACTTGTAGCAGATTGTCTTCCATTTACTAGCCACTGCCCAAGCTAGAAATGGAATGGATATGCCTCTGCTTGACTCTCCCTCCCATAGTCGACACTGGTAGAGTACTGGAAACTCTCCAGGTGCGACCCTGAGAGGTGAACCGTAACTCTTACCTTAATCCGAATCCTAACTCTAAACCCAACCCTAACCCTAACCTTAAATCTATTCCTAACATTAACCGTAACCCTAACCCTATACCTATCACTAATGTTAACCCGAACTCTAACCTTAAAACTAACCCTAGCCCTAGCCCTAATAAAATCCCTAACATAACCCCAACAGTAACCCTAAACCTAAACCTCACCTTAGCCCTAGTGCCTATACTGACCACAAATCTAAACCTCAGGTAAGTGTTGGGGGGGTCGCTGACCAAAGGGAGGCTCCAGGTTCTTTAGATTGGGTGATGATGAGACAAAGACCAGACAACGAGCCAGAGTGATCAGTTCTGCCTCTTTATTAGGTATATTCACAAGCTGTAGCACAGCAAACAGGCGAAGGAGGGTCCGAGTCCTAATCAGCAGGTAGGCTCTGCAGGGCTCGGTCTATATTCCTATAACTAAAAATAGGGAGCCCCCTCATACCGGTTAGCCCTCCCCGTATTCCCAGGTTGTCTATCTGATTGGGACAGTTACCGTTCCGCAACCTTTTAGTGTAGCAGTTCTGTGTCCTTGCTGTGGGTTGCTCAGGTGGAGAGAGGCTGTGAATTCACAGATGGGGTACTCTTCCCACAAATGTTAACACCAAACTTCACCCTATCACCATCTTTAATCCTAACCCTAGCAACTTGCCATAGCCATAGACTGAACCCTAAACCTAGGCCTAGGCATAGGCTTCATCCGAGCACTGACGCTAACTCTAACCCTAATGCTAATCCTAACCCTAACACTAGCCTAATACTAACCCTAAACACAACCCTTGACCTAAACCTAACCCTAACCCTAATCCTAACCGAAAACATAACTCCAACCCAATGCCTAACCCCAGCCTTAACCCTAATCCTACCCTTAAACCTAACCTTAACCCTAACCATAACCTTTATCCAAACTCTAGCCCTCACCCTCAACCTAACCTTAACCCTAACTATAAATTTAACGCTACCCCTAACCCTAAACCTAACCTAATCTTAATCATAACCTTAATCCTAACTTTACTCATAGCCCTAGCTGTAGCCCTAACAAAAATTGTAATGCTAATCCTATACCTCACACTAACCCAAAACCTAACCGTAACCATAATCCTAGACCTACCTTTAACCCTAAACCCAGCCCTATCCCGAACTCTAGTACTATCCCTAACCACAATCTTAACCCTAGTTCTAACAATAACCCTAATCCTAACCCTCAACCTATCCTTAGGCCTTAACCTAACACTAACCCTATCCCTAGCCTTAAACCTAGCCCTAGCCCTAACACTAACCCTAGCCCTAACCCTAAACTTAATTCCAACCCTAATCCTAACCATAACCTGAAAGCTACCCTAGTTCTATGCTTAATCCTTTTACTCTAACCCTATACCTAGCCCTAATCCTGACCTTAACACTACCCATAGCCCCAATTCCAACACTAGCCCTACTCTAACCCTATCCTGAGGCATAGACATGTTCATAATCTAAACCCTAACCCTAAACCTAACACTAACTGTAAACCTAACCCTAACCATAATCCTAACCCTAACTGCAACTCTAAATCTAACCCTAGGCCTAGGCTTAGCCCTAGTCCTAAACTCAAGCCTAACAGTAACTTTAGCCTTAGATCTAGCCTTAATCCTAACTCTAACATTAGCCCTAAGCCAAGCAGAAACCCTAAACCTAACCTTAATCCTAACTCTAATCCTAGCCCTAAACCTCACCCTAACTCTACCCCTTAGCTACAGCTACTGATGCAAACCCTAACTGTAAACCTGGCCCTAATTCTCATCCTAAATCTAGGCTTTACAGTAACCCTAGCCATAAACCTACCCCTAACCCTAGCTCTAGGACTACTCCAAAGGCTAACCCTCACATCAACTCTAATGCTAACCCTAATACTAACCTAGGCCTAACCATGTCCTTACTCCTTACCTGATACCTGACACTAAAAATAACCCTAATTCTAAGCCTAATCCGGATTCTAAACCTAACCCTAACTATAACCTTAACCATAACCAAATTCCAACATTAACCCTGAACCTAGAATTACTGGAGCCCTAGACGTAAACCTGGCCCAAAGCTTAACCCTAAACCTGACCTTAACCCTAACCCTAAACCTAACCCTAACCTTTACCCTAACACTATCAGTTGGACTAGCCCTAGGCATAGCCATAACCCTAACCTGAACACCAGATCAATCCCTAAGCCTCACCCCAAACATAAACCTAACCCTAGCCCTTGAGCTAACATAACCCTAATACTATCCTTAGCCCTAAGCATAACCCCAGCCATAACCCAAACTCCAAACCTAATCCTAACCCTAAACCTTAAACTTAACCCTTACCCCAACACTATATCCAGCCCTAAGCCTCACCCAAAACCTAGCTCTAACCCTGGCCCTAATGCTGATAATAATAATAATAATAATAATAATAATAATAATTTTGGTATTTGTTAAGCACTTACTATGTGCCAAGCGCTGCTCTACGCGCTGGGGAGATACAAGGTAATCAGGCTGTCCCAGGTGGGGCTCACAATCCTATTCCCCATTTTCCAGATGAGGTAATTGAGGCACAGAGAAGTTAAATGACTTGCCCAAATCACACAGCTGTTAAGTGGCAAAGCCAGGATTAGAGTCCATGATCTCTGATTCCCAGGCCAGTGCATTTACCACTGAGCCACGAATATAACCCTAACCCCTAACTCTATCCCTAAACTTAACCCTAGCCATAGCCTTAATCCACACCTTAACTCTAACCCTAAAATTAACCCTAACCTTAAACATAACCAAAACTTTAAAACTAACTCTAACCCTAATCCTTCCATCCCTACCCACTCTACTTACTCTTGATGACCAAACTGATGCTCGCAACTCCACCTTATCCCTAACCCTAAATTTATCTCTAAATTGTAACCCTCACCCTATCCCTAGTCCTAGCCCTAACCCTAACCATAACAGTCGATCATATTTATTATATTATATTTATTGAGCATTTTCTATATGCGGAGCACTATGGTAAATGCTTGGGAGAGTACGATATCACAGTATAACAGGACACATTCCCTGAAAGAGTAATTGTGCATTACATTTGAGAGGGTCAGCGATGAGATAGATGAGATCGAGGTATAGTGAGGAGCAAATGTGTGAGCTGGGGTTGTAGTAGGAGAGTTGTGAGGTTCAGTAGGTGCTTTAAACCCGATGGTAAGGAGTCTCTCTTGGGCAAACCACTGGAGGATTGGTTAAACACGGTTTAAACGTTTTTGTAGAAAATGATCCAGTAATCCAGAGTGAAAAATAGAATAGAGGGGGAATGACAGGAGGCTTAGAGGTCGTCTGTCAGTCAATCATATTCATTGAGCACTTACTGTGCACCGCACTAAGCACTTTAGAGAGTATCATATAGCAATATAACAGACACATTCCCTTGGTCACAACAAGCTTATAGTCTAGAGGGGAGACATACTTTTGCATGAAAAAAATAAAATTTCTGATATGTATGTAAGCATTGTGGGTCAGGAAGGATGGATGAATAAAGGGAGCAAGTCAAGGTGAGGCAGAAGAGAACTGGAAGAGGAAAGGAGGGGCTTGGTTAGGGAAGGTCTCTAAATCCGTATTACTCCCCCATAGAGATCTCAGCTCTCTAGGCCTCACCCATATGTCTTAGGACATCATTCATTCATTCATTCAATCGTATTTATTGAGTGCTTTTTGTGTGCAGAGCACTGTACTAAGTGCTTGGGAAGTACACGTCGGAAACATATAGAGCTGGTCCCTACCCAACAACGGGCTCACAGTCTAGATGGGGGAGACAGACAACAAACAAAACAAAACATGTGGAACAGGTGTCAAGTCATCAGAATAAATAGAAATAAAGCTAGATGCACATCATTAACAAAATAAATAGAATACTAAATATGTACAAGTAAAATAAATAGAGTGATAAATCTGTACAAATATATATACAGGTGCTGTCGTGAGGGGAAGGAGGTAGGGTGGAGGGGATGGGGAGGAGGAGAGGAAAAAGGGGGCTCAGTCTGGGAAGGCCTCCTGGAGGAGGTGAGCTCTCAGTAGAGCTTTGAAGGGAGGAAGAGAGCTAGCTTTGGCGGATGTGCGGAGGGAGGGCACTTCAGGCCAGGGGGAGGACGTGGGCCGGGGTTTGACGGTGAGACAGGCGAGAACGAGGTACAGTGAGGAGGTTAGTGGCAGAGGAGCGGAGGGTGTGGGCTGGGCTGTAGAAGGAGAGAAGGGAGGTGAGGAGGGAAGGGGCGAGGTGATGGAGAACCTTGAAGCCAAGAGTGAGGAGTTTTTGCTTGATGCGTAGGTTGACTGGTAGCCACTGGAGATTTTTTGAGGAGGGAAGTAACATGTCCATAGCGTTTCTGCACAAAGATGATACGGGCAGCAGCGTGAAATATAGAGTAAAGAGGCGAGAGACAGGGGGGAGGGAGATCAGAGAGGAGGCCGATGACTCTCCTATCCAGTCGGGATAAGATGAGAGATTGAACCAGCAAGGTATCAGTTTGGATTTCGTCCCCTCCACTCCGCTGAAACTGCCCACCAATGACCTCCTTCTTGCCAAATCCAATGGCTCCTCCTCTATCCTAATCCTCGTCGACCTCTCAGCTGCTTCTGACATTGTTGACCACCCCCTTCTCCTTAACACGTTATCCAACCTTAGCTTCACTTACTCCGTCCTCTCCTGGTTCTCTTCTTATCTCTTTGGTCATTCATTCTCAGTCTCCCTTGTGGGATCCTCCTCCCCCTTCAATCTCCTAACTTTAGGGATTCTTCAAAGGTCAGTTCTTGGTCCCCTTCTGTTCTCCATCTATACTCACTCCCTTGTAGAACTCATTCGCTCCCACGGCTTCTAATATCATCTTTTTGCAGCTGATACTCAAATCTACATCTCCTCCCCTGTTCTCTCTCCCTCCCTCCAGGCTCGCATGTCCTTCTGCCTTCAGGAAATCTCCACCTGGATGTCCACCCGCCACCTAAAACTCAATGTGTACAAGACTGAGATCCTTATTCTCCCTCCCAACCCCTGTCCTCTCCCTGACTTTCCCATCACTGTGGATGGCGCTACCATCCTTCCTGTCTCCCAAGCCCGTAACCTGGGTCTCATCCTTGAATCCAGTCCCTCATTCACCCAACATATCCATTCTGTCACCAATTCCTACCGGTCTCACCTTCATAACATCGTCAAGATCTGCCCTTTCCTCTCCAAATCACTGCCTTCGTAGTACAATCACTCATCATAACACAACTAGATGACTACATCAGCATCCTTTCTGAACTCCCAACCTCTTGTCTCTCCCCACCTCAGTCTATACTTCACACTGTTAACCGGATTATCTTTTTACAGAAACCCTCTGGGCGAGTACACCCCCCTCCTCAAAAAACTGCAGTGGTTACCTATCAACCTTCGTATCAAGTAAAAACTCCTCATATTGGCTTCAAAGCTCTCTATCACCTTGCCTCTTCCCACTTCACCTCCCTTCTCTCCTTCTACAGCCCAGCCCGCACATTCTGAGTTCACCAAGGGAGTGAGTGTAGATAGAGAACAAGAACTGACCCTTGAGGAATCCTTACAGTATGAAGTCATGGGAGGGGGAGGAAGAGCCCACAAAGGAGACTGAGAATTAATGGCTGGAGAGATAAAAGAACCAGGAGAGGACAGAGTCTGGGAAGCCAAGGTTGGATAGTGTGTTGAGGTAAAGTGGGTTCTCTATCTACACTCACTCCCTTGATGGTTCAATCTCTCATCATATTCCAACTGGATTACCACATCATCCTCCTCTCTGATCTCCCATCCTCTCCCCGCTTCAGTCTATACTTCACGCTGCTGCATGGATCATCGTTGTGCAGAAACGCTATGGAGATGTTACTCCTCTCCTCAAAAATCTCCAGTGGCTGCCAGTCAACCTACGCATCAAGCAAAAATTCCAGTGTGGAGGATGTGTGGAGGGAGTGCGTTCCAGGCCAGGGGAAAGATGTGGAGCGGGGGCCGACGGCGGGACAGGCGAGAAGGAGGCACAGTGAGGAGGTTAGCAGCAGAGGAGTGGAGAGTGCAGGCTGGGCTGTAGAAAGAGAGAAGGGAGGTGAGGTAGGAGGGGGCGAGGTGATGGAGAGCATTGAAGCCGAGAGTGAGGAGTTTGTGCTTGATTCGCAGGTTGACTGGCAACCACTAGAGATTTTTGAGGAGGGGAGTGGCATACCCAGAGCGTTTCTGTACAAAGATAATCCGGGTTGGGTTTAGGTTTAGGGTTGAGGCTAGGGATAAATTCAGGTAAATGCTTAGGGTTAGTGTTAGCGTTAGGATTAGGATTAAGCTTCGTGCTATACAGGTTTCATTGGGATTGTCTTTGACAGTACTGAGGGAAACATTCAATAATCTTTCTTTTTTAACTTGACTACTTTGCAGAGTAGAACAAAAATAAATATGCAGAAAACTTGCCTCCAGATTGGCTACATATTACAGTGCTTAGAGTGTAAGCATCTTCAATTTCTCTATTTACTATTTTACATAGACCTGAACATCTGAAATTACCAGTAGAGTGCATGTAGCAGTGTGGTTTCAGGTAAGTGATTTTTACAGAGTGGAAATAAACAGATTGATTCAACACATTTACTCTTACTTAGCAGGCTAAAGGAAAAATGACTTCTGGAGCAGACTAGGCCTCCAATCGGTTGAACACTACAGAGCAAGGACAAGTGTAGGTATTCTCTGTCACTTTATTTCTGAACATGGTACTGAACACTTGAAATTTCAAGATGAGTTCATATGACATTTCATGTTTTGCATGGATCAAAGCTAATGACTAATATAGAATTGAGAGAAGCACACATCCAAACAAGTTTCTTATTTAACTTGCTCATTTAGAAGGATCGAAGAAAAGATGATACATGTAGAAAACTAGATTCCTGGAGGGATGCAAAGAAATCTTCGGGTTCTATATTTACTATTTTAAATGAAGCTGAAAAAGTTGAACTTTCACGAAGCTCCCATATAATATTTCATCCCAGAGGGGTTACAACTAAAGAGACTCAAGAATGGAGAAAACGCCCTATCACTCAACTCTTCCACTCTTAGCATGCTAGAAGAAAAATGATTCGTGCAGAAGAATGGACTCCCTTGAACTGTTCCTTACAGGGAAAATATAAGCTTAGATCTCTTCTGTTACTCTATTGATGTTGTACAAGGAACTGAATATTTGCTATTTCAAGAAAAAATCATATGGCAGTTCGTGCCAAACTGACTTCAAGGCAAATATCTTTGACCGGCCTGAGAGAAGCACATAACCAATCGATTGTCTTATTACACTTTTCTTCTTTCCATGATCGAAGAAAAGGTATTTATAGAACACTAGGCTTCTAACGCGTGGCATACTGCAGTAGAAGAATTGATGAAGAGAACTTCTGTTTCTGTATTACTAGTTCACAAGGAATTGAATAGTCAAAGTTTCCTGAAGCTCCCAGCTAAGTATTTCTTACCAGAGAGGCTTCAAAGCAATTGACTTTTTTATTGAACTAGGAAACGCAGATTCACTCATTCACACTTATTTAACAGACTAGAAGAAACACAGGTCTAGAAGAACAGGACTCATGCAAGTGACTAGAGTCCTGATGGGCTGTACACTGCTGGCCACGGTTCAGTGTAGATATCCTCTGTTACCTTATTTCTGTGGTATATGGAAATAAACTTTTGAACTTACAAGAAGAGTTAATGTACAATTTCCTGCTACGAAATGGTGACAGGATTGAAAAAACACAACATCGATCAAATTTCTTACTTAACTTGGTTACTTATCAGAATAGAAGAAAAGGGGAACATGCAGAAAACTAGATTCCTGATGTTACATATATTATAGATAAAAGGATGGTGTACACATCTTTTGTTTCTGTATTGTTACATTACACGGACCTGAAAAGTTGAATTTTGAAGAATCTTCCAGATATTTTTCGTGTCAATGGTTTCAATGCAATTGATTTATACAGAATGGAGAAAACGCACATTCACTCAACACATTCACTCTTAGCAGCCTAGAAGAAAAATGATACATAGGATGCAGTGCAAGGATCGTGTAGGCATTTTCTATTTCTTCATTTACTATTTTACATGGGCCTAAACATTTGAAATTACAAGAAGAGTCTATATAACATTTCATGCCATTGTGGGGTTTCAAGGCAAGTGGACTTTAAGATTGGAGAAAATGCACATTCAATCATCTTAATTAGCAAGCTAAAAGCTAAAAGAACAATGATTCATGCAGAGGACTAGATACTGAACGGCTGTACATTGCAGAGCAAGGAACTGAACATTTGAAAAATGTCGTTGAGTTCATATGGCATTTTGTGCCAAAGGGGTTTCAGTGCTAGTGACTTTAATAGGACAGAGAGAAACATACATTCAATCAACTTTCCTCTTTAACTAGCCTATTTAGCAGGATAAATTACAATTGTAAAGCAGAACACTAGACCCTAGATGGGCTGCATACCACAGTGCAAATATCAGAGGAGACACCTTCTGTTTCTGCATTACATTTTACGTATAACATTCAGTTTAAATTTCGTGACGTTCCCATTTTAGAAATTCCTTCAAGTAGTGTGTCCATCTGAGGGATTTTTTCACAGAATGGAGAACTCTTCCATTTACTCAACTCATTCACTCTTAACAGGTGAGAAATAAAGTGACTCATTGCAAAAGACTATCATCCTGGTGTGCTTGCTATACACTGCTGACCAAGGATCAGTTTTGATACCTTCCATTTCTGTATTACTATTATATATGTGACTGAGCATTTGAAATTTCTATATATGTTCATAGGGCTTTTCAACATAAGTGATTTTCTAGGATCGAGAGAACCACAGAATCAATCTTAATGCAAGTTAGCATACCAAGCTATATGAAAGAAAAATGACCTACTCAGAAAGCGAGACTATTAAGAGGATCGGTGAAGGCATCTTCTCTTTCAAATTCATACTATTTTACATGGAACTTGAACAGTTGAGATTTGATGAAGCACCCATTTAGTACTTCCTCTCAGGGGAGTTTCAACACAATTGCCTTTTACAGAATGGAGAAAACATACAATCGCTCTTAACAATCACTCTATCTTAAAAGGCTAAAAGAAAAATGACTCATGCAGAAGCCTAGCGTCTTGATGGGCTGAACGAAAGGATCACTGTAGATATTCTCTGTTATCTCAGTGGTGCAATACTTGGAAATGAATGTTTGAATGTCCAAGAAGAGTTCATATACCATTTCGTGCCTTATGCCATATGGGTTTCAAAATAAGGTTGTGAAAAATACATTCAATAAACTTTCTTACTTAACGTGCCTACTTTGTGGGACAGAAGAAAAATGATGCACCCAGAAAACTGCAATGATGTGTACAAACTGCAATGCAGTGATCAGAGTAGGCATCTTCTCTCTCGGTATGCATGGACTTGAGTAGTTGGTATTTTATGAAGCTCTTTAAATAGTATTTCGTCCCAGAGGGGTTTCAACATAAGTGACTTTTACAGAATGGAGAAAACGAAAAAAAAAAAGTCTTCAGTGTCATTCTATGACATGGTAGAAAAAAACTGACCCGCGCAAAAGACAAGACTCCGGATGCATTTGTTTACTGAAAGGTAAAGATCAATGTAGATGCCTTCTATTACCGTATATGGAACTGAATATCTGAAAGGTTCAGATGAACATATGAGCACCGTGGGTCAGTGGAAAGAGTGCATGCTTTGGAGTCAGCGGTCATGGATTCAAATCCTTGCTCTGCCACTTGTCAGCTGTGTGACTTTGGGCAAGTCACTTCACGTCTCTGTGCCTCAGTTCCCCCATCTGTGAAATGGGGATGAAGACTGTGAGTCTCCAGTGGGATACCCTGATCACTTTGTAACGTCCCGAGCGCTTAGAAAATTTATTTGCACATAGTAAACGCTTAATGAATGCCAGAAAAAATTTGAAGATAAGTTCTTATGATTTTGTTTGCTAACTGGGTTGGCAAATTAAGTACGTTTGTCAAGATTGAAAGAAATAAAGCACCATTTCATCAGGTTTCCTAAATAACTTGCTTTCTAATCAGCATAGAAAAAAAGGGAACATGCCATTGTTTGTATCCAGCAGAGAAAAGAAAGGTGAAGACATTTTCTGTTTGTGTGATACCATTTTACATCAACCTGAACCGTTGAAATTTCATGAAGCTCCTTTAATAGCCAAAAGGTTTTGAAAATAAATGACTTTTACAGAATGAGGAAGACTCCATTCACTCTTAGCAGCCCAGAATAAAAATGATAACTTACACTCCTCATACAATGCGTAGTGCAGTACAGGTATCGATAACGGCATCCTCTGTTTCTGAATTTACTGTTTTACAATGTAATTAGGGATATGGCTGGGGTTCGTTTGAGGGTTAGTGAGGATTATGGTTAGTTGTAATCTGAAATCTAGGCATAGGGATAGGTTTAAAAATCGAGCAAGAGTTTCATTGTAATTGACTTTTACAGAAAAGATAATCACTCTACATTATCTCTTAACAGACTACAAGAAAAATGACTGACGCAGAAGACTAGACTCTTGTGGAAATCTTCCATTTCAGTGTTAGTGCTTTACGTGGAAGTGAACATTTGAAATTTCGAGATGAGTTCATCTAGCTTATCGTGCCATACAGGTTTCACCACAAGTGGCTTTGTTAGGTTTGAGAAAACTATACATTCAATCAACTTTCATATTTATCTTGCATAATTAGCAGGATAGACCGAAAATAATCTCTGTAGAAATCTAGACTGCTGATGGCCTCCATCCTGGAGCAAAAAGGTTATTGCAAGCATCATCTATTTCTGTTTTTACTATTTTACATAGACATGAAATTCTGAAATTGCAAGAAGCATTCATGTAAGCATTTTCGTGCCAGTGTAGTTTCAAATTTAAGAGACTTTTACAGAATGGAGAAAATGCACAATCACACATCACAATCAATCTAAATTAAGCAGGCTAGAAGCAAAATGATTCACACAGAAGACTAGATTCCTATTAGACAGTACACAGCAAGTGAAAGGTTAGTGTGACTCTCATTCATTCATTCAATCATATTTATTGAGTGCTTACTGTGTGCAGAGCACTGTACTAAGCGCTTGGCAAGTACAAGTTGGCAACATATAGAGACGGTCCCTACCCAACAGTGGGCTCACAGTTTAGTGACTCTTCTTTGTCACATTATGCCTGGACATTGACATGAATTTAATCAATCAATCAATCAATCAATCGTATTCATTGAGCGCTTACTGTGTGCAGAGCACTGTACTAAGCGCTTAATGAAATTTCAATACGCGTTCCTATGACATTTTCTACCAAATGGGTTTTAACACCATTGACTCTAACAAGATAGAGATTAATGAATGAATTCATTAATTGAATTAATGAATTCAATTAATTTCAAGTTGCCTACGTTGCAAGATAGAGGACAAATGAAAGAAGCAGAAACGTATACTCCTTAGGAGTTGCATACTGCATATTAAGTCTCTGTATTAGCATCTTTTGTTTTAATATTTTACATGGAACTGAACAGTTGAAATTGTACAAATATATAGTACTTCAACCCAAGAGACGTTCAACGCAAGTGACTATTACTGATTGTAAGAAATGCACAATCACACCTCAAATTCACTCTTACTAGAAGGATAACTAGAAGGAAAATGTCAAAAACAGAGTACTAGACTCTGGACAGACTGATCACTGCATAATAAGGAGCAGCCTAGCTATCCCCTGCTACTTTATTTCTGCAGTGCATGGAAATAAGGTTTGAAATGTCCAGGTGAGTTTACATAGAATTTCGTGCCATGTGAGTTTCAGTGCAATTGGCTTTGACAGGATTGAGAGAAACACAGAGTCATTTAACTTACTTATTTCACTGGAATAGTATGCAGAGTAGAACAAAAATAATACATGCAGAAAACCTGAATTCGTATTGTCTGTAAGCATCTGCAACTTCCCTATTTACTACTGTACATGAAAATTTGAAATTACAAAGAGTTCATGTAGCAGTTCTGTGTCAGTGTGGTTCAAGGTAAGTGAATTTTTGCACAGTGGGAAAAACACGCTGATTCACTGAACATATTTAATCTTACTTAACAGGTTAGAAGAAAAATGAGTCCCGCAGTAGACTAAGCTTACCATTGGTTGAACACTCCAGGGCAAGGATCAGTGTAGATTCTCTGAACATTTGAGATTTTAAAATAAGTTCCTGTGACACTGTGTGCCATACCGGGATCAAAGCTAAATGACTTGGGTAGATTTGAGAGAAACATACATCCAATCAAATTTCTTATTTAACTTGCTAATTTAGCAAGATCAAAGGAAAATGATACATGCAGAAAACTAGACTCCTGGTGCGTGGCATATCTCTGTACAAGGATAGGTGTTGGCATCTTTGGGTTCCAAATTTACTTGGAATTTCATAAGGCTCCCTTATAATACTTTGAACCAGAGGTGTTACAACCCAATTTACTCAAGAATGGTGAATAGAAGGAAAATGGTACATGCAGAACACCAGAGTTCTGAGTGACGCACTGTAATGCCAGGATCAATGTAGGCATGTTCTGTTTCTGTTTTACTATTTTACATGGAACTGAATAGTTGAAATTTAATGAAGCTCATACTTCGCATTAGGTGTCAGAGGGCTACCAAAGCAAGAGACTTTTCCAGAAGGGAGAAAACATATGTTCACTCATCACATCTACTCTTATTTACAAAGAAGCAGGGTGATGTATACTTTTTTAACAACAGTAAATACTTCTTTTTAAGTATTGGCAGTCATATGACTTTGCAGTCTTGGCAAGGATTGCCATATGTGCTTGGCAGTCAGAGGTCTTGGATTTTAATCCCGATCTTTCCATTTGTACGCTGTGTGATTTTTGGACAAATCACTTAACTTCTCTCTGCCTCAGTGACTTCATCTGTAAAATGGAGATCAAGACTGTTAAACCCATGTGTGCAACCCCATAACCTTGTATCTATCTTAGGCTCATAAAACAGTACTTGGCACATAGTAAGAGCTGAAAAACTAAACTCATTATTATGAGTAAGCCTTGTAAAAATGACACATGCCGAGAGCTAGATACCAGATGAACTGTACTTTGTAAGGTAAGGATTAGTGTCGATATCTTCCGTTACTGTATCTCTGCTGAGTATGGAACTAAGCATTTGAAATTTCAAGAGGAGTTCATCTAACGCTTTTCATGCCCTACCGTTTTCCACAAAACTGCACCATCCTGCTGCTCCTGGGCTCGGCCAACATAGGGGGCCCTCGGAGCTCCTCCCAGCGCACCCCCCATTCACTGAAGCGCGGGGATTGGCTGGGGCCGGGGCCCGTACTGCAGGGCTCTGGGTGGGCTAGCAGAGGGCGCACTCTCGCAGCTCTTCCCGTTCCCCCAATCAACTGGAGTTTGGGGATTGGCTGACGACAGGGATTCTCTTGCAATTCGCGAGCTCGGCCAGCAGAGGATGACCGCGCAGCTCTTCCCGTTCCCCCCCCCCCATACTTAACTGAGTGGAGAGTGGGAATCAGCTGGAGCCGGGGACCCTCCTGCAGCTCCTGGGCTAGACCGGCAGAGTGCTTCCTCGCAGGTCCTCCAGTCCCCCCAGTCAGCTCGTGCTTGGGGATTGGCTGGGGGCGGGGATTCTCCTGCAGCTCGCGACATCGGCCAGCAGAGGGCGCCCTCGCAGCTTCTCCCGTTTCCCCTCCTCTCCTCAACTGAGTGAAGCATGGGAATGGGCTGGAGACGGGGAACCTCCTGCAGGTCTTGGCCTCGGATAGCAGAGGGTGCCCTCGCAGCTCCTCCCGTTCTCCTCAATCAACTGGTGCTTGGGGATTGGCCGGTGGCGGGGATTCTCCAGCAGTTCGCGAACTCGGCCAGCAGAGGACGCCCTTGCAGCTCCTCCCCTTCCCCTCAGTCCACTGATGCTTGGGAGTTGCCTGGGGTCGGGGATTCTCCTGCAGCTCGCGAGCTCGGCCAGTAGAGGACGCCCTCGCAGCTCTTCCCGTTTCCCCGCCCCCTCCTTAAATCAGTGGTGCGTGGGGATCGGCTGGAGCCCGGGACCGTCCTGCACCTCCTGGGCTCGGCCAACAGAGGGCGCCCTCGCAGCTCCTCCCAACTCACCCCCATTCAGTCGAGCACCGGGATTGGCTCGGGCTGGGGCCCGTCATGCAGGACTCTGGATGGGCCATCAGAGGACGCCTTCGCAGCTCCTCCCGTCTCCCGTCCTCTCCTTAAATGAGTGAAGCGTGTCGATCGACTGGAGCCGGGGACCATCCTGCATCTCCTAGCCTCGGCCAGGAGAGGGCGCCCTCGCAGTTCCACCCGTCACCCCCCATTTAGCGGGGGGCGGATTGGTTGGGACAAGCGATTTCCTTGCAGCTCTTGGGCCCGGCGAGCAGATGGCGCCCTCGCAGCTTCTCTGGTCGCCCCCAAATCAGTGGAGTGCGGGGATTGGCTTGGCCCTGGATTCCCCTGTAGCTCTTGGACTCGGTCAGGAGAGGGCGCCTTCTCAGCTTCTCCCGTCCCTTCCAAATCTACTGGTGCTTGGGGATTTCCTGAGATCAAGGATTCTCCTGAAGCTTGCGAGGTCCGCCAGCAGAGTGAGCCCTCGCAGGTCCTCCCGCCCCTCCCCCATTCAGTGGGGCGTGTATTGGTTGGGACAAGGAATTTCCCTGCCGCTCTCTGGCCCGGCCAGCAGATGGCGCCTTCTCAGCTTCTTCCGTCGCCCCGAAATCAGTGGAGTGCGGGAATTGGCTGTGTCCGGGGATTCCCCTGAAGCTCTTGGCCTCCGTCAGCAGAGGGCACCCTCGCAGCTCCTCCCGTTCCCCTCATTCAACTGGTGCTTGGGGATCGGCTGAGGTCGGGGATTCTCCTTTAGCTTACAAGGTCGGATAGGAGAGGGCACCGTCGCAGCTCATTACATTCCCTCATTCAACTGGTGCTTGTGGATTGGATGGGGTCGGGGCTTCTCCTGCAGCTCGCGAGCTCGGCCAGCAGAGGACGCCCTAGCAGCTCTTCCAGTTTTCCACCCTCACCTTAAATCAATGGAGCATGGGGGTCGGCTGGAGCGGGGGACCGTCCTGCATCTCCTGGGATCGGGCAACAGAGAGCGCCCTCGAAACTCCTCCAGGCCCACCCCGCATCGGTGGAGCCCGGGGATTGACTGGGGCCGGGGCCCATTCTGCACGGCTCTGGGTGTGGCAGCAGAGGGAGCCCTCGCAGCTTTTCCCGTTCTCCTAAATCAACTGGGGCTTGGGGATTGGCTGGGGTAGGAGATTCTCCTGCAGCTCATGAGCTCGGCCAGCAGAGGAGACCCTCGCAGCTCTTGCCCTTTCCTCCCTCTGCTTAAATGAGTGGAGCATGGGGATCGTGTGGAGCCGGGGATCCTCCTCCAGCTCCTGGGCTCGGCCAGCAGACAGCGCCCTCGCAGGTCCTCCCGTCCAACCCTATTAAGTGGGGCGCAGATTAGTTGGGGCAAGGAATTTCCCTGAAGCTCGCGGGCCCGGACAGCAGATGGCACCCTCGCAGCTTCTGCTGTCGCCCCCAGATCAGTGGAGTTCGGGGATTGGCTGGGGTCTGGGATTCCCCTGCAGGTCTTGGACTCCGTCAGAAGAGGGCGCCATCTCAGCTTCTCCCGTCCCCTCCAAATCAACTGGTCCTTGGGGATCTGCTGTGGTGGGGGATTCTACTTGAGCTTTAGAGGCCGGCCAGCAGGGGGCGCCCTCGCAGCTCCTCCCGTTCCGCCCAATCAACTGGTGCTTGGGGATTGGCTTGGGTCAGGGATTCTCCTGCAGCTAGCGAGCACGGCCAGCAGAGAACGCCCTCGCAGCTTTTCCCGTTTCCTTCCCTGTCCTTAAATGTGTGGATTGTGGGGATCGGATGGAGCCGAGGACCATCCTGCAGCTCCAGGACTCGTCCAACCGGGGGCGCCCTCGTAGCTCCTCCCGTTTCCACCCCTCTCCTTAACTGAGTGGAGCGCGGGGATCGACTGGGGCCGGGCACTCTATTGCAGCCCTGTGCTTGGCCAGGAGAGAGGGCCAACGCAGCCCCTCCCATCCCCCCATTCAGTGGGGCATGGATTGGTTGGGGCAAGGGATTTCCCTGCAGTTTGCGGGCCCGGCCAACAGATGGCGCCCACGCATCTTCTGCGGTCGCCCCCAAATCAGTGGAGTGCGGGGATTGCCGTGGGCCGGGGATTCCCCTGCAGCTGTTGCACTTGGTCAGGAGAAGGTGCCCTCTCAGCTTTTCCCATCCCTTCCAAATCAACTGCTGCTTGGGGATCGTCTGAGGTCGGGGATTCTCCTTAAGCTCGCGAGGTCGGCCAGCAGGGGGCGCCATCATAGCTCCTCCCGTTCTTCCAATCAACTGGGGATTGGGAATTGGCTTGGATCGGGTATTCACCTGCAGCTCGCGAGCTCTGCCAGAAGAGGACCCCTTCGCAGCTCTTCCAGTTTCCCCCACCTCTCCTTAAATGAGTGGAACGTAAGGATCGACTGGGGCCGGGGACTGTCCTGCAGCTCCTGGGCTCGGCCAGCAGAAAGCGCCCGCGCAGCTCCCTCCGGTCCGCCCCCCATTCAGTGGAGCCCGGGGATTGGCTGGGGCCGGGGCCCGCCCTGCAAGGATGTGGGTGGTCCAGGAGAGGGCGCACTCAAAGCTCCTCCCGTTCCCCCTAGTCAACTGGTGCGGCTGGGGTAGGGGATATTCCTGCAGCTCGTGAGCTCGGCCAGCAGAGAACGCCATCGCAACTCTTCCCGTTTCCTCTCCTCTCCTTAACAGAGTGGAGCACGGGGATATGCTGGAGCCGGGGACCCTCCTGCAGCTCCTGGTCTCGGCCAGCAGAGAGCGCCCTCGCATGTCCTCCCGTTCCTCCCATTCAGTGGGGTGCCTATTGGTAAGGGCAAGGGATTTCCCTGGAGCTCGCGGCCCCTGCCAGCAGATGGCGCTCTCGCAGTTCTCCTGTTGCCACCAAATCAGTGGAGTGCGGGGATTGGCTCAGCCCGGGGATTCGCCTGCAGCTCTTGGCCTTGGACAGCAGAGGGCGCCCTTGCAGCTCCTCCCGTTCCCCCAAATTAACTGGTGCTTGGGGATCGGCTGAGGTCGGGGACTCTCCTTAAGCTCAAGTAGTCGGCCAGGAGGTGGCGCCCTCGCAACTCCTCCCGTTTCGCCCATTCATCTGGAGCTTTGGGATTGGCTGGGGTCGGGGCTTCTCCTGCAGCTCCCAAGCTCAGCCAGCAGAGGACGCCCTCGCAGCTCTTCCTGTTTGCCCCCCTCCTTAAATGATTGGAGCGTGGAGATCGGCTCGAGCCCGGTACCTTCCTGCATCTCCAGGGCTCTGCCAACAGAGGGCGCCCTCGCAGCTCCTCCCGGCGCACTTACCATTCACTGGAGTGCGGGGTTGGTTGGGGCCGGGGCCGGTCCACCAGGGCTCTGGACTGCCCAACAGTGGGGGCCCTCGCAGCTCCTTCCATTCCCCTCAATTAACTGGTGCTTGGGGATTGGCTGGGGTGTTTGGGGATTGGCTGGGGTCGGGAATTCTCCTTTAGCTCGCGAGCTCGGCCAGCAGAGGACGCCCTCGCAGCCCTTCCCGTTTCCCCCCGTCTCCTTAAGTGGAGTGTGTAGATCGCCTGGAGCCGGGGACCGTCCTGCTATTCCTGGGCTCGGCCAACAGAGGGCGTCCTCGCAGCTTCTCCCGGCCCGTCACCCATTTACTGGAGCTTGGGGATCAGCTGGAGCCGGCGACCGTCCTGCAGCTCCTGGGCTCGGCCAACCGAGGCCGCCGTCGCAGCTCCTCCCGTTTCCTCGGCTCTCCTTAATTGAGTGGAGCGTGGGGATTGACTGGGGCCGGGGACTCTCCTGCAGCTCCTGGGCTCGGCCAGAAGAGAGCCCCTCGCAGCTCCTCCAGGCCCATCCCCCATTCAGTGGAGCGCGGGGATTGGCTGGGGCCGGGGCACGTCGTGTAGGGCTCTGGGTGGACCAGAAGAGGGCGCCCTCAGTTCTCCTCCCTTTAACCCCAATCAACTGGTGCTTGGGGATCGGCTGAGGTCGGGGATTCTCCTGAAGCTCGCGAGGTCGGCCAGCATGGGACGCCATCGCAGCTCCTCCCGTTCACACCAATCAACTGGTGCTTGGGAATTGGCTGGGGTCGGGGATTCTCCTGCAGCTCGCGAACTCGGCCAGGAGAGGACGCTTTCGCAGCTCTTCACGTTTCCCCCCCTCTTTAAATAAGTGGAGCGTGGGGATCGCCTAGAGCCGGGGACCGTCCTGCAGCTCTTGGGATCGGCCAACAGAGGGTGTCCACGCAGCTCCACCCGTCAAACGCCCCAATCAGAGAAGCGCGGGAATTGCCTGGGGCTGGGGCCCGTCCTGTTGGGCTCCGGGTGGACCAGCAGAGGGCGCCCTCTCAGCTCCTCCCTTTATCTCCAATCAACAGGTTCTTGGGGATTTGCTGTGTTTTGTAATTCTCCTGCAGCTCGTGATCTCGGCCAACACAGGGCGCCCTCGCAGCTCTTCTCGTTTCCCCCCGTCACCTTAACTGAGCCGAGCGTAGGGATCGACTGGGGCCAGGGATTCTCCTGCCACTCCTGGGCTCCGCCAGAAGAGAGCGCCCTCGCAGTTCCTCCCAGCCCACCTCCCATTCAGTGCAGCGTGGGGATTGTTTGAGGCCGGAGGCCGTCGTGCATGGCTCTGGGTGAGCCAGCAGAGGGTGCCCCACAGCTCCTCCCTTTCCCCCCATTCAACTGGTGCTTGGGGATTCGCTCGGGTCGTGGATTCTCCAGAAGCTCACGAGCTCAGACAGCAGAGGACACCCTCGCAGCTCTTCCCGTTCCCCCCACCCCTTACCTGAGTGTAGCGTCGGGATTGACTGGGCACGGGGACTCTCTGCAGTTCCTAGGCTCGGCCAGCAGGGAGCTCCCTCGCAGCTACTCCCGTCCTCTCCATTCAGTGGGGCGCAGAATGGTTGGGGCCAGGAATTCCCTGCAGCACGCGGGCCTGGTCAGCAGATGGCGCCCAAGCATCTTCTCTGGTCGCCCCAAAATCAGTGGAGTGCTGGGATAGGCGTGGCCGGGGATTCCCCTACAACTCTTGGACTCGGTCAGCAGAAGGCGCCCTCTCAGCTTTTTCCATCCCACCCAAATCAACTGGTGCTTGGGGATCGGCTGAGGTAGGGGATTCTGCTTAAGCTCTCGAGGTCGGCCAGCAGGGGGCACCCTCCCAGCTCCTTCCGTTCCCCCCAAGCACCTGGTGCTTGGAGAGTAGCTGGGGTCTGGAATACTGCTGCATCTCCCGAGCTCGCCCAGCAGAGGACAACATCGCGGCCCATCACCTCTTCCCCGCACTCCTTAAATGAGTGGACCGTGGGTATCGGCTGGAGCCGGGGACCGTCCTGCAGCTCCTGGGCTCGGCCAACAGAGGGTGCCCTCGCAAGTCCTCCCGTCCCCACCTATTCAGTGGAGCGCGGATTGGTTGGGACAAGGGATTTCCCTGCAGCTCGCGGGCCTGCCAGCAGATAGCGCCCTTGCAGCTTCTCCCGTCGCCACCAAATCAGTGCAATGCGGGGATTGGCTGGGGCCAGGGATTCCCCTGCAGCTCTTTGACTCGGTCAGTAGATGACGCCCTCTCAGGTTCTCCTGTCCCCTCCAAATCAGCAGGTGCTTGGGGATTGGCTGTGGTCGGGCATTCATCTTCAACTCGTGAGGTCGGCCAGCAGGGGGCGCCCTCGCAGCTCCTCCCCTTCCCCCCGGTCAACTAGTGCTTGATAATTGGCTGGGGTCGGGGATTCTCCTGCAGTTCACGAGCTGGGCCGGCAAAGGACGCCCTCGCAGCTCTTCATTTCTTCACCACATCCTTAAATGAGTTGAGTGTGGGGATCAGTTGGAGCCAGGGACCCTCCTGTAGCTCCTGGGCTCGGCCAACAGAGGGCGCCCTCACAGCTCCTCCCGTCCTACTCCCCATTCAGTGGAGCACAGGGATTGGCTGGGGCCAGGGCCCGTCAAGCAGAGCTCTAGGTGGGCCAGCAGAGTGCGCCCTCCCTGCTCCTCCCGTTCCCCCCAGTCAACTAGTGCTTGGGGATTGTCTGGGGTCGGGGAATCTCCTACAGCTCGCGAGCTCGGCCAGCAGACGACGCCCTCCCAGCTGTTCCCATTTCCCCTCCTCTCCTTGAATGAGTAGAGCCTTCTATCTCTCTATCTCTATGCATGCCTTCGATCTCTCCTTGACGCTGCCAACCTCTTGCTCCACCCCACCTCACCCACTCACCAACTTGGTCACACCCTCGACCTCATCATCTCCTACCGCTGCACTGTGTCCACCCTCACCAACTCTGAATTCCCTCTCTCTAATCATAATCTTCTCACCTGCCTCCTCACTCACACTCCTTTCCCCTGTAAATCCATATTAGTCCCTCACAGAGATCTCCGCTCTCTCGACCCCATCCATCTTTCTGAGCGCCTCACACTGCACCTCACCTCCCTCTCCTCTCTACCCAGTCTTGATGATCAGATTACTGCTCTCAACTCTACCCGTTTCTACTCAGCTAGACTCACTCGCTCCCCTTTCCCTTCGCCGCTCTCGTACCACTAACCCACAGCCCTGGATCACTGCCACTGTCCGCCTCCTTCGCTCTTATGCTCGAGCTGCCGAACGCTGCTGGCGAACGTCTAAACACCATACCAACCTCGTTCACTTCAGGTTTATCCTTTCCTGCCTTAACTCAGCCCTCTCTTCTGCCAGACAAAACTATTTCTCCTCCCTTATTGACACCCATGCCCATCACCCCCGCCAGCTCTTCCGTACACTCAACTCCCTTCTCAGGCCCCCGGTTCCTCCCCCTCCTCCTTCCCTCACCCCCAACGATCTGGCCTCCTACTTCATTAACAAAATTAAATCCATCAGGTCCGACCTCCCCAAAGTCTCTTCCCCCCTTTCTCCAACCCCCCGGCTCTCAACACTCTCTGCTACTCTCCCATCCTTCCCAGCGGTATCCTCAGAGGAACTCTCCTCCCTCCTCTCAAGTGCTACTCCGGCCACCTGTGCTTCTGACCCCATTCCCTCTCATCTTATGAAATTTCTCGCTCCATCCCTTCTCCCCTCCTTAACTTCCATCTTCAACCGCTCACTCTCCACTGGTTCCTTCCCCTCTGCCTTCAAACATGCCCATGTCTCTCCCATCCTAAAAAAACCCTCTCTTGACCCCACCTCACCTTCTAGTTATCGTCCCATATCCCTCCTACCATTCCTTTCGAAACTCCTTGAACGAGTTGTCTACACGCACTGCCTAGAATTCCTCAACAACAACTCTCTCCTCGACCCCCTCCAGTCTGGCTTCCGTCCCACACATTCCACGGAAACTGCCCTCTCAAAGGTCACCAATGACCTCCTGCTTGCCAAATCCAACGGCTCATACTCTGTCCTAATCCTCCTCGACCTCTCAGCTGCCTTTGACACTGTGGACCACCCCCTTCTCCTCAACACGTTATCTGACCTTGGCTTCACAGACTCCGTCCTCTCCTGGTTCTCCTCTTATCTCTCCGGTCGTTCTTTCTCAGTCTGTTTTGCAGGCTCCTCCTCCCCCCTCCCATCCTCTTACTCTGGGGGTTCCCCAAGTTCAGTGCTTGGTCCCCTTCTGTTCTCAATATACACCCACTCCCTTGGTGACCTCATTCGCTCCCACGGCTTCAACTATCATCTCTACGCTGATGACACCCAGATCTACATCTCTGCCCCTGCTCTCTCCCCCCTCCCTCCAGGCTCGCATCTCCTCCTGCCTTCAGGACATCTCCATCTGGATGTCTGGCCGCCACCTAAAGCTCAACATGTCGAAGACTGAACTCCTTGTCTTCCCTCCCAAACCTTGTCCTCTCCCTGACTTTCCCATCTCTGTTGACGGCACTACCATCCTTCCCGTCTCACAAGCCCGCAACCTGGGTGTCATCCTCGACTCCGCTCTCTCATTCACCCCTCACATCCAAGCCGTCACCAAAACCTGCCGGTCTCAGCTCCGCAACATTGCCAAGATCCGCCCTTTCCTCTCCATCCAAACCGCTACCCTGCTCATTCAAGCTCTCATCCTATCCCGTCTGGACTACTGCACCAGCCTTCTCTCTGATCTCCCATCCTCGTGTCTCTCTCCACTTCAATCCATACTTCATGCTGCTGCCCGGATTATCTTTGTCCAGAAACGCTCTGGACATATTACTCCCCCTCCTCAAAAACCTCCAATGGCTACCGATCAATCTGCGCATCAGGCAGAAACTCCTCACCCTGGGCTTCAAGGCTCTCCATCACCTCGCCCCCTCCTGCCTCACCTCCCTTCTCTCCTTCTACTGCCCAGCCCGCACCCTCCGCTCCTCCACCACTAATCTCCTCACCGTACCTCGCTCTCGCCTGTCCCGCCATTGACCCCCGGCCCACGTCATCCCCCGGGCCTGGAATGCCCTCCCTCCGCCCATCCGCCAAGCTAGCTCTCTTCCTCCCTTCAAGGCCCTGCTGAGAGCTCACCTCCTCCAGGAGGCCTTCCCAGACTGAGCCCCTTCTTTCCTCTCCCCCTCGTCCCCCTCTCCATCCCCCCATCTTACCTCCTTCCCCTCCCCACAGCACCTGTATGTATGTATATATGGTTGTACATATTTATTACTCTATTTATTTATTTATTTATTTATTTTACTTGTACATTTCTATCCTACTTATTTTATTTTGTTGGTATGTTTGGTTCTGTTCTCTGTCTCCCCCCTTTTAGACTGTGAGCCCACTGTTGGGTAGGGACTGTCTCTATGTGATGCCAATTTGTACTTCCCAAGCGCTTAGTACAGTGCTCTGCACATAGTAAGCGCTCAATAAATACAATTGATTGATTGATTGATTAGAGCGTGGGGATCGACTGTATCCGGGGACCTTCCTGCAGCTCCTGGGATCGGCCAGCAGGGAGTGCACCCGCAGGTCCTGCCATTCCCCCCATTCAGTGGGGCGTGTATTCCTTGGGGCAAGGGATTTCCGGGCTCGGAAAACAGAGGGCGCCCTCGCAATTTCTCCCATCTCCCCCATATAAGTGGAGTGTGGGGATTGGCTGGGGAAGGGGATTCCCCAGCAACTCTTGGACTCGGTCAGCAGAAGCTGCCCTCTCATCTTTTCCCGTCACCTACAAATCAACTGGTGCTTGGGGATCGGCTGTGGTCGAGGATTCTCCTTAAGCTCGCGAGGTCGATGAGCAGGTAAGTGCTGCGAAGGCGTCCTCTGCTGGCCGAGCTCGCGAAAGGCAAGAGAATCCCAGACTCGAGCCAATCCCCAAGCACCAGTTGATTGGGAGAACAGGAGGAGCAGGGAGAACGCCCTCTGCTGGCCCACCCAGAGCCCTGCAGGACGGACCCCGACGGAAGGATCAGGGACAGCGCCCTCTGCTGGCCCACCGAGAGCCCTGCAGGACGGATCCCAGCCCCAGAAAATCCCCGCGCTGGGCCGGGAAAGGGGAAAGGGGGGTGGGCCAGGAGGAGCTAGGAAGACGCACAATGTTGGCCGAGCCCAGGAGCGGCAGGACGTTCCCCGGTTCCGGCCGATCCCCACGCTCCGTTCATTTAAGGAGGGGGGGGGGGAAACGGAAGAGCTGCGAGGGCGTCCTCTGCTGGCCGAGCTCCCGAGCTGCAGGTGAATCCCGACCCCAGGCAATTCATTCATTCATTCATTCATTCAATCGTATTAATTAAGCACTTACTGTGTGCAGGGCACTGTACTAAGCGCTTGGGAATTACCAGTTGGCAACATATAGAGACCGTCCATCCCCAACAGCGGGCTCACAGTCTAGAAGGGGGAGACAGACAACAACATAGAACATATTAACAAAATAAAAAATAGAATAAATATGTACAAGTAAAATAAATAAATAAATAGAGTAATATGTACAAACATATATATATATATATACAGGTGCTCTGGGGAGGGGAAGGAGGTAAGGCGGGGGGGATGGGGAGGTGGAGGAGGGGGAGAGAAAGGAGTGGGGTTCAGTCTGGGAAGGCATCTTGGAGGACGTGAGCTCTCAGTAGGGCTTTGAACGTAGGAAGAGAGCTAGCTTGGCGAATGTGCGGAGGGAGGGCATTCCAGGCCAGGGGGAGGACATGGGCCTGGGGTCGACGGCTGTACAGGCGAGAACGAGGCATAGTGAGAAGGTTAGCAGTAGAGGAGTGGAGGGTGTGGGATGGGCTGTAGAAGGAAAGAAGGGAGGTGAGGTAGGAGGGGTCCAGGTGATGGAGAACCTTGAGACCGAGGGCGAGGAGCTTTTGCCTGATGCCTACGTTGATTGGTAGCCACTGGAGACTTTTTAGGAGGGGAGTAACATGCCCAGAGCGTTTCTGCACAAAGATGATCCGGGCAGCAGCGTGAAGTACAGATTGAAGTGGGGAGAGACAGGAGGATGGGTGATCAGAGAGGAGGTAGATGCAGTAATCCAGTCGGGATAGGATGAGATTGAAGGAGCAGGGTAGCGGTTTGGATGGAGAGGAAAGGGCGGATCTTGGCGATGTTGCAGAGGTGAGACCGTCAGGGTTTGGTTACTGATTGGTTGTGAGGGGTGAACGAGAAAGCAGAGTCGAGAATGACACCAAGGTTTCTGGCTTGTGAGTTGGGAAGGATGGTAGTGCCGTCTACGACGATGGGAAAGTCAGGGAGAGGGCAGGGTTTGGGAAGGAAGATAAGGAGTTCAGTCTTGGACATATTGAGTTTTAGATGGCTGGCAGACATCCAGATGGAGATGTCCTGAAGGCAGTAGGAGATTCGAGCCTGAAGGGAGGGAGAGAGAGCAGGGGCAGAGATGTAGATTTGCGTGTCATCCACGTAGAGATGATAGTTGAAGCCGTGGGAGCGAATAAGTTCACCAAGAGAGTGAGTGTAGATAGAGAACAAAAGGGGACCAAGAACTGACCCTTGAGGAACCCCTACAGTAAGGGGATGGGAGGGAGAGTAAGAGACCGCAAAAGAGACTGATAATGATCGGCCGGAGAGATAAGAGGAGAACCAGAAGAGGACAGAGTCTGTTAATCCAAGGTTGGATCCACTTGTATCCACTACAGGGTCTGGCACATAGGAAGTGCTTAACAATCCTGGAGGGAGGGAGAGAGAGCAGGGGCAGAGAAGTAGATTTGGGTTGTCATCTGCGTGGAGATGATAGTTGAAAGCGTGGGAGCAAATGAGTTCACCAAGGGAGTGAGTATAGATAGAGAACAGAAGTTGACCAAGAACCCTTATAGTAAGGGGATGGAAGAGGGAGGAGGAACCCGCAAAAGAGACTGAGAATGAACGGCCGGAGAGATAAGAGGAGAACCAGGAGAGGACAGAGTCTGTGAAGCCAAGGTTGGCTAGCATGCTGGGGAGAAGGGGTTGTCCACAGTGTCGAAGGCAGCTGAGAGGTCAAGGAGGATTAAGGTAGAGTAGGATCCACAAGTACCAGTTGACTGGGGGGAACGGGAGGAGCTGCGAAGTCAACCCCCTACTGGCCCACCCAGAGCCCTGCAGGACGGGGCCTGGCCCCAATCCATCCCCGTGCTCCACTTGAAGGGAGGTGGGGCGGGAGAAGCTGCTTGGGAGCCTTCTGTTGGCCGAGCACAGGAGCTGTATGACGGTCCCCGCCTCCAGCAGTTCCCCACGATCCACTCATTTAAGGAGAGGGGTGGAAACGGGAAGATCCGCGAGGGCGTCCTCTACTGTCCGATCTGGCGAGCTGCAGTAGAATCCCCGATCCCAGCCAATCCCCAAGCACCAGTTGATTGGGGGGAAAGGGAGGAGCAGCCCGGGCCCCCTCTGCTGGCCCACTCAAGAGCCCTGCAGGACGCACCCCATCCCCAGGCAATCCCCGTGCTCCACTGAATGGGGGAATGGGAGAGCGGAGCTGCAAGTTCGCCCTCTGTTGGCCGAGTCCAGGAGCTGCAGGTCGGCCCCGAGTCAAGCCGATCCCCTCGCTCCACTCAAGGAGAGAGGGGGAAACGGGAAGAGCTGCGAGGGCGTCCTCTGCTGGCCGATAATGCGAGCTGCAGGAGAATCCCTGTCCTCAGCCACTCCCCAAGTAGCAGTTGATTTGGAGGGGACGGGAGAAGCTAAGAGGGCGCCCTCTGCTGACCGTGTCCCAGAGGTGCAGGGGAATCCCCGGCCACAGGGAATCCCCGCACTCCACTGAATGGGGGGAAGGACCTGTGTGGTCGCTATCTGCTGGCCGGTCCCCCAAGCTACAGGGACATCCCTTGCTCCAACCAATCCTCGCCCCATTGAAGAGGGGGGAAGGGAGGACCTTCGAGGGCTCTCTCTGCCGCCCGAGACCAGGAGCTGCAGCAGAGTCTCAGGCTCCAGCCGATCACCACGCTCCACTCAGTTAAGAAGAGGGGGAAAACGGGAAGAGCTACGAGGGCGTCCTCTGCTGGCCGAGCTCGCGAGCTGCAGGCGAATCCCGGACCCCAGCCGATCCCCAAGCACCAATTGATTGGGGGGAATGGGAGGAGCTGCGAGGGCGCCCTCTACTGTTCCACCCAGGGTCCTGCAGGCCGGGCCGCGGCCCCAGCTAATCCCCGCGCTCTACTGAATGGGGTGTAGACCGGGAGGAGCAGCGAGGGCGCCCTCTGTTGGCCTATCCCAGGAGTTGCAGGAAGGTCCCCAGCTCCAGCAGATCCCCACGCTCCACTCATGTACGGAGAGTGGGGGAAATCAAAAGAGGTGCGAGGGCGTCCTCTGCTGGCCGATCTCTCGAGCTGCAGGAGAATCCCCGACCACAGACAATCCCCAAGCACCATTTGATTGGGGGGGAATGGGAGGAGCTGCGAAGTCGCCCTCTTCTGGCCGACCTCGGGAACTGCAGGATAATTCGCGACCTCAGCCGATCCTCAAGCACCAGTTTATTTGGAGAGGACGGGAGTAGTTGAGAGGGCTCCCTCTGCTTACCGTGTCCAACAGCTGCTGGGGAATCCCTGGACACAGCCATTCCCCGCACTCCATTGATTTCCTGGCGACGGGAGAAGCTGCGAGGGCGCCATTTGCTGGCCGGGTCCGCGAGCTGCAAGGAAATTCCTTGCCCCAACCAATACACTCTACACTGAATGGGGGGGGGGGCAGGGGGCAAGGGAGGACCTGAGAGGGGGCTCTCTGCTGGCCGAGCCCAAGAGCTGCAGGAGAGTCACTGGCTACAAGAGATCCCCACGGTCCACTCAGTTAAGTAGAGGCGGGGAAACGGGAAGAGCTATGAGGGCGTCATCTACTGTGCGAGCTGCAGGGGAATCCCCTACCCCAGCCAACCCCCAAGCACCAGTTGATTGGGGGGAACGGGAGGAGCTGTGAGGGCCCCCTCTGCTGGCCCAGCCAGTGTCCTGAAGGACGGGCCCCGGCCCCAGCCAATCCCCGCGCTCCACTGAATGTGGGGTGGGTTAGGAGGAGCTGCGAGGGTACCCTATAGTGGCCGAGCCCAGGAGCTGCAGGACAGTCCCTGGATCCAGCCGATCCCCACGCTCCACTCAATTAAGGAGGGGGGAAAAATGGGAAGAGCTGCGAAGGCGTTCTCTGATGGCCGAGCTCGCGAATTGCAAGAGAATCCACGACCCCAGACAATCCCCAAGCACAAGTTGATTGGGTGGATCGGGAGGAGCTGAGATGGCGCCCTCTGCTGACCCACCCAGATCATTGCAGGACAGGCCCCGGCCCCAGCTGATTCCCGTGCTCCACGGAATGGTGGGCGGACTCGGAGGAGCAGCGAGGGCGCCTTCTTTTGGCCGAGTCCAGGAGCTGCAGTAGGGTCCACAGCTCCAGCCGATCCCCACGCTCAAATAATTTAAGGATAAGGGAGGAAATGGGAAGAGCTGCGAGGGCTACCTCTGCTGGCTGAGCTCGCGAGGTGCAGGAGAATCCCCTACCCCAGCCAATCCCCAAATACCAGTTGATTGGGGGGAACGGGAGGAGCTGCGAGGGCGCCCCCTCCTGGCTTACCCAACGAGCTGCAGTAGAATCACCGACCTCTGCCGATCCCCAAGCACAAGTTGATTTGGAGGGTACGGGAGAAGCTGAGACGGCGCCCTCTTCTGACCGCGTCCAACAGCTGCAGGGGAATCCCTGGCCACAGCCAATCCCCACACTCAACTGATTTCGGTGCGACGGGAGAGGCTGAGAGAGCGCCAGCTGCTGGACGGGCCCGTGAGCGCAGGGTAATCCCTTGCCCCCACCAATCCGCGCCCCACTGTATGGGGGGACGGGAGGAGCTGCGAGAGCGCTCTCTGCTGGCCGAGCCCAGGAGCTGCAGGCGAGTCACCGGCCCCAGTAGATCCTCACGCTCCACTCAGTTAAGGAGAGGGGGGAAAACGGGAAGAGCTGCTAGGGCATACTCTGCTGGCCGGGATCGAGAGCTTCAGAGGAATCCACGACCTCCGCCAATCCTCAGCCGATCAGCACCAGTTGATTTGGAGGGGACGGGAGAAGCTGAGAGGACGCCCTCTGCTGACCGAGTCCTAGAGCTGTAGGGGAATCCCCTGCCCCAGCCAATCTGCCACTCCACTGATTTGGGGGCGACAAGAGAAGATGTTAGTACGCCATCTGCTGTCCGGGCCCGCGAGTTGCAGGAAAAGCCCTTGCCCCAACCAATCTGCGCCGCAATGAATGGGGGGGGATGGGAGGACCTGCGAGGGCGATTGTTGCTGGCCGAGCCCAGGAGCTGCAGGAGGGACCCCGGCTCCAGCCGACCCCCACGCTCCATTCAGCTAAGGAGGTGGTGGGGGGGGGGAACGGGAGGAGCTGCAAGCGTACCCACTGCTGGCAGGCCTCACGAGTTTCAGGGGAATCCCCGACCTCAGCCGATCCCGAAGCACCAGTTGATTTGGAGGGAACGGGAGCAGCTGAGAGGGCGCCCTCTAGTCACCAAGTCCTAGAGCTGCAGGGCAATCCCCGGCCACAGCCAATCCCCTTACTCTACTGGTTTGGGGGCGACTGGAGTACCTGCGAGGGTGCCATCTGCTGGACGGCCCCGCGAGCTGCAGGGAAATTCCTTAACCCAACTAATCCGCACCCCAATGAATTTGGGTGGGGGGAAGAGAGAACCTGCGAGGGTGTCTGCTGACCGAGCCCAGGAGCTGCAGGCGGGTCCCCGTCTCCAGCCAATCCCATGCTCCACTCATTTAAGGAGAGCGGGGGAAAACGGGAAAAGATGCAAGGGCGTACTCTGTTGACCAGCCCAGAGCCTTGCAGGACTGGCCCTGGCTCCAGCCAATCCCCGCGCTCCACTAAATGGGTAGATATGTGGTAGGAGCTGCGAGGGCGCCCTTTGTTGTTCGAGCCCAGGAGCTGCAGGAAGGTCCCTTGCTCCATCCGATACCTACCCTCCACTTAGTTAAGGGGGAGTGGGGAAACGGGAATAGCTGCAAAGGCGTCCACTGCGAGCTGCAGGAGAATCCCCTACCCCAGCCAATCACCAAGCCCCAGTTGATTTGGGGGAACGGGAGGAGCTGCGAAGGCTCCCTATGCTGGCCCACCCGGAGCCCTGCAGGACGGGTCCAGGCCCCAGCCAATCCCTGCGCTCCACTGAATTGGTGGTGAGCCAGGAGGACTTGCGAGGGAGCCCTCTGCAGGCCGAGCCCAGGATCTGCAGGAGGGTCCCCGGCTTCAGCCGAACCCCCACACTCCACCCATTTAAGGAGAGGGGGGGGAAACGGGAAGAGCTGTGAGGGCGTCCTGTGCTGGACGAGCTCGCGAGCTGCAGGAGAATCCCCGACCCCAGCCAATCTCCAAGCACCAGTTAACTGGGGGGAAAGGGATTAGCTGCGAGGGCGCCCTCTGCTGACCCACCCATAGCCCTGCAGGACAGGGCCCGACCACAGCCGATCCACGCCCTCCAATGAATGCGGGGGGGTGGGCCGGGAGGAGCTGCGAGGGGGACCTATGTTGGCCGAGCCCAGGATTTGCAGGAGGGCCTCTGGCTCCAGCCGATCCCCATGCTCCACTCAGTTCAGGAGAGGGGGGGAAACGTGAAGAGCTGCAATGTCGTCCTCTGCTGACCGAGCTTGCGAGCTGCAGGAGAATCACCGATCCCAGAAAATCTCCAAGAACCAGTTAATTGGGGGGAAAGGAATTAGATGCGAGGGCGCCCTCGGCTGGCCCACCCATAGCCCTGAAGGACTGGTCCCGACCCCAACCAATCCACGCCCTCCACTGATTGAGGGGTGGGCCGGGAGGAGCAGCCAGGGGGACCTAGGTTGCCCGAGTCCAGGATCTGCAGGAAGGTCCCCGGCTCCAGCCGAACCCCACACTTCAGTCAGTTCAGGAGCGGGGGAAAACGTAAAAGTCTTCGAGGGCGTCCTCTGCTGACCGAGCTCGCGAGCTGCAGGAAAATCCCCGACCCCAGGCAATCCCCAAGCACCAGTTGATTTGGCGGGGACGGGAGAGGCTGAGAGGGGGCCCTCTGCTGACCTAGTCCAAGAGCTGCAGGGGAGTACCCGGCCCCAGCCAATCCCCTCACCCCACTCATTTGGGGCGACGGGAGAAACTGCAAGGGCGCCATCTGCCGGCCGGGCCCGCGAACTGCTGGGAAATCCCTTGTCCCAGCCAATCCGCGCCCCACCGAATGGAGGGAGAAGGAGGACCTGCGAGGGCGCTCTCTGTTGGTCGAGCCAGGAGCTACAGGAGGGATCCCGGTTACAACCGATCCCCATGCTCCACTCAATTAAAAAGGTGGGGGAAAAGAGGAAGAGCTTCGAGGGCGTCCTCTTTTGGATGAGCTAGCGAGCTTCAGGGGAATCTCCGAGTCCAGACAACCCCCAAGCACCAGTTGATTGGGGGGAAAGGGAGGAGCTGGGATGGCGCCCTCTGCTGCCCAACCAGAGCCCTTCAGGAGGGGCCCCGGCTCCAGCAAATCCCCGCGTTCCACTGAATGGAGGGTAGGCCTGGAGGAGTTGCGAGGGTGCCCTCTGTTCGCCGAGCCCAGGAGCTGCAGGATGGTAGCCGGCTCCAGCCGATCCCCATGCTCCACTCGTGTAAGGAGAGGGGGGAATCGAAAGAGCTGTAGGACGGTCCCCTGCTTCCGCAGATCCCCATGCTACAATCATTTATGGAGACGAGCGGAAACGGGAAGAGCTGCGTGGGCGTCCTCTGCTGGACGGAATCGAGGGCTACAGGAGAATCCTCGCCCCCAGCCAATCCCCAAGCACCAGTTGATTGGGGGGAACGGGAGCAGAGGCGAGGGAGACATCTGCTAGCCCACCCAGAGCCTTGTAGGACGGGCCCCGGCCCCAGCCAATCGCCGCGCTCCACTGAATAGGGATTGGGCCGGGAGGAGATGCGAGGGCGCCCCCTGCTGGCCGACCTCCGAGCTGCAGGTGAATCCCTGACCCCAACCAATTCCCAAGCACCAGGTGATTTGGAATGGATGGGGGAAGCTGAGAGGACGCCCTCTGCTGCCCGAGTCCAAGAGTTGCAGGGGAATCCCCAGCCCCAGCCAATCCGCGCACTCCACAGATTTGGGGGCGTCGGGAGAAGCTGCGAGGGTGCCATCTGCTGGCCGGGTCGGCGGGCTGCAGGGAAATCCCTTTCCCCAACCAATCCACGCCACACTGAATGGGGGGGCGGGGGCAAGGAGGACTTGCCAGGTCGCTCTCTGCTGGCCGAGCCCATGAGCTGCAGGAGGGGCCCCGGCTCCAGCCGATCCCCATGCTCCACTCAGTTTAGGAGAAGGGGGGAAATGAGAAGAGCTGCGAGGGTGTCCTCTGCTGGCCGAGCTCGCGAGCTGCAGGAGAATCCCTGACCCCTGCCAATGCCCAAGCAGAGTTGATTGGGGGGAACGGGTGGAGCTCCGAGGGCGGCTCCAGCTGGCCGTCCACGCGAGTTAAGGAGAATACCCAACCTCAGCCGATCCCCAAGCACCAGTCGATTTGGAGGGGACGGGAGAAGTTGAAGTGTCGCCCTCTGTTGACCTTATCCAAGAGCTGCAGGTGAATCCCCGGCCCCAGACTTTCCCCGTAAAATACTGAATTGGGAGAGACGGTAGAAGGTCCGAGGGCGTCCTCTGCTAGGCGATCTCGAGAGCTGCAGGAGAATCACCGACCCCAACCAATACCCAAGCACCAGATAATTGGGGCGAACGGGAGGAGCTTAGAGGGCGACTCCTGCTGGCATATATCCAGAGTTTAAGGAGAATCACCGGAATGAGCCGATCCCCTAGCACCATTTGATTTTGAGGGGATGGGAGAAGCTGAGATAGCGCCCTCTGCTGACCGAGTGCAAGAGCTGCAAGGGAATTCCCGGCCACAGCCAATCCCAGAACTCCACTTATTTGGGGCCAACGGGAGAAGCTGTGAGGGGGCCATCTGCTGCCCGAGCCGGCGAGCTGCAGGGAAATCCCTTACTCCAACCAATTGGCGTCCCACTGCATGGGGTGGGGGGTGGGGGCGGGAGAACGTGCGAGGTCGCTTTCTGCTGTCCGAGCCCAGGAGCTGCAGGAGGTTCCACGGCTCCAGCCGATGCCCATGCTCCACGCAGTTAAGAAGAGGGGGAAACGGGAAGAGCTACGAAGTCGTCCTCTGCTGACCGAGATGGCGAGCTGCAGGAGAATCCTCGAACCCAGCCAATAATAATAATAATAATGACATTTACTAAGCGCTTACTGTGTGCAAAACACTGTTCTAAGCTCTGGAGTCAACCCTCAAACACCAGATGTTTGGGGGGAACGAGAGGAGCTGCGAAGGCGCCCCCTGCTGACCTACATCACGAGCTTAAGGGGAATCCCCACCCTCAGCCGATTCCCACGAACCAGTTGATTTTGAGGGGACGGGAGAATCTCAGAATGTGCCCTCTGCTGACCGAGTCCAAGAGTTGCAAGGGAATGCCCGGCCCTAGCCAATCCACGCACTCCACTGATTGGGAGCGAAGGGACAAGCTGCGAGGGCGCCATCTGTTGGCCGGGCCCGTGAGTTGCATGGAAATCCCTTTCCCCAACAAATCCGCGCCCCACTGAATGTGGGACGGGGGACAGGAGGAACTTCCAGGTCGCTCTCTGCTAGCTGAGCCCAGGAGCTGCAGGAGGGTCCCCGGCTCCAGCGGATCCCCACGCTCCACTCAGTTAACGAGACGGGGTGGAATCGGGAAGATCTGCGAGGGCGTCCTTTGCTGGCCGAGATGGCGAGCTGCAGGAGAATCCCCGACCCCAGCCAATCCCCAAGCAGTAGTTGATTGGGGGGAATGGGAGGAGCTGCGAAGGCGCCTCCTGCTGACCTACATCGCGAGCTTAAGGAGAATCCCCGACCTCAGCCCATCCCCAAGAACCAGTTGATTTGAAAGAGAGAGAATCTCAGAATGCGCCCTCTGCTGACCGAGTACTAGAGCTGCAAGGGAATCCCCGGCCCCAGCCAATCCCCGGGGAGAAGGTGCGAGGGCACCACCTGCTGGCCGGGCCCGCGAGCTGCAGGGAAATCCCTTGCCCCAGCCAATCTGCGCCCCACTGAATGGAGGGGGACGGGTGGACCTGTGAGGTCGCTCTCACAGCTGCAGTAGGGTAACTGGATCCAGCCGATCCCCACGCTCCACTCAGTTAAGGAGATGGGGGGAAACGAGAAGAGCTGCGATGGTGTCCTCTGCTGGCTGAGCACGCGAGCTGCAGGAGAATCCCCGACCCCAGCCAATCCCCAAGCACCAGTTGAAGGGGGGAACGGGAGAAGTTGCGAGGGCGTCCCCGGCTGGCCAACCCAGAGACCTGCAGGACGGGTCCCGGCCCCAGCTAATCCCCGCGCTTCACTGAATGGGGGTTTGACCAGGAGAAGCTGCGAGTAGGCCCTCTGTTGACCGAGCCCAGGAGCTGCAGGAGGGTCTCATCTCCAGCCGATCCCCATGCTCCACTCATTTGAAGAGATGGGGGGAAATGGGAAGAGCTGTGACGGAGTCCTCTGCTGGCCGGGCTCGAGAGCTGCAGGAGAATCCCTGACACCAGCCAATACCCAAGGAGCAGTTGATTGAGGGGAATGGGAGGAGCTGCGAGGGCGCCAACTTCTGGCCGACTTCGCGAGTTTAAGGAAAATCCCTGACCTCAGCCGATCCCCAACCACCACTTGATATGGAGGGGATGGGAGAAGCTGAGAAGGCGCCCTGTGCTGACCGAGCCCAAGAGCTGCAAGGAAATCCCCGGCCCCACGAACCCCCGCACTCCACTGATTTGCGGCGTCAAGAGAAGCTGCTAGGGCGCCATCTATTGGCTGGGCCCGCGGGCTGCAGTGAAATTCCTTGACCAAACTAATCCGCGCCACACTGAATGGGGGGAGAATGAGGGGGGTGCTCGGGAAGACCTACGAGGTCGCTCTCTGCTGGCCGATCCCAGGAGATGCAGGAGGGTCTCCGGCTCCAGCCGATCCACATGCTACACTCATTTAAGGAGAGGGGGTGAAACAGGAAGAGCTGCGCGGGCGTCCTCTGTTGGCCGAGCTCGCGAGCTGCAGGGGAATCCCCTGTCCCAGCCAATGCCCAAGCACCAGTTGACTGGGGGGAACGGGAAGAGCTGCGATGGCTCCCTCTGCTGGCCCTCCCAGAGCCCTGCAGGACGGGCCCCAGCTCAGGTCCACTCCCCTGCTCCACAGAATGGGGGGTAGGCCGGGTGGAGCTGCGAGAGCCCCTCCGTTGGCCAAGCCCTGGAGCTGCAGGACAGTCCCCATATCCAGGCGATCCCCATTCTCCACTCATTTAAGGAGAAGGTGGGAAACGGGAAGAGCTGAGACGGCGTCCTCTGCTGGCCCAGCTCGCGAGCTGCAGTAGAATCCCTACCCCAGCCAATCTCCAAACACCAGTTGATTGGGGGGAACGGGAGGAGCTGCGAAGGCGCCCCCTGCTGTCCTACATTGCGAGCTTAAGGAGAATCCCTGACCTCAGCTGATCCCCAAGAACCAGTTGATTTGGAGAGGACGGGAGAATCACAGAATGCGCCCTCTTCTGACAGAGTCCAAGATCTGCAAGGGAATCTCTGGCCCCAGCCAATCCCCGCACTCCTCTGATTTGGGAGCGACGGGAGAAGCTGCGAGGGTGCAATTAATTAATTCATTCATTCAATCGTATTTATTGAGCGCTTACTGTGTGCAGAGCACTGGATTAAGCGCTTGGGAAGTACAAGTTGGCAACATATAGATACGGTCCCTACCCAACATTGGGCTCACAGTCCAGAAGGGGGAGACAGAGAACAAAACAAAACATATTAACAAAACAAAATAAATAGAATATGTACAAGTAAAATAAATAAATAAATAGAGTAATAAATACGTAAAAACATATGTACACATATACAGGTGCTGTGGGGAAGGGAAGGAGGTAAGGCGGGGGGATGGAGCCGGGGGTACGGCGAGAGGAAGGGGGGGCTCAGTCTGGGAAGGCATCCTGGATGAGGTGAGCTCTCAGTAGGGCCTTGAAGGGAGGAAGAGAGCTAGCTTGGCGGATGTGTGGAGGGATCTGTGTGCAATCTGTTGGCCGGACCTGAGAGCTGCAGGGAAATCCCTTGCTCCAACCAATCCACGCCCCACTGAAGGGCGGGGGGCGGGTACGGTAGGAACAGCCAGGTCGCTCTACGCTACCCGAGCCCAGGAGCTGCCCGAGCGTCCCCGGATCCAGCCGATCCCCAAGCTTCACTCATTGAAGGAGGTGGGGGGGAACTAGAAGAGCTGCGAGGGCGTCCTCTGCTGGCCGAGCTCACGAGCGGCATGAGAATCTCCGAACCCAGGAAATCCCCAAGCACCAGTTGATTGAGGTGAACGGGTGGAGCTGCGAGGGCGACCCCTGCTAACCGTCCACGCGATCTAAAGGAGAATCCCCGACCTCAGACGATCGCCAAGCACCAGGTGATTTGGAGGGGACGAGAGAAGCTGAGAGTGCGCCCTATGCTGACCGAATCCAAGAGCTGAAAGGGAATCCCCGGCCCCAACCAATCCCCAAGCACCAGATATTTGGGGGGAACGGGAGGAGCTGCGAAGGCGCCCCCTGCTGACCTTCATCGCGAGCATAAGGGGAATCCCCGACCTCAGCCGATCCCCAGGAACGTGTTGGTTTGGAGGGGACAGGAGAAGCTGAGAGTGTGTCCTCTGCTGATCGAGTCCAAGAGCTGAAAGGGTTTGCCCGGCCCTAGCCAATCCCCCAACTCCACTGATGTGGGGGCGACGGAAGAAGCTGCGAGGGCGCTATCTCTTGGCCGGGTCCGAGAGCTGCAGGGAAATCCCTTGCCGCAACCAATCCGCGCCCGACTGAATGGGGGTGACGGGGAGACCTGCGAGGGCGCCCTCTGCTGGCCGAGGCCGGAAGCTGCAGGAGGGTACCCGGCTCCATCCGATCCCCAAGCTCCACTCAGCTAAGGAAAGGCGGGGAAACGGGAAGAGCTGCGAAGGCATCCTCTGCTGTCTGATCTCGCGAGCTCCAGGAGAGGCCCCGACCCTAGCCAATCCCCAAGTACCATTTGATTGTGGGGAGGAGCTCGGATGGCGCCCTCTGCTGGCCCACCCAGAGCCCTTCAGAACTGGCCCCGGCCCCAGCCAATCCCCCCGATCCACTGAATGTCGGGAAAGCAAGGAGGAGTTGCGAGGGCGCCCTCTGTTGGCCGAGTCCAGGAGATGCAGGACGCTCGCCAGCTCCAGCCGATCCCCACGCTCCACTCATTTAAGGAGAGGGGGGAACCTGAAAGAGCTGCGAGAGCGTCCTCTCCTTGCCGAGCTTGCGTGCTACAGTAGAATCCCCTATTCCAGCCAATTCCCAAGCACCAGTTGATGGCTTGGAACGGGAGGAGATACGAGGGCGCCCTCTGCTGGCCAACCCAGAGCCCTGCAGGACGGGCCCCGTCCCCAGCCAATCCCCGCGCTCCACTTAATGGGGGTTTAGGCGTGAGAAGCTGCGAGGACGTCCTCTGTTGGCCGAATCCATGAGCTGCAGGAGGTTCCCCTCCTCCAGGCGATCCCCATGCTCTGCTCATTTAAGGAGAGGGGGGAAAGGGGAAAAGTGCGGAGACATAATCTGCTGGCCGAACTTGCAACCTGCAGGAGAATACCCGACCCCTGCCAATCCCCAAGCACCAGTTGATTGGAGGGAACAGGAGAAGCTGCGATGGTGCCCTCTGCTGGCCAACCCAGAGCCCGGCAGGACCGGACCCGGCTCCAGCCAATCCCCGCGCTACCCTGAATGGGGATCGGCCAGGACGAGCTGCTATGGCGCCCTCTGTTGCCCTAGCCCAGGAGCTGCAGGAAAGTCCCTGGCTCCAGCCGATCCCCACGCTCCACTCTTTTACGGAGAGGGGGAAAACGGGAAGAGCTGCGAGGTTGTCCTCTGGTGACCAGGCTCGCGAGCTGCAGGAGAATACCCGCCTCAGCCGATCCCCAAGCACCAGTTGATTTGGAGGGGAGGGGAGAAGCTGAGACGGCGTCCTGTACTGACCGAGTCCAAGAGCTGCAACGGAATCCCCGGCCCCAGCCAATCCCCGCACTCCTCTGATTTGGGGTCGAAGGTAGAAGCTGCGAGGGTGCCATCTACACGCCCGGTCTGCGAGCTACAGGGAAATCCCTTGCCCAGACCAATCTGCGCCCACCTGAATCGGGGGCGGGGGGACGGGAGGAGGTGCGAGGGCGCTCTCTGCTGGTCGAGACCAGGAGCTGCATGAGGGTCCCCTGCTCTAGCCGATCCCCAAGCAGCAGTTGATTGAGGGGAATGGGAGGAGCTGTGAGGGCCTCCCCTGCTGGACGATCTCGTGAACTTAAGGAGAATCCTCGACCACAGCCGATCCCCAAGCAGCAGTTGATTTGGAGGGGAATGGAAGAAGCTGAGAAGGCTCCCTGTGCTGACCGAGCCCAAGAGCTGCAAGGGAATCCCTGGCACCAGCCAACCCCCGCACTTCTCTGATAGGGGGAGACGGGAGAAGTTGCTAGGGCCCCATCTAAAGGGCGTGGCCGCGAGCTGCAGGTAAATCCCTTGCCCAAACCCAGATGCGCCACACTGAACGGGGTGGGTTGGGAGGACATGTGAGGTCGCTCTCTGCTGGCCGAGCCCAGGAGCTGCAGGTAGATCCCCGACTACAGCCAATCCCCATGCTCCACTCAGTTAAGGAGAGGGGGAAACGGGAAGAGCTGCGAGGGCGACCTCTGCTGGCCAAGCTCACGAGCTGCAGGAGAATCCCCGACTCCAGCCAATCCCCAAGCACCAGTTGATTGGGGGAACAGGAGGAGCTGGGAGTGCGCCCTCTGCTGGCCCACCCAGAGCCCTTCAGGACGGGCCCCGGACCCAGCCAATCCCCGCGCTCCACTGAATGTGGGGTGGGCCGGGAAGAGCTGCGAGGGCGCCCTCTGTTGGCCGAGACCAGGAGCTGCAGGAGCGTCCCCGGCTCCAGCCGATCCCCATGCTCCACTCATTTAAGGATATGGTGGGAAACGGGAAGAGCTGCGAGGGCATCCTCTGTTGACCGAGCTCTCAGGTTGCAGGAGAATCCCCTATCCCAGCCAATCGCCAAGCACCTCTTGATTTGGAGGGGAAGGGAGGAGATGAGAGGGTGCCCTCTGCTGACCGAATTCAAGACCTGCAGGGGAATCCCCGGCCCCAGCCAATCGCCGGACTCCTCTGATTTCGTGGCGACGGGAGAAGTTGCGAGGGCGGCATCTACTGGCCGGGCCCGCGAGCTGCAGGGAAATCCCTTGCCCAAACCAATCCGTGCCACACTGAATGGATTGGGCCGGGAGGACGAGGACCTGCGAGGTCGCTCTCTGCTGGCCGAGCCAAGGATCTGCAGGAGGGACCTCGGCTCCACTCGATCCCCATGCTCCACTCAGGTAAGGAGAGGGGGTGAAACGGGAAGAGCTACGAGGGTCTCCTCTGCTGGTCCAAAAAGAGCACTGCAGGACGGGCCCTGGCACCAGCCAATACCGCCCTCCACTGAATGGGGTTGTGGGCCGGGAGGAGTTGCGAAGGCGCCCTCCGTTGCCCGAACCCAGGAGCTGCAGGATGGTTCCCGGCTCCACTCTATCTCCATGCTCCACTTACTTAATGAGAGGGGGGGAAACAGGAAGAGCTACGAGGCCGTCTTCTGCTGCCCGAGCTCGATAGCTGCAGGAGAATCAAAGATCCCAGTCAATCCCCAGGCATCAGTTGATTGGGGGGAACGGGAGGAGCTGCGATGGCGCTCTCTGCTGGCCCTCCCAGAACCGGGCCCGCGAGCTGCAGCGAAATCCCTTGCCTCAACCAATCCGTGGCACACAGAATGGGGGGGGATGGGAGGACGTGCGATGTCGCCCTATGCTGGCCCATCCAGAGCCCTGTAAGACGGGCCCCGGCCCCAGCCAATACCCGCGCTCCACTGAATGGGGGGTGGGCCGGGAGGAGCTGCGAGGGCGCCCTCTGTTGACCGAGCCCAGGAGCTGCAGGACGGTCACCGGTTCCAGGCGATCCCCATCCTGCACCTATTTTAGGACGGGGGGGGGTAAATGGGAAGAGAGGAGGGGGCGTCCTCTGCTGGCCAAACTCGCGAGCTTAAGGAGAATCCCCGACCAGAGCCGTTCCCCAAGCACCAGTTTATTTGGAGGGGATGATAGAAGCTGAGAGGGCGCCCTCTACTGACAAAGTCCAAGAGCTGCAGGGCAATTCCATGCCCCAGCCAATCCCCGCACTCCATGTATTTGGGGACAACGGGAGAAGCTGCGAGGGCGCCATCTGCTGGCCCACCCAGAGTCCTGCAGGGTGGGCCTCGTTTTCAGCCAATCCCCAAGAACAAGTTGATTTGGAGGAACGGGAGGAGCTGGGAGGGCGCCCTCTGCTGCCCCATGCAGAGCCGTTCAGGACGGCCTCCGGCCCCATCCAATCCCCCCGCTTCAGTGCATGGTGGGTGGGCCTGGAGGAGTTGCGAGGACGCCCTCTATTGGCCGAGCCCAGGAGCTGCAGGATGGTCTCCACTTCCAGCCGATCCCCACGTTCCACTCATTTAAGGAGGGGAGAGAATGGGAAGAGCTGCGGGGGGGTCTTCTGCTGGCCGAGCTTGTGAGCTTAAGGAGAATCCACTACCTGAGCCAATACCCAAGCACCAGTTTATTTGGAGAGGACGGGAGAAGCTGAGAAGCTGCCCTGTGCTGACCGAGCCCAAGAGCTGCAAGGGAAACCCCGGCCCCAGCCAATCGCCGCACTCCTCTAATTACGGGGCGACGGGAGAAGCTGCGATGGCGCCATCTACTGGCCGGGCCCGCGAGTTGTAGGGAAATCCCTTATTCCAACAAATCCGTGCCCCACTGTATAGGGGTTTTCGGGAGGATCCGCCACTTCGCTCTCAGCTGGCCGAGCCAAGGAGCTGCAGGAGGGTTACCGTCTCCAGCCGATCCCCATGCTCCACTCAGTTAAGGAGAGGGGGGGAAGCGGGAAGAACTGTGAGGGCGTCCTCTTCTGGCCCAACCAGAGCACTTTAGGACAGGCCCTAGTCCCAGCCAATCACCGCACTCCACTTGATGGGGGCGTGGGCCGGGAAGAGTTGCGAGGGCGCTATATGTTGGCCGAGCCCAGGAACTGCAGTACGGTTCCCAGCTCCAGCCAATCCCTACACTCCATTCATTTAAGGAAAAGAAGGAAACAGGAAGAGCTGAGAGGGCGTCCTCTGCTGACCGAGTCCAAGAACTGCAGGGGAATCCCAAGGCCCAGCCAATCAACGCACGCCTCTGAATTGGCGGCGATGGGAGAAGCTGCGAAGGCGCCATCTGCTGGCCGGGCCCCCGAGCTGAGGGAAAATCCCTTGTCCCAACCAATCTGTGCCCCACTGTATAGGGGATGTCGGGAGGACCCGCGAGTTCGCTCTCAGAAGGCCGGGTCCAGGAGCTACAGAAGGGTAACATCTTCAACCGATCCCAAAGCTCCATTCATTTAAGGACTGGGAGGGGGGAAACGGGGAGAGCTCCGAGGGCGTCCTCTGCTGGCCCACCCAGAGCACTGCAGGACGGGCCCCGGCCCCATCCAATCCCCGCGCTCCACTGAATGTGGGGTGGGCCGGGAAGAGCTGCGAGGGGGACCTATGTTGGCCGAGCCCAGGAGCTGCAGGAGTCCCCGGCTCCAGCCGATCCCCATGCTCCACTCATTTAAGGAGAGCGGGGAAACGGGAAGAGTTGCAAAGTCGTCCTCTGCTGGCCGAGGTCGCGAGCTGCAGGAGAAACCCCGACACCAGCCAACCCCCAAGTACCAGTTGACTGGGTGGAACAGGAGGAGCTGCGAAGGCGCCCTCTGCTAGCCCACTCAGAGCCCTGCAGGAGGGGCCCCGGCTCCAGCCAATTCCAGCGCTCCCCTGAATTGGGGGTATGCAGGGAGGAGCTGCGAGGGCGCCGTCTGTTGGCCTAGCCCATGAGCTGCAGGAGCGTCCCCGGCTCCAGCCGATCCCCACGCTCCACTTATTTAAGGAGATGGTGGGAAACGGGAAGAGCAGGGAGGGCGCACTCTGTTGGCCGAGCTCGTGAGTTACAGGAAAATCCCCTACCCTAGCAAATCCCCAAGAACCAGTTGATTTGGGGGAAGGGGATGAGCGGGGAGGGCGACCCCTCCTGGACGCCCTCGCGAGCTACAAGAGAATCCCCGACCTCAGCCGATCCACAAGCAGCAGTTGATTTGGAGGGGACGGGAGGAGCTGAGAGGGCGCCCTGTGTTGACCGAGTCCAAGAGCTGCAAGGTAATCCCCGGCCCCAGCAAACGCCCACACTCCTCTGATTTCGGGGCGACGGGAGATGCTGCGAGGGCGCCATTGACTGGCCGGGCCCGCGAGCTGCAGGGAAATTCCTTGCTCAAACCAATCCGTGCCACATTGAATGGGGTGGACCAGGAGGACCTGCGAGGCTCTCTGCTAGCCGAGCCGAGGGGCTGCAGGAGGTTCTACGGCTCCAACCGATCCCCATGCTCTACTCAGTTAAGGAGAGGGGGTGAAGCGAGAAGAGCTGCGATGGCGTCCTCTGCCGACTCACCCAGAGCCTTACAGGACTGGCCCTGGCCCCAGCCAATCCCCGCGCCCCACTGAACGGGGCGTGGGCCGGGAGGAGCTTCGAGGTCGGCCTCTACTGGCCAAATAAGATTGAATGAATCCAGAGCCCTGCTTGAGGGGCCCAGCCCCAGCCAATTCCCGCGCTTCACTGAATGGGGGGTGGTCCAGGAGTACCTGCGAGGGCTCCCTCTGTTGGCCGAGCCCAGGAGCTGCAGGACGGTCCACGGCTCCAGCAGATATCCACGCTCCACTCATTTAAGGAGAAGGGGGTAAAGGGAAGAGCTGGCATCCTCTGCTGGCCGAGATCGCGTGCTGCAGGAGAATTCCCGATCCCAGCCAATCCCCATGAACCTGTTGATTGGGGAGAACAGGAGGAGTTGCGAGGGCGGCCTCGCTGGCCCACCCAGAGCCCTGCAGGCCGGCCCCGACCCCAACCAATCACCGCGCTCCACTGAATGGGGTTTGCCGGGAGCTGGGAGAGCGCCCTCTGTTGGCCGAGCCCAGGAGCTGCAGGAGGGTCCCCGGCTCCAGGCAATCCCCACGCTTCACTACTTTAAGGAAGAGGGGAAAAGGGAAGATCTGCGAGGGGATCCTCTGCTGGCAGAGCATGCGAGCTGTAGGAGAATCCCCGACACCAGCCAATCCCCCGGCACCTGTTGATTGGGAGGGGGAACAGGAGGAGCTGCGAGGGAGACCCCTGCTGGCCTAAATCGAGAGCTTAAGGAGAATCCCCAACCTCAGCCGATCCCCAAGCACCAGTTGATTTGGAGGGGATGGGAGAATCTTTAAGGTGCCCTGTGCTGACAGAGTCCAAGAGCTGCAAGGGAATCCCCGACCCCAGAAAATCCCCGCACTTCTCTGATTTGGGGGCGACGGGAGAAGATACAAGGGCGCCATCTACTGGCCGGGCCCGCGAGCTGCAGGGAAAACCCTTGCCCAAACCAATCAGCCCCACACTGAATAGGGTGGGCGGGGAGGACTTACGAGGTCGCACTCTGCTGGCCGAGCCCAGGAGCTGCAGGAGGGTCTCCGGCTCCAGCCGATCCCCATGCTCCACTCAGTTAAGAAGAGGACGGGAAACGGGAAGAGCTGAGAGGGCGTCGTCTGCTGGCCCACCCAGAGCACTGCAGGACGTGCCCCGGCCCCAGCCGATCTCCGCGCTCCACTGAATTTGAGGTGGGCCGGGAGGAGCTGCGAGGGCGTTCTCTGCTGCCCGAGCTCCCGAGCTGCAGGATAATCCCCTAACCCAGGCTCTCCCCAAGCACCAGTTGATTGGCGGGAACGGGAGAAGCCTCGAGGACGCCCCCTGCTAGCCGACCTCGCGAGCTGCAAGAGAATCCCCGAAACCATCCGATCTACAAGCACCAGTTGATTTGGAGGGGATGGGAGAAGCTAGAGGGCCCCTCTGCTGAGTTCAAGAGCTGCAGCGGAATCCTCGGCCCCAGACAATCGCCGCAGTCCTCTGTTTTCGGGGAGACGGGAGAAGCTGCGAGGGCGCCATCTACTGGGCGGGCCCTCGAGCTTCAGAGAAATCCCTTGGCCAAACCAATCCGCGCTCTACTGAATGGGGTGGGCCGGGAGGACCTGCAAGGTCGCAAGCAGAGGGGCACCGTCTGAGCTCCTCCCGTTCCCCCCAATAAACTGGTGCGTGGGGATTGGCTGGGGTCCGGGATTCTCCTGCAGCTCGCGAGCTCGGAAAGCAGAGGACGCCCTCGCAGCTCTTCCAGTTTTTCCCCTCTCCTTAACTGAGTGTTGCATGGGGATATGCCGGAGCCGGGTAACTTCCTGCAGCCTCTGGGCTCGGCCAACAGAGGGCGCCCTGGCATGTCCTCCCTTCACCCACATTCAGTAGGGCGCAGATTGATTGGGCAAGGTATTTTCCTGAAGCTCGTGGGCCCGGCCAGCAGATGTCGCCCTCGCATCTTCTCCCGTCGCACCGAAATCAGTGCAGTGAGGGAATTGGCTGGGGCCCGGAATTCCCCTGCAGCTCTTGGACTCGTTCATTAGAGCGCGGTCTCTCAGCTTCTCCCGTCACCTCCAAATCAACTGGTGCTTGAGGATCGACTGGAGTAGGTGATTCTCCTGAAGTTCGGGAGGTCGGCCAGGAGGGGGCACCCTCGCAGCTTCTCCCTTTCCCCGCAATCAACTGGGGCTTAGGCATTGGCCGGAGTCAGCGATTCTGCTGCAGTTCGTGAGCGCGTCCAGCAGAGGATGCTCTCGCAGCTCTTACCGATTCCTCCCCTCTCCTTAAATGAGTGGAGCGTGGTGATCGTCTGGAGACATGGACGCTCCTGCAGCTCCTGGGCTCGGCCAACAAGAGGGGCCCTCGCGGCTCCTTCCGGCCAACCCCACCTTCATTGAAGTGTAGGGATTGGCTGGAACAGGGACCCGTTCTACTGGGCTCTGGGTGGGTCAACAGAGGGTGCCATCGCAGCTCCTCCCATTCCCCCGAATCAACTGGTGCTTAGGAATTGGCTGGGGTCGGGGATTCTCCTGCAGCTCGCCTTGTCGGCCAGCAGGGGGCGCCGTCGCAGCTCCTCCCGTTCCCCCCAATCAAATCGTGCTTGGGGATTGGCAGGGGTCGGGGATTCTGCTGCAGCTCGTGAGCTCTTCCAGCAGAGGAGACCCTCGCAGCTCTTCCCGATTCTTCCCCTCTGCTTAAATGAGTGGAGAGTGGGGATCAGATGGAGCCAGGGACCCTCCTGCAGCTTCTGGGCTCGGCCAACAGAAGGTGCCCTCGTAGCTCGTCCCAGGCCACCCCCATTCAGTGGAGCACGGGGATTGGCAGGGTCCGGAGCCCGTCCAGTCTGGCTCTGGGTGGTACAGCAGAGGGCGCACTCGCAGCTCCTCCAGTCCACCCACAATTCAGTGAAGAGCCGGAATTGGCTGGGCGGGGGCCCGTCCTGCAGTGCTCTGGGTCGGCCAGCGGGGGCGCCCTTGCAGCTCCTCCCGTTCCAGCCAAACAACTGGTACTTGGGGAGTGGCTGGGGCCGGGGATTCTCCTGCATCTCGCGAGGTCGGCCAGCAGGGGGCGCGGTCGCAGCTCCTGCCGTTCCACCAATTAACTTCAGCTTGGGGATTGGCTGCATTCCGGGTTTCTCCTGCAGCTCGCGAGCTCGGCCAGCAGAGGACGCCCTCGCAGCTCTTCCCGTTTCCTCCCCTCTCTTTAAATGAGTCTAGCGTGGAGATCGGCTGGAGCCGTGGACGGTCCTGCAGCTCCTGATATCGGCCAACAGAGGGAGCCTTCCCAGCTCCTCCCGGCCCACCCAACATTCAGTGAGGCGCCGGGATTGGCTGGGCAGGGGCCCGTCCTGCAGTGCTCTGGGTGGGCCAGCGGGGGCGCCCTTGCAGCTCCTCCCGTTCCCCCAAAAAACTGGTTCTTGGGGATTAGCTGGGGTCGGGGATTCTCCTGCAGCTCGTGAGCTCGGACATCAGGGGCCGCCGTCGCAGCCCCTCTCCTTCCCCCCAATCAACTGGTGCTTGGGGATCAACTGGTACTTGGGGATTGGCTGGCTGGGGTCGGGGATTCTCCTGCAGCTCGCGAGCTCGGCCAGCAGAGGACGCCCTCTCAGTTCTTCCCGATTCCTCCCCTTTATTTAATGAGTGGAGCGTGGGGATCGGCTGGAGCCGGGGACCCTCCTACATTTCCTGGGCTCGGCCAACAAAGGGCGCCCTCGCAGCTCTTCCCGGCCCAACCAACATTCAGTGAGGCGTGGGGATTGGCGGGGGCCGTGGCCTGTCCCGCAGGGCTCTGGGTGGGCCAGAAGAGGGCGCCTTCACAGCTTCTCCCGTTCCCCCCAATCAACTGGTGCTTGGGGATTGGCTAGGGTCGGGGATTCTGCTGCAGCTCGCGAGCTCAGCCAGGAGAAGACGCCCTCGCAGCTCTTCCCGATTCCGTCCCCCTACTTAAATGAGTGGATCGTGGGAATCGGCTGGATCCGGGGACCCTCCTGCAGTTCCTGGGCTCGGCCAACAAAGGGCGTCCTCGCTGCTCCTCCCGGCCCAACCCACATTCAGTGGAGCGCGGGATTGGCAGGGGCCGTGGCCCTTCAGGGTGGGCCAGCAGAGGGAACCCTCTCAGCTCCCCCTTTTCCCCCCAATCAACTGGTGAGTGGGCACTGGCTGGGGTCGGGGATTCTCCTGCATCTTGCGAGCTCGTTCAGCAGAGGATGCCCTCACAGCTCTTCACGTTCCCCTCCTCTCCTGAACTGAGTGGAGCGTGCGGATCTCCTGGAACCGGGGAACCCCCTGCAAATCCTGGGCTCAGTCAACATAGGTCGCCTTTGCAGCTCCTCCTGGCCCACCCCCATTCAGTGGAGTAAGTGGATTGGCTGGGGTGGGGTCCTGTCCTTCAGGTTTATAGGTTGGCCAGAAGAGGGCGCCCCCTGCACTTACTCCCGTCCACCCAATCAACTGGTGCTTGAGGATTGGCTGGGGTCGGGGATTCTCCTACATCCCATGAGGTCGGCCAGCATCGGGAGCCCACACAGGTCCTCCTGTTCACCCCAGTCAACTGGTGGTTTGGGAGTGCCTGGGGTAGGGGATGCTCCTGCAGTTCGAGAGTTCGGCCTGCAGAGGACGCCCTCGCAACTCTTCCCGAATCTCCCTCTCTCCTTAAATGAGTGGAGCGTGCGGCTCGCCTGGAGCCAGGCACTGTCCTGCAGCTCCTGGGCAGCCCTCGCAGCTCATCCCCGGCCACGCCCTATTCAGTGGAGCGCGGGGATTGCCTGGTGCTGGCGCCCGTTCTTCAGGGCTCTGGGTGGGCCAGCAGAGGGCGCCGTCGCAGCTCCTCCCAATCCCCCCCACCCCCAGTCACCTGGTGCTTGAAGATTGGCTGGGGTCGGAGATTCTCCTGCAGCTCGCGAGCTAGGCCAGCAGAGGACGCCCTCGCAGCTCTTCCCGTTTCCCCCTCTCCTTAAATGAGTGGAGCATGGGGATCGGCTGGAGCCGGGGATCCTCCTGCAGCTCCTGGATTCGGCCATCCTGGGCTCGGCCAGCAGAAAGCGAACTCGCAGGTCCTCCCGGCCCACCCCCCCCATTCAGTGGAGTGCGGGGATTGGCTGGGGCCGGGGCCCATTCTTCAGTGCTCTGGGTGAGCCAGCAGAGGGCGCCATCGCAGCTCCACCCCTTCCCCCCAATCAACAGGTGCTTGAGAATTGGCTGGGGTAGGGGATTCTCCTACAGCTCGTGATCTCGGCCAGCAGAGGACACCCTCACAGCTCTTCCTGTTTCCCACCCTCTCCTGAACTGAGTGGAGCGTGGGGATCGGCTGGAGCCAGGGACCCTCCTGTAACTCCAGGGCTTGGCCAGCAGAGGGTGTCTTCGCAAGTCCTCCCGTCCCCCCACTTCTGTGGGGCGCGGATAGGTGGTGGCAAGTGATTCCCCTGCAGCTCGCGGGCTCGGCCAGCAGATGGCGCCCTCGCAACATCTCCCGTTGCCCCCAAATGAGTGGAGTGCGGGGATTGGCTGGTGCCGGGGATTCCCCTGCATCTCTTGTAATCGGTCAGCAGAGGGCGCCCTCTCAGCTTCTACCCTCCCCTCTAAATCAACTGGTGCTTGGGGATCGGCTGGGGTCGGGGATTCTCCTGCAGCTCTCGAGCTCGGCCTGAAGAGGACGCCCTCGCAGCACTTCCCGTTTCCTCCTCTCTACTTAAATGAGTCGAGCGTGGGGATCGGCTGGGGCCGGGGTCCCTCCTGCAGTTCATGAGCGCGGCCCAAAAAGGGCGCCCTCGCAGCTCCTCCCTGCCCACCCTACATTCAGTGGAGCGCGGGATTGGCAGGTGCCGTGGCCCGTCTTGCAGTGCTCTGAGTGGGCCAGCAGAGCGCAGCATCTCAGCTCCTCCCATTCCCCCCAATCAACTTGTGCGTGGGGATTGGCTGGGGTTGGGGATTCTCCTGCAGCTCGCGAGCTCGACCAGCAGAAGACGTCCTCGGTGCTCTTCCTGTTTCATCCCTCTCCTTAACTGAGTGGAGCATGAGGATATGCTGGAGCCAGGTACCCTCCTGCATCTCCTGGGCTCGGCCAGCAGAGAGCGCCCTTGCAGGTCCTAACTTCACCTCCATTCAGTGGGGCAC